>NC_090695.1:80533070-80845570 GCF_013368605.1 Nyctibius grandis
GAAAAAAAATCCTTTCTCAGCTACAGTACTGCAAGTCTGATGGAAATTATTAACTGCAGAGGCACTACTTTGTCACAGAGGGCAAATTTATTTCTCAGACTTCAACCACTGGAAATTTACAGGCAGATATAAAATACTACACTATACAACTAATGAAATCTCTTCTCTATTCTCACTCTATGTTTGTGTACATATATGCATGTAGATGTATATGTATTCAACATCACTGTACGTTTTTTAATTCTCCTTCTTGGATTACAGAAAAGGAGATAGTATTCAAGAATTTGATAATTATTCACTGCCTATCTCCACCAAAGAAAACATGTGAAACTGAAAGCGAGAGGAAGAAAGGAAAAAGGATGGAGATGAACTCCAAGCAAAAAAATGCACATGGAAACTGCAAAAGAAAGAGTAAATATAAATGTATTCCGACCACATAATATCTGACTTTATAAAGGAATTGTTCTGGTCTCTGCTATGCTAGTTCAGCGTGAGTGTCCATAATGTCCGTATGTATAGAGGATAAGTAAACATATATAAATACAATTATAAATTATTGATTTATTTTCATATTATTGCAATCCAAGCTCTGTTATAGTTCTGAATTTTTTTGAACTTTCCAAGCTCTGATTTCCACATGCTTTTTGAAAATCCTCAGAATTGTCCATCCATTCTTTTCCATTAACTAGTCAGATATAATAATTTCAGTAGCTTGCATACACCTGTCAAGGAGCTAGACTCTTCTATACATTGCAGAACCTTACATATGGAGAAAAATAATGCAGGCTATTGGCTCACCATCAGCAATTGCTTCTCCTTTAAGGCTCTTCATTCCTCCCAGAACTGGAATTCCATCCATGTAAAATTCAATTATACTTTCATCCAGAGTAATCAGAAGGTGAAGCCAAGTATTTTCATCCATGTATTTCAGGGCTGCTGCTTTAGCCATATATGTCATATTGGATCCTAATGCTGTATAATGAAGCACTACAGAAACATGAGAATCATTTGTTTGGATTTTCACGCCATAATATAAGGTCCCATTGTCATTATCCTTTTCAACTATATAACCATCAGTACCGACGTTAGGAATTAACCACGCTGAAAATGTAAAATTGGTTACTGCAGTATTTCCATTGTACGGGTATTCCGGACCAATAACCCCGAATGCATCCTCTTTTCCACTGAAATACAAAGCATCTGTTCCACTGTGATGGCGCCTCATGTGAGGCTGAGATTGTACTGAACTTGGAAATGATCCCAGCAACAAGAAGTCTACCATTGATGGTAGTCCAGCTTGGAACGTACTAGACAGTATTTCCCAACCTACACGGGCAACACCAAAGGTGCCTTGCTGTCTCCAGATGGTGAAGTCCGTAATATAGGAAAGATCATCTTCAGAAAGAACATCTTCCACTATCTCTCTGTCCTGGCTCTCTGGATCTATAACAAAGACTCCAAAAGGGTCATCATTGAACAGGATCATCACAGTTACAGCAAGGCTTGTTTCAGATAACTGACCACCAGGACCAGGAGACCCACCTACACAATGGAAGTTAGAGCAAAAGTTAACAGTTGGTTTCAAACAACACAGTCTGAAAAAAGTCACTAGGTACTTAAAGTTTTTTAAATAAAATGTTTCTAAAAAGGCTTAAATCTTCTTTAAAGAGCCTCTGAACTCTTAGAAAATGCTCTGATTGAATAAGAACATAATTTAACTGTATTCTTTTTAAAACACTGTAGTGACAATTTTCATAGAAAACAAAGCAGTGTGTTATTTTTCAACTGCAAAACACACATTTGTCTTTCAGCTAAAACAAGATTAGCTCCAACTTTTCTGAATTAGTCAATGAGATAAGTTACCTTTGATTCATTTGACAAACATGGGGCCAAATTCAGTTCTCATATTACTCCAAGATTTACACGAATATGGAATGGCAAAATTTGGCCCATTGCCTCTGAAACAGAAGCAGAGATACCTTGCAAAATCAGTAACCACTTGTGTATTAAAACTGCTGCCAAGTCCTGCCATTAGTCATCTATTTCTGCACAGTAAGAATTCATGATATGAAGATCATGATGTGAATGTAGAGCCTCCATGTTCAAAGTGTGCAGTGATCTATCTATTATGAGCTGGAAATCTTCTGTACATGCATATGGATTTCACTTACAGGGTAGGTCAACACATATTTTCAGTTGTATCTGGGCACAGAAGACCATAAATAGTACTGAGGTGGAACGAGTACAGGAGATTTGGAACTCTGCTCAGTAGCAGACCTGTAGCGGTTGTAGTTTAAGTCATATGAAGCGGTAACACTAAGTATTTTACCTCCTTTAGAAAAAAGCAAACAAACCAACCACCCTCCATTATGGTAGACATACATAGCCTTTAACAGCCTTTATTTTGTCTTCAACCACGTGAAGATCTACATCTCTGAAATCACCAAGAGACATCTTTTTTAAAGGTCAGATCACTAAAATGTGTATAACTAATTCAAGAACTGAGAAACTGCATTCATATACCTAAATTAAGATTAAATGAAAAATAAAACCTAAAACCTTACCAGAAAAGTATAGGATATCAAGACATGATTCAAGGCAAAGCTCTTTCCAGGGTTGTTTTCTTTTTGATTGATTAAACATAATTCTTTTCTACCAGATATGAAGGGAATGGTGATATGGAAGACAATACCTGAAGCATTCATCAACTTTAGAATGTAAAATTCATTGAATTCAGGAATTCTATCCAAAATAGCACGGAGTGTTATTGGCTTTGATCCTTCACCATCCATGAAGCACACAGTCCCATAAACTTCATAGAACTCTTCTCCTGGCCTCAGCGCAGAGTCATTATCAAACAGCTGCCAGGTCAATGAGACATTGCCAAAGTGTCCTCTTTGTCTCAAAACCCTGTTCAGTGATACAGGAAGAGTAAATGTCCTGGCAGGTATGCATGAGCATTCATTAGCAAGGGAAAACACGATTACACTAATCTTCCTTACTGTGAAAAATAATATACAATGTTCTAAATAACCATGAATCAGAAATACAACCATTAACAATAATACAATCCTCTTTGAAGGGCCGCTTTCACAGTATAATTCTACTCCCAGGTATACCACAGGTACCTTAGAAAAAAAGTAACTATTGCAGCTCCATGCAAAGTAGTACTGTTAAGCAAAACATGTTTGTCTTGCACTTCTATTATGCAAATAATAGATACAAATGTATAATAGTTCAGCAAGTTAGCATTAAAAATTGACATACCTGACCACCTTTAGACAGGAAAGAGAATCATCTACATTTAACTCCAAACATTTCTCCCTTTAACCATCAAGTCTTCTTAAACTCTTTCTTACATTGGTATGAAATTTAGGTTATGTTCTATGTCCCTCAGAAATCTGTGGTTATTCCAGATTAAGAATGTAGTAAATAAAAACAAGATTTTATTTTTTGTATAGCTACCTGGTAACATAATTTCACCAATTTCCAAAAGGCATTATAAATAAAAAAAGAAGCATATAGTACCTTTATTAACAAAGTATGCTTTAGATACAAGAAGTGTGCTTCTGTTTGCATGGTAAAATAAAATGGTGTACAAAGAGATTATATCAGGCCGAAAAACTAGTTCAATAAAACTAGTCTAGGCACAGCAGCACAATATGTTGTTTCTGCTTCCAAAAGTTTTTCTTTTTTTGCCATTAACCAGGGCACTCTATCCCAGCTGTGTAGCACGACTGCAGTAACTCCAATTACTCCCTTTAAAGCCCAGTGCTGCCATAGCTGTTCTCAGTGGTTAGGTTATATGCTACTCGGACCCTTTTGTCATGTACTACACAGCAGCCAAAGCAGTGAGGGTATGGAAGAGGCACCTCCCTAGTAAATATATTTCATCAATGAGGACTGAGCAAGGTCCTCAAATGTTGGTGATCTTGGTATCATGTACTTCCATAAAGCACCCGTATATAACACGTTTAGTTCAAATCATCATTCTTTCCACCATCAAATCAAAAAAATTTATCCTCAAATAAGATTGCAAAGGACCGAAAAACCCACAAAGAGCAGCATAACAAAACCAAACACACAATATATTTAATATCCTCTTTTCTCAAGGATTTTCATTTTTTAGATGTGTAACACAAGCATAAAGACCTAATCACAGTTGTAGGCATCTGCTTCAAGGCCTTAAAACAAACAAAAAAATCAAATAAAAAGATATAAAAGATAATTAAATGTGAAAAGAGCCTCTTCCCTAACTGCTCACACTATCACATTTATTGTGATAACTTCTCTTTATATCGTATCTGGAGGTTTCTTAATGAAAAATCAGTATTTTTGTCAAATTATAATCCCATCCTGACTTTATGGAACATAACAAAGTAAGATAACAAGCAAATTCATCAAGCACCACATACATCAGTTCAAAAAAAGTGAAAAAGTATTATTAAAAGTTACTCACAAAAAACTGTTACTTTTGCCTTCTTCGACTGCCTTCTCTAAAGGTTCCAAGGAGAAAATTCCATTAGGATCATCATTTGCTTCAATAATAACTGTAGCCACTCCAGCGTTAAAGATAACAGTATCCCCTAAAGAGAGGGTGATTAATTTTATCAAAACTCGAATCAGAAATGGCAGTAACTCTAAAACTGAAGGTGTTTCCTTCTCACATCAACTGCTTTCATGCAAACAAAGAAATGGACAATGATAAAACAGTCAGTGAAAACCCATATTCGAGATGTTCAGTAACAGGCAAATCAGAGTGAAAATACTTAAGTAGCATCTCATGCAGAGAGTAAGACATCAGATTTCCAGGAAAAAAATATATGTGGCATGACCGGAGAAGATGTGATTCTGAGCAGAAAGGATAGTATGAGAGGTAGTATTTCATGTTTGATCAATTGGTCAAGTCAAAAGAAAAAGATATGTATTCAGAGATCCCAGCTCTCCTGTAGATCTAGAATAGAAATATTGCACTTAAACTAAACACAAGATAAGAACAATGTCTAAGAGTTTATTCATACCAATATCACAGCCTATCTGAAAGGAAAAAATATAAGATACCTGTGAAGTAAAGTGGAAGCTAGCAGGATTTCTGTGTGTATATTAGCACTGTAGGGACATTCTAACACCCTTCCTATGTCCACAGATGTAAACTATGTTTCCACCCCCATCCCATTTTTCACCCTATTTAAGAGCACTAGACTAGCTTTTGTTCCACAGTAAACTGTGTTTACTGCTTTAACTTTGTATACCTCTATCTGTATTTTCCCTACGGTAGAAGAGTCCAACAATTTTCAAAAGGGATGTAACAATCAAGGCCAATATATGCAACAGATAGCAAAAAGAAAATAATTTTTTTTGCTTTCAGGAATACATTTAGAAATATTCTATATTCTTAGTGATTCTAGAGAGGCTGCATGATGACATGATCCTCCTTTTAGAGGCAAAAGGAGCCTGCAGCTACCCATTCTTGTAGGACCAGTGTGCCAGGAGGAAAGCCATCATACGTTCCCAATAGAGCGGTAAGAGAAAGTATCAGTAGATACCAAAGAAAGTTAGTAAAGTAGAAAGAGATCACCAAAGAGAAAATTTAAGAAGGGAGAAGAATGGCTGTGACCAATCATTTCTCTAAGGCTGATGCTCTGTAAGAGACATGGGTACCAGAGTGAATACTAGCTGACCTCAGGAAACACATAAGCTACCTTATACTCAAATAATTGCTAAAAATGCCCCTATAACTCTCTGGATGCCTGCTACCACTGTCTAGGGCAGATGCAGTTTGAGGTCAAGGAAGCCTTGTGAGCAATTCACAGAGCAGTCACAGGGTGTCCACTTCCCTGGGACCTGAAGCACCCCCTTAGTCTCACTGACTGTGAAGACTAGATTGTTATAGACTGTAATGAGGGTAAGACACTTAGTATGCATGTCTAAATGAAGAAACACAACTTCATGTTTCCTCATCTTGAATTGAATCCCTGGTAGGTATTTTACTTTGTGGACCTACCTCACAATCTAATGTGAAGGTATAGTCTGACGGTTAATTGTGATAGTTTTCCTTTTCTTTATCAAATTACAGCCCCTCAAGTCTCAGTCACTGTTTTGATGGCTTATTCACAATTCAGTTTTGGTTTGCATTGCAAAGATACGCAGTGCATTCACAGGCTGTTATTACCTGTCAGCTACAGAATAATAACAACTGAAAGACAGTAAATCACTCAAATTTGCTAACACAGTTGTAGATGACTCTCCCACTACACCTTGAGCTTTGGCAGGGCTAGGGGTGGGGAGGGTCTTTGTTAAGCAGGTAGAGCCCAGGAAAATTTACCTATTATTTCTTACATTTAACTTCTATCTTCTTATCAATATTACACAGCAGTGTGCTTTATTCCAGAAGACATCTATTTCAAAAATAGGAATGTGGTGAATAATTTTGTATCATTTCCTGTTAAATGATAACTTTTTTTTTAAAAAAAAAAAAAAGACAATGTTATTTCTGAGACAATAAACCTATTCTTTACTGGTGGTACATCGGGTAATTTCTAACACACATTTTTCTGTAGATTAAGCCTTGTAAAACTATAAAGTCAGACTGAAGAAAATGTATGCATACGCTGCACTACTACAAAAATAAAACAGAGACTAATTTACATGGTTTTCCTCTAAAATAAGGCAGTTCTGTTTGTTTTTACAAAAATCAGGCAGTTGTGTAGTATACACTGGAGCACGACAAAAATCTAAAAGAATCCCTCTTTCCCTAAGAGTGTTGCAGTACTAACATTCTTTAGCCTTGTGTTTCTGTAGTCAAGTCAAAAGCCTATCTAATTTAGAGCATTTACATTTGAAAAGAGAACTTTCATTCCAGTTTTTTTGCAGGAAAGGTTTCAGCTATATCATTTGATTTTTGTTTCCAAATAAACAATTCAAGATGAAAATCCAAACACACTGTGTATAGTAACAGTATAGAAATGTTGAAGCAAACCTTATTTATATAATACTTGGCATTTATATATTGCTTTACGATAAGACCAAGCTGGTAAAAAATTGCAGCAAAAAAAAAAAAGGAGAGTTAACTAAACATACACCAAATCATTACTTTTACCTGTAGAATTCAAAAGGAAGATATAAAATGTTTCATCAGTTTCAGGGATATCATCATCATTAATATACACAGATAAGTTCTGCTCTCTTTCTCCAACATCAAACAAAATGACGCTGCTCTTTCCACTGGGAACAAAGTCTCCCTCTTCAGCTGTTGCGTCTCCATTAACAGTAATATACTGGACAGCGACAGCAACATCAGCAGATCCATTCCTTATGACGGTAAAGTTTGCAACACTTCCTTCTTTAATGCTCACTGTCAGAGGTTCTGAAAATACACAAGCAACAAATCTGAGTTCAAGCCTGAGCTCCCTGCTGGCCTATTTACTTAATCCTCCCCAAGAGGATTCTCCTCCTCCATGAAACAGAAGGCGTACGTGGTAAAGGTGTGGAAATACTTGTGGGTACAAGAGAATAGTGTACTTAGCCACCTAACCAATCCCAGCATCAACAAAGAGAATAATGAAATAAAATACGGGAAGGTTCTGAAGGAAACAAATAGAAATTCAACACAACAAAACCATGAACTTTTTATACTAGCTCCATTGGGATTAGGATTTCTCAATGATCTGGTCTGTCAATAAAACCTGTTTGGGGTAGTATATGTAGTCAACATTTAAAAACAATAACATCTAACCTGCGAAATAAATGGGATCATCATTCCTTGTAATTTGTAAAATTGCACTGGTTATATTGACCAGCCTGGCTCCACCAGTAGCATTGAATAAGCTGATGATGAATACTTCCATCTCTTCAGGTACCTGAAAGAGAAAGCATTATGGAATTAATTTCTTGCATACGGGACAATGAAGAAATTGAAATGAACAGCTGAGGGGTTTAATAAACCAGAGATTTCCCGGTGTTGTCTTCCATTTATTGACCCTTAAGTGTGTCAAGGGGGATGACAAATGACAGTTCATACAGTTATACAGAAATCATCATCAGTCTATAATCGTCGTAAATAAGTCCCCTGATCTTACTGTTGTACAGTGACCCAAAATTTATCTTGCCATTTCCTTCTTCTGATACATGTAATTTATTTTTACAGCTTTATTTATTTATTTATTATTGTTCTCATTCTTTCCTATATCACTTCAAATATATCAGCATTAAAAATAAAAGTTAGGATTCCTGCTATCAAAACAAGGGTTTTACTCAAATGAACTTTTCTATAATTTAACTACATTCAACTACTCTTAGCTTCTAACTTTCTTTGTTTATAGGCATGCACAGCTTCCCAAATTCTTTTATGATTTGCTGAAGTAATCTGTTTTACCTAAGTATTTTGATTTTTTCTACAAATACTTATGAGGCTCTTAAACAGACATTCCTTCCTTCTCCTTAAATTGTAATGTTTTAGCACTTACTCTTTGTCCCACATACTCACCCAAAAACACTGTAAAAATGTTTACCTCATCTGGCAGCGAGTAAATGGTGATATTTTTTGAAAACTCCAGATTCTCAAAGAAAATAGTCCCTTGTTCTGGATAGATGTCATTGGTACATGCTGGGTCAACAACCCAAGACACACTAACATTGCCATAGTTTCCTCGGTTTCTTACAACTCTATAAACAGCTAAAAAATGCAAAGATACACAGTAAGTGTGCGTCTTCAGAGCAACACAAATGAAAAAGAAAAAGGTCAGCAAAGCTGAAACAAAGAAAAAGGAAAGGAAATAATAAGCAAATCCACTTCTTGCAAAACTAATAATATGTGAGAGCATTACACGAAAGAACACACAAAAATAGACTACTAAAGCAGTTCAAACTTGCTCAGATTTGTTATTTTTTGCCTGTAAATGTACTTGATAATTAAATAGAGATAGATAAATTAAAAGTCACCCATATGAAGACTTAGCTCTACTCTTGTCTCACATAGCACCCTATTCTTCATGCTCCACAAGCAGAGCAACTACCTCCAGATTGCACTTTGCACAAACATCAATACTCTATCCCTCCTGTCTGGCATATTCTCTAGCCATTTTTTTTACTGGATTGATCCCTCTGGCCTTCCAGGCCCATCATTCTCCACTTCAGTCTCCACTGCTCATCATGCTGGCACTGTACCAACTCTGGAAACTCCTGAGTGGAGAGTTGAGTCAGACATTGTCCTAGAAGGGTGAGATGGGGAAAAGAAGCCTTGCAGGGGCAGACATCAGATAAAGAGTAATTTTAATAAAAAAGAATTACCAGCATAGATGAGTTCTCCTTTACTTTCCTTTATTGTTACTGACAGTTCATCAGGTAGAAACTGAATGACACCATGTGGATCATCATTCTTCAAAATGGTTATATTGACCATTGTGGCATTCCCCAACTTGCCTGGCATTTCACTGTAGCCACTGAGTACCACAGAATATATCTCATCCAGCTAGAAGAGGGAAACTCAGTCAGAATAAAAATACATATTCAGTATTCACATCCAAAACAAATGGGCAAACATCCACAGTCCCTAGCCAGGCAGAAAGAGATATAAATTTAAACAGAAGGAAATCACACACACTTTCTGCATGCACAAGGTGTTTGTACATTGCCACCAGAACAAAGAAATAATTAGACATTTCTGTCTCTGAGAGGGCCATTTTCTCCAAAGATCTACCATCATTACAGGCAGGGACTAATTTTGTGTACTTAACTTAGAATCGCATCAATTCACTAGTGCAAATATATTTGTGATGCTCCCTGAAAGGTAAGCTGCCTTTTCTATAAGATTTATTAATGTTTCTGGCTTTGTAAGAGGGAAAGCAAAGATTTTAAAACCATTGACAGCAAACTAATTTAAAAGCAATGTATCAGCTTGCTTTATTAAACTAATGGGACTTTGTACTTCACATATTTCCTGAAAAAAAGCTCAGAGGTAATGCTTCAAGGAACATTAAAACAAGTATTTCATCTATGTATCTATTCAGCAAATACTAGTCTAGGCTGAGGAGCACTGAGTCAAACTAGTAGATGATTACCAGAAATAAAAGAGGAAGTGGTTCTTCACACAGAGTTCAATTAAACAATGGCACTCTATACTACACAGAATGTCATGGATGCTAAAAACTTACATGGATTCAAAGTGTAACTGTTTCAATTCAAAAAAATGCACTGAGGACTATTAAACTCAAAGACACCTTCTATTCATCCAGGCATCCCTGGTTTGGAGGCTGGGAAGACGTTCTGGAGAAAAGCCATTATGCACTTATTCTGCTCCTATATATTTGCCTGTATTTTAATAAGTGACAAACTAATATGTCTGTTAACACAATCTGAAGAGAGAAAAATACTGATTTTTACCTCTGGAATCCCATCCATCCTCGTCAGAAGAGTAATTATGATCTCTCTTTCACCAGGCTTAAACTCCAGAATTCCTGTGCTTCCATAAAACTCATTATTGTCTCTGGGTTCTACAGTGTAGCGTAGAAACTGCCTGGTGAGACTTCCTCTACTGCGGACAATCTGCAGTTCAACAGACTCCCCCTCCTGTAAAAGAGAAAATCCAGCTTTTTTCTAGCACTCCACTTAAACTAAGGTGTCCATAATGATTAAAAGAAATTACTCAGGTAGCTACCTTGATACTGTAGGGACCTCTGGAAGAGGGAGAAAATTCGAACACTCCTCCAGGATCATCATTTTCCAAAATAATAATTTCACAAGTAGTAAACCCATACTTCAGTATTTGATTTTCCACACTGACCCTGAGAAAGGAGGGCAAGAGGTTTTTTTGAGTGACAGTTCCGTTTGGCAAGTAAATCCTCATCTGTGTGACGGACATCAGAATACTGATGAATTTTATGAATAAATTATGAAAACAACTACCTGCAAAGAATAAAATAAATCAAGAAAGTCACATCGGTATGTTTTATCCTTTTGTAAAAAAAACTTCGCTTCTGAAGTAACTTTGTTTTCGGATTAGTATTTATAGTTGGTAATTCTGAGTTTTTTTAGTCACACATGCACACAACACACAAGAAAAGAAATAAATTGTGCAGTAAAAAGTTAAGAGTTACATTCAGTATTACTTTGTATTTGGACCAAAACATAAAGGATAATCCAAAATCACTTAGGCAAACAGAAACTACATTGGCAACCACACATTCTTACCCTCTTCTGAAAAATTCACTATTGCTACAAACAGGAGACTTGCCCTTCAATATTGTGGATTTCATCCTCACCTGTGAATTAACCTGCCTTCTGTAATGTGTGGGCACTACCTGTAGGATCCCAGTCTGCCTCTACTAAGTGTGGACCTACTCTCAGTAGCTCAGACTCATTCCCTTTCTCCTCCCTTACTCACAAACCCACTGCCTAAAAGCATATGGTGAACAGTGCAGGCATGATCAAACAGAGCTCTTCTTGGTGGAGGATTTCTCTCCCTGGGCTACTGCTACATCATCTCGGTCTTACTCATGGACACGAATGGGGCATACCTGACAAAAGAAGGAAACCTTGCACATTTCTTGCATTTGTTCCTCGGATGTGGTAATTTTCAATGACATTATTGTAAGTTCATTACATTAAAAATGACAGAAAAACTACTAGTGAAGGATGCATCAAGAATGCACCTTCAGACTGACAGTTTGGATATGGCATATTACATGGTGTTTTATGTATTTAGATTCCTGTGCATCTTCCGTGTTTCCTGAAAGAAAATTTCAATGAACTCTTGGTCCAAGATATTGCAAATATTTTTATAGTTTCACTGTACTACAACCCATACTTCATGAAACACTATTTCATGTAGAAAGAAATGCCATCTATTATACCCAATACTTGAAATCAGTTCCAGAACTGTTTCCACAAACACTCCATAAATAACTGGAACGCCCACACACAAAAAAAATAAATAGCAATGTATCTTGTAGCGAAGTCTACAGGGAGGATACAAGATGCAAAACAGGAAATGCCTATTTAAAAGGGTAACATGTTTATTGCACTTCAAAAAAAAATACGTCAGCAGATGAAATAGCTTGTGTTAACATAAACTAAATTTAGGTTATTCAAAAAAAGATAACAGCTCATCTTTGACCACAGAAAAGTTCTCCATAATTCTAGTCAGTTCAGTCATTTAGTTGGAGCAAATCGTGTTTCTGGCAGTTTAAGAGAACTAATCCATTACTGCATCAAACTCTCAAATATCAAACACTGAGCCATGCATTCATAACTTGCAGCATTCACAGATCCTAAATAAAGAAACAACTTCAAGCGAGAACCCCATGCCATCACATTAAACACCAAAGGGCAAGCATGCATTGTCTGAAGAGATGCAGAAGACGTGATTCCTGAGAGGAAAAGAAATGATAAAGACAGATTCTGTCCAAACCAATCACTTTTAAAACAAAGCATTGATTCACTGAAGACAAACCACAGTTCACTGCACTTACCCAAAGTACACGACAAACCTTTCTGTCTCTACCCTGTCAACACAGAAAGAAAGAAAGAAAGAAGGGGGATGGGGGAAGGAACGAAAGTGCCACTTGCTAGAATTTCAATAGTACTGATCTTAGAAAAGAATAATAATAATTAAAAAAAAAAACAACACAAGGCTTTCTTTTTTCTTTCCAAATGCTTATAATGTTCATTTTCTGGGAACCCTACTTGCTTGGCATTTTCACGTTGACAAATGTTAGCAAATGGGCAGTTCCCACTTACGAGAGATGACCTCACGACCTCATGAGCATGTCAAGACTCATTCATGGTATACCCTACCAAGCCCTCCTCCAAGAGCTCAATGACTGCCAACCTCTGTGCCTGCTCACAACTGCGCCAGCAGCCCACATTTATAAATAGCCCTTCATTTAAAAAAAGAACAAACCTTGTCTCCACGGTATGTTATTTCATCAATCTGCCAAAGTAATGATAAAACCAGACAAGCACAGTGGGAGTTATAACAGGTACACATCAAACACTATTTTGGCACAAAATCACATCAAACTTTATTTTTGACAACTTTTCAGTTAACCAGATTACCAAAGTAAAATACCAATACAAAAATATAACAAATAAAAATATAAAAATATGAAAAAAAAATAGTATTTGCTGATCTCTTAATTTATTCCATTTTGGCCAAGCACTTACAACAAAACTACCGCATTAAGTCAGATGAAAGGGCAGTATTATTCTGCAATGCCAATCATGCATTTTGACTTTCTTAATCTAAAATAAGTATATACTAAATATAAAACCTGTATTTCCTATCAAAATACCATAAACAGATTACGACAGCATTTACAAAGTGAAATTCTTACTGCAATAACCTCGAAGAGAACTCAGACTCAGAGTTGAATAGAGATTAAGAGTTCATTCAAAAATTTGAGAAAATAAAGCAAATACACTTGCAGATACAGTCTTTCAAATAGGAGATCTGAGTTAATAGAAATTTCTCATTGACTTCCAGTGAGGCTACATTTTAAATACTATATATTGAGACATTCCCCCTTCCTTCAGAAACATATGCAAAAGTGTTCCAAAACCATCAAAGTATTTATACAATGAAAAGATCAAGGAGAAAATTCCAGAGTTGGTAATGCTAAGATTTAATTATCTTGCTAAGCTGCTGGTAATATAATTTACAACAGAGAATACAAATGAACAATTACATCAAGTGAGTTTTTAATAGGTATGTACGAACTTAAGTAGTTAAGACATAGTAATTCATCAGAAAGTGAAAGGGCATGCCAGAAATAAAATCTCTTCCAGCTTTATGAAGTTACACTGCAAGGTACCATGAGGTGTGCATCTTGAGCATCTCCAGGTGTTCTTTGAAAGGACTGGACTGAAGACTGATAATACTTTACTGCTTTTAAACAGTCACAGTGAAGTCAGACAGGAATCTAGAGAACTTCCATGTCAGAAAGCAACTAGTCAGATTCAGCCTATCCACTGCTAAAGAAAACCATTGTTTGGGAGGTTTCTTCATCCAAGTCCCATTCTCAACACTAGGATCACTTTATTTATTTATTTATTGATCTGACCATGTTTTCTCTGCCTGACTAGCCAGATTGCTATCACTGCTCTGACACAGTAAAAGTTGGTTACTATTCAAAAAAGGCATAATATAGCCTATGCAAAAAATGGATTAGAAGCACCTAGGCTTAGGCTTCCAGCTCTGAGCTGCTGTTACAGTGTACGCAATCGGATTCCTCCTGTCTACACTCTGAAGTTGTCACGGTTTAAAGCTGGGCCGACTATTAAACCTGTGGCAGATGCTCTCTGTTATTCCCCCCCCTCCCCCCAAAGGAAAAGGGAGAGAGACTTCCGGGTTGGAAAGTTAAAACAGTTTTAATAAACTATAATAATGAAAAAGAGTATAATAACAATAATAGAAATAATCAAACATATACAAATATATACACAAACCCAAGATTGAGCTCCCCTGAAGTCAGCCACGTCCCCACCAGCACTGCAGGGCAGGCTCCGGGAAGGCCCAGGCTGGGTCCAGCGACAGTTGAGAGCTGGATTCATGGATGCACGGATCGGGATTGGGGGCAGCAGGAAAACAGACGGAGTCCTCCTTGGACACCGGCCATAGCAGAAAGAGAGCGAGACCCTCGTGGTCCCCCCACTTTATACTGAGAATGGCGTGTATGGGATGGAATACCCTCGTTGGTCAATTTTGGGTCACCTGCCCTGTCTGCTTCCCCCTGCAGCTGCGACCCCCCTTCGGCTCTTCACTCGTAAGCAGTGAGGAATTCAGCAGTGACCTTGGTTTCTCTAAGACTAAGTACAGCAAGAGCCTTTCTGCACAACATCCCTACCGGTGCCTCAGCGATAACTACAAACTTCGAGCGTTATCAGTCCTGGAAGCAGACGCTGTCTGCAAAACATGCAGTTACTTTCAGAAAGTGCAGTTACTTAGAGGAGACTTAGCTGAAAGTAAAAATCACTGAAAGGAAAATTGGCCTGGTTTAGGCCAAACCAGGACAGAGGTACACACATATAAATTCTCATAACATCCCTGCACCAGGACCCACCAGGTGACTTCCTGGCTCAACCTTGGGTTTGTCTCCTTGCTGTGGATCTGCCTGGCGATCACTGGGCTGTGCCTGACCCCGGTGACCATCATCCAGCCTAAACCTGACGTGTGCTCCCAGCTTGACCTGCCCCACCACCATGACCTTGCCTGATGCCCTGCACTCCAGGTTCCCCAATGACCTGCTCCAGCCTGCTCTCCCGCCTCACTGTGGGCAGCGGGATGGGCTCCTGCCCGACCAGCCGTGTTAGCAGGCTGGACTCCTGCCTCTACGCCACCACACAGCTCCCAGGACATCAGCCATCAGCTCTTGCTACATCCCCTAACAAGGTCCAAGAACAATGTGCTGTTCATATACGGTCCTTTCATCGCAGAGTAAAGACGTCCAAACTGCCACGGAGTGCACAGGATCAGTTTAGTCCTGTTTCACTCTTTGTGGTATGTGAAACTATCTCTTTAGGCACTCCTATAACAGCAGTGCAGAAACGGAACAAAAATGGCTATTTAGAACTTCTAAAACTCATGGTTTGCCTGGGCAAAGGCATTCAGAAATAACAATAAAAGTCAGAACAGCTCCTTGTACACAGTTGCTTAGCTGTACCAAGGAGCTCCAGCTACTAGAGAGAGCACTTGACCAGGAGCGAGGAGATCCCTCTCACTGGGAAAGCCACTTGCCTTTCTTTCTCCTTAGCTTAACATTTTCTGGAGGCTTTTGACTGAGTACAAACTAACATGGCAATTTCAATGTTATTATGAACTAAATACCACTGCAAATAAGGTAATAATTATTAAGAAATGCAATATGGTCAAATTTGTTAGCTTTGGACCAAGAACTGGAATTCTGCAGAAGGTGAGTGTTTTGAAAGGCACCTGAGAAACTGAATTGCAACTGTGAATCTGTATTGCTGTTATTATTAAAAATACACTTCTCTAAAAACTTTCTTTTCTATCACGGCATGCGAAAAGGTGCCTTCTGATTGCCTGTGGAACATTACTCAATTTGCTTCCGAGATTTGTAGCCAGCGTTCACCCCTTCATTTTTTTTCAGGATTATCTACTGTTTTAATTAGTGGCAGGACCTAGCTTTAAAGAACACTATTAAAGCAGGATTTGCAACATTATAAATTCCACAGTGCTTCTCATCAGAGGGAACACCTTCTCTCCAGGTTTAATCCACAAATTCTTTGATTTTGGAGGCTATTTTAATTTTTGTTGCGCATAGTAGGAGATATATGATGTCATTATTTTGAAAAGTAATAAAAGCTAGCAGTAGGTGTCCAGTAGCACTCAACATTCTACTACTTTCAAATATTTTTTCCCCATCAAAAGCAAGACTAACCAAACACTTGAAGAAAAAGCCAATGTTTAAGACTGAAAGAGATAATTCTTATAGCATCCCATCTAGTAAATAGAAAAATTACTTAATTAAGAAAGATAGATACAGTTTTGAAACAGACACCAGCCGCAGGAAACCACCAAGTTAGGAGAAAATCCCAAGGCCACTGAACAGTACACTAGCGTTTCTGTGCATTCCAGTGCAGAGAGCAACCCACAACATATAAACATCACTTCAGCCCTGCATTAAGGACCATAGACAGTACGCAGTGCTTTAAACGGGCCTTCTATGTTTTGCTAACTTTTTGGCAGGAAGTAATCTCTTGAACACAAAAATGTTAAAATCCTACCAGACATTTCAAAATGAAACAGCAAACCTACGTTTTGCATTTGCACTTTTAAAAAAAAATCTATTTTCTAAATTTACTCAAGACAGCATTTCAGCTTGTGGAAATTTGCATTGCACCACAGAAATCACGAGAACTATGAAAATCCCCTCATTACGTTGCTTCAGTTTTGCTTTATTATATATCGCAAATGAGATTTAGGTCATAACATATGTACATTAATCTGTTCTGGCATCGTAAATTATATGAGCCGTGACTCAAAAAAAAATTAGAGCATAACTACTATTTAGTCAGTCATCTGTTCATAGATTATCACCTTCACAAATTAAAATCAATTTATCAGTATATTGCTATACACAGATCCCAAAGTCCGCAAGCTCTCATGCTCACCACCACCCATTTAAGAGTGCAAACACCACCTGCGTGCCCCCGAGGTCCTGGCCCTCCACTTGTGCCCGTTACCAAATTCATAGCTGTGTGTCTGCACCTTACTGAGGGGATGACAATGGCTGGCAGGAGAATACGTTGTGCAGAAGGAAAAAACAACAATCAGATTTTTAAAAAACTGATTTCTATTGGTGCTTACCAGGTAAAATGAACAGCCCTAGTATGTATATACGCCTTCACAAAGCATACACACAATTTCCATGGCCTGTCCCACCTACATTCACCAAGAAGACCAAGGCCTTGTCTTTCTCATACATATTTCACTACAGACATCTGGCTTTATTTATGTTTGGTCTCAATTCAGGCCTATTCAGATATGGGCAGGCATTCAACTGAAGCTGCTCCTAAAAAAAGAAAATATGAAGAAGCTTCAGCAGGTACAGGATTGTCTTGCTTCTTTACTACTCATCTGTCTTCTTTGGAAGCATATTCTTTGATATACATTGGCCTCCATTTTGTAGACATAATCCAGAGTTACTTTTAATATCTACAGCCCACAGACAGAGGCCATAGAACAAGAAAAGAAAATACTCTTTTTAATGGCTTGGAAAGTTTCCTTTATAGTTATGGATGCTATTAAAACTCACTTAAAATGTAAACTGCCTTAACAACACCACTGAGTTGTAAATAATACATCCTTGTTAGAACTAATTATTTTTATTATTTTATCCATGCTATTACTAATTGCAATAAATAGAATGCTTATGAATGTATTTCTATGTCTATAGTTTCATTAAAGCTCTTACATGCTCTATTTGCCTACGGATTTATGCTACAATTTATAGAACAGCACAAGCACATCCACAGCACAGTGCATCTTTGTTTTCATGCTAATTCACTACTGCTGTGAGATGCTGGCTGCCAGCCTTGGAAACTGAAATCTTCTGTTCATCCAGAAAATACGAACTACGCAGAAAGCAAAACCACAATCTTACACACATAACCCTGCCAGTATCCTTCAACCCTGGTTTGAAGAGTCATCTCCAGTACTGAAAGGATAATCCTTGCAGTCATTCCATTCTTGGCTTCTGCTAACGTTAAAGTTGCCAAATTTCACTCATAGCCTTGAGAGACACTATCCAGGTCTACAAAAAAGTTCAGATTTCATCTCCTCTTTGTTTACTTCTTTTTCCAGGCCAAATCACCTGTTCCTTACTTCACTCTCTGACCTTGCCAAGTGTGGGAAAGCTGCTTACTGCTGGCACACTTTTTACCAGCCACTTCATGATCAGCAGAACCTGCTACTCCCCCCATACATAGTGAAAGAATAACAGTGGTTACGTTTGTTCAGCTGCCAGTTCACTCCTCATTGCAGCCATCATTTTCAAGGCACAGCCTAGGGTTAATACTCAGAATGAGTGGCAGAAAGCTGTAGTTACACATACTTGCAGAGCTGTCAGAACTAAAAAAGTTAACCTTTTACACTGTCCACGTCCTCTGTCTACTTATTTCATTCCTACTCTTCCACTCCCATTTTTTGTCCATCTTACAGAATTCTTCACAACTTCCATCATCACTTCTAATCTTAGTTTCCCCCTTCGTGCCAGAGACTCTCATAAATTCCTTGAGAAGAACCAGGAAAGCAGAGAACTGCCTGCAATAGTCTCTATTTGTTCTTGTTTTGAACAGGATTGTCTTTTTGATGTAGTGAGTAGCCAAGGTAGGATGAAATAACTCTTTCTGCACTACATGCATCCACCAAGCCAGCTTTTACAGAAGCAGGCCAACCCTGCAATGGAATAACACCTTTCCTGTCTGATAGATTGATGTTCAAAAAACAGGCTTTCCGAAAACAGCTTGAGGAGCTGGTTGCTGGTTTGCTAGTATGTAATCACCACGGGTATCTGGTATTGAAGCTCCCAAGAGCTAGTTTGCACTTCCTATACAGGACAAAAATACTTCTGCATAAGGTAAGGACTGTGTAAGTAGTAGATGTTCAGTGTGAATGTTGCTGCTGGCAGACCCCTATTAGTATGTTTCCAGAAAAAGTGGAAAAATGTACTTTAGACTAAGAGGAGGTAGTAGAAGAAGTGGTGGCATTTCTAAACTATATATACAATTGAGTTGTTGGAAGCAGGACAGAAGACATAGCGAAAATTCTCGTCTTAGTAAATCAAAGAGGGAATACACTTCTGGATATGAACAAATTTAAGTATTCTGAGTAGTGCTCACATGCAGATCTCCTGAGGTCCCTTACAGCCCTAATAATCCTGATCTCGAGCAGAAGGGAGACTACAACACTGTGCTTCAGAAACACCATTGCTCTCTTTGTAGCCAAAGAGTGTTGTAATGGTCACAGTGGGCTATTTTGAAGCCAGGAGTTGAGAAGGAAGTATCTAATTATCAAAAGTAAGCAATACTGAACATGCAGATCAAACAAATAAAAAGCTGATCTAATTCTGGAATGATATCCTAGCTATAAACCTTTTTCTGACAGAAACACATTGCTTTCTACTCTTCATTACAGTTTTCCCAATTATTTCATTACATATTACTTTTCTGAAAAGATCTGTGCTATAACCAAGAGCTATAACTAAAGGTCAAAGCCGAAAGAACTTTCTAAATAGCATACATGATTTTCATCAAGACATAAACAAAATTAGATAATAAATACAACACAGTTTCTTACATGGATCTCCAGTCAAAGAAGAATCCATACACAGTCTGAATCAAAGGCCTAATGTTCCTTCAGGCACTTATTAACACAATACAGGTGATACCTGCTAATTAATACTGTGCTAATTCACTACATATAAATTATTACAACTGATACATATGAATAGAGATTAGGGTACAATACCTGTCCAAAGTTAATAACACAGTTTCATTCATTTCAGGTATATCATCAGCTTTAATAGTAATGTTGATTGTAGTATCACTTTGTCCAGATAAGAAAACAACAGAGCCATTAAAAGGACTTATATCGTCATGTGTTACTGCCTTTTGATTGACACCAGAGAGTTTCAAACTCCAAAACACAGTTGCTTGACCGTCAGTCCCATCTCGATGCAATGCAATGGAAACCTATGAAAAACATGAATCTGATGTGACTTGTAAAACTAGATGCAAAAAAAATGACCCCTCTGCAAATTACGATTTGAATATGAGCCTCAAAATGTTCAGCTTCATTTTTTTACTCATACCTATGTATACGATATGAAATCAGAGATGGGGTATCAAAGAAAATATATACTCAATCTTATCCTTTTAACTATTTATCAGTTACATACTCAGTGGAGATGACACATTATTTATATCACAAATCACTAAGCAACCCTAAATACAAAAAGTCTGTATGACTGAATATGAGTGCCCACCTCTTCAAGGCACAACCTAGATTTTACATATAACTACCATAATTTTACACTAGTTATTATAGTACAGTGTAACCTGTACTGTGCTTAAGGTAATTATCAGATTTTATCTGAGAATGAGAAACAAATTATCTGATTCAGGATTTGTGGGAAGATTTCAGCGAAGACAGCTAGGGAAAAAAAGTGAAAAATGTATGAAAAAAAATTTTTTAAAAAGTTTCTCTAGCTGGGACTAAGGCACTCATATGGATGGCAATGCTTTTGAAAATGCTTCTTTGGGTTCTTAGAACCTGAAAAGCAAAATTGTTGGAAAACATGCCCAGCAAGCCAAAAAATATGTTTACATATAAGTCAGTCAACTGTAAGTATCAGTCCTACTTTACATTACTACCTTTGCAGTTGGTAGGAGAGATTAAAACTGTCTGCAGCACTTTTGTTCTGTGTAAGCATCAAGACCTAACTGGTTTTGGATGCTTACAGAGAAAGCAAAGATCAACCTCACTTTTCTGATAATGACTAACACATTATTTCAGACCTTAGTTTTACTAGCACTTTTTTGCCTTTTTTTTTTTTTTTAAGCAAGGGAATATTTGGAATCAGGAAGAATTTAGCGGAAGGATTTCCCTCACATTAACTTTCATACATTACACTGAATATAGCAAACTTTGCTTTCTCCAAATAAATTTTCCATAATAAGGGATCATATAAAATGGTTTACTTACCACTGTAGCAGCAGAATCTTCTGGCTCAGAAAGAATAATTGGAAGATTGCTAGTAAAGCCTATTTCTCCGTTTGCAATATCTGGAGTAATCCTCAAAGAAATATTGCGAATCTCACCTAATCTTGGACTCACAGGTGGGACTAGAGGCATTCTATTCACCAGCTCAACTTTTTCCAGCTGTGGGAAAAAGTAAGAAAAAAATGAGAAATAAGAAGCCTTACTACCAAGTCAGAACAAGTCTGACACTTCAGAATAAGATTCACATGTGGGGAGTAAAACATCTCCAGAACAAATTTCTCTTACTGACAACATTGCTCTTTCAAAAATGCGTAAGTAGGTGTGCCAAAGAAATGAAGCAGATACCACAGAGCTTTGTCAGCAGAATGGTATAGCCCTCAGACAAATCATGTCCATGTACACAACTAAATGTATGTAGAGGGAGAATGAACCTTCTAGATTGGTCAGTTCATTACTAGACTGATGAATATCAGTATTGATTTGACAAGTGGCCCAAGCTATTGTCCTAACTTCATCTTTTGTGCCATGCATTGATAAAAATCTGCTGAAGTCATTGGAACCATAATAATTTACAGCCTCTGATGAAGCCAAAGAATGATCCAATCTTCTTTCCTCTCTCATACAACTTTAAGGACTTCTCTATTTATAATAACTAATACAACTGAAAATCGGTACAGTATTTCAAAACTGTAGTCTCCTCTTGTGTTACCATATTTCTGATGGTTTACTGATACTAACAAGAAATAGAAAAACGTTTGCCCTTTCTTTGAATGGGATGTATCATTTAATAAACCCAGCAGCAGTACTGACATCGTAAGGACAGCAGGAGTTGCCCGTTTAAAATTTCTTTCAAGTATGAGTTGTACCACGTGATTCTGTCTACATGCATCATTATAACAAATGTATCCATAACTTTGGATATACTTCTGCAAACATTTCACTGGAGCACAAACCCACAATGACAACCACCTTTAACTCCCACAATGGTGATTTTTACTTATCAGATGTTATCGTACAGTAAGGTTTTATTGGAGGAGGGGAAAGTGGCCTTATTTAAATCCACATGGTGATCATGAATCACCATTTCAACTAACAAGTTAAATAAGCCCTTCAATTCTTAAAAAAACAATCTATATAAAATACTTGGCCTGTATCATACTTTGTTCTACCATTGCTTGAGTAACACACAAAAATATTCATGCACATTTTATTTGATGATAGATGGAACTGTTTTACAAATACTGTATTCAGTAACTGATTCTCAACCATACTAGTTAGTTATTGAGAGGCGGAGGAACAGAAGGTGGGAGTTTTGTTTCACTTGCTTTCTAACCTTTCTTTTACAGTAGGTCTTGATCCTGCAATTAACTGTATGCAGGTGGACCACTGTGTGGTAGTCAGCTCACTAAAGTTTCTGAAATACTACACAGCTGAAATAATTCCCTTATTGCAGGGGAAAAAATTTCCTTATTGAAGTCTACAACTACCTGAAGGGAGGTTGTAGTGAAGTGGGAGTTGGCCTCTTCACCCGGGCAACTAGCGATAGGACAAGAGGACACAGCCTCAAGCTTCGCCAGGGGAGGTTCAGGGTGGACATCAGGAAGAATTTCTTTTCAGAAAGGGTTATTAGACATTGGAATGGGCTGCCCAGGGAGGTGGTGGAGTCACCATCTCTGGATGTGTTTAAGAAAAGACGGGACATGGCACTTAGTGCCATGGTCTAGTCGACAGGGTGGTGTCAGGGCAATGGTTGGACTCGATGATCCCTGTGGTCTCTTCCAACCTGGTTGATTCTGTGATTCTGTGATTCACTTTGTTAAGTGCTTCTAATCCTGGGTAGTAACTTTGAGATGAAAGTAATAATTAATGAAGAACCAACAAGTTTTTGTTTCAGTTCAGTGTTTCCTTTAAAGCAAACCAGCTGATGAGGGAAAAAGAATGCATTGTGAATTGAATAATAATGAGTAGTTTACTAAATTAGCCAAACTTCTTGTCCATACCAAAAACTGCACCTCAGATTAGAGTAGCTTATTTAATTGAAGATGTCACTGAAGAATGTTAATCTCACTTTTCCAGTTCCTCTATCCATTCTCTAGTTGTGTTTAAGCTTCATTTCCTCCTCTACTCCTCCTCCCCTGATTCCTGAGTTGATCCTTTATTGTGCCTAGCACAAACTCTGTAATCTTCTCATTCTAAACATGTTCACCAAGATTATCGTTTATTCACAATGTAGAAGGATTGTCATAGTGATAAATAGGGGTATTTTTCTTCCTTCTCTATGAGTTTCTAAATGAATTTTCTGTGCTGGAAAGCCCCTCTGATTTTGTTTATTCAAACAAAAAGATTTTTATGGTTCATGGAGAAAGTACAGAACAATCATTGTGCCCGCCACCCTGCACCTCACTGGACTCCCTGGAATATGCACTTCAAAAAGCCGGGCAAAATGCCTGCATTCTGAAATACTTATCATATGTGTGTCTTGTCCATGGTCCACACTGCAATGTTATTTATAATGTATCATTTAAAAGGGGCTTGGAATTAGATATTTCAGTTCTTCTGTAGATCTTTCAGATCTTGTGCAGATGTAAAAAATACTAATCTATTCTAGTATCCCAGAAAGCAATTCCCTATCTATGAATGCCAAAAATTACATACTAGTAAAACACTAATATAATTCTCACAAGGAATTTTTTTCCTCTCTTTTTTTTTTTAAGAGAACGTGGGGAGAAGGAGGTGGAGGGAAGAAATCTTTTCAAGGTCCCAGAAGTAATTAAAACATCTTTAGTAGACCGTAAATTAAAGACAAAACCTGGCATATTTTAAATCTATGGATCTAATATCAACATCTTTGAAAACTCTAAACACGTCTGACAAAATTAAAAGCTTAAAAGGAACTAATAAATGCCTCTAAAGGACCTAAGAAATGCCTCTCTGATTTGGGTTTTGGATGTGCCAAGTCATCCCTTTATCTCTCTATCAAGATTGCTACCTGGGCTCTTCATCTCAGATGACCAGAGCGGCACAGTTAATCACAGGAAACAGAGATTATGGGGCAGTCTTAACTGCGGATGAGAAAGTAATCATAAACAAATACCAGTGACAATGCCCAGGATCTTCCACAGCAGTATATCTGAACAATATCTTGCTAAAATGTAAGCAAACTTGGTTTTCTCCAGCGAAAAACGAAAGCCCTCATTGGAAACTGGAAATTCTTTCTTTAAATATTTTTGCTGAAAATCCAGTTTTCTGTCAAGAACACAGTGTTAGTGATTTTTTCTAGCCAGTTTTAATTAGCAATGACAGAATTCCCCTTCTTACAAATTCAGATAGAAAAAAAAAAAGAGGAAAAAGCACTAAAAGGGCAGCAAGGAACACTGTACAGAGAAAACTGGAAAAATACTTTATTAGTTCTCTGGCCAAATTCACGCATAAATGAAATATATGTTTGACTATTTTTAATTTATATTTACTTGCTTGTCATTTCTAAAATTTGTCATGTTTCTGTAATTCGTGTTAAGAACCTTAATTTGGTTAAATTGAAAGCCAAGGGGTAGAAAGAGAAACATACCTCCAAAGGTAACTAACTTCTGCAACATTGATCTCAGTTTGTTAAATTCTGTGATTAATACCTGAATCCTGTTACAAACGTCTATTTTTAAAAAATGGTGTAATTAGTAAATAATGATTAGGAATAGAGCCCTTTATGGCATATTTATGGAAGCTGTCTCTAAATAATAAAGTTTTTCCACCTACAGAGCTAATAACTTTTTTCTTTTTTTTTTTTTTTTTAACATGTAGGGTCATTTTAATTCAAATAAAAGGGAAGAAGCCACTATTAAATCATATCCTTTATATTACACAGGCTAAAAAAACACCCCAAAACACAACAGAGATACCTGTACAAGGAAATGAGCACCATTTTGAAGAAATGCATCATTTCTTATTGGTATATTTAAAGTCTCTTGTGTTTTTCCTTCTGGAAACACGAGAATGCTTCTTCCAGACATATTTAGAATGCCATCTTTCGCTCTCTCAGGATCCAGAGCTCCAGCTGGAATATACAGTGCAGTATAAACCAACTGCACATCTCCAACTGTTCCTCTTTCCCTTGCAAAACTCAAGGATAAAAAGCGTCCCGTTGGATTACTTTCAATCTTCTGATTCTCCAAAGGATAAAATTTTATTAGGCCATAAACATCATCACTGTCCTGAATGTAAAACAGAAGCTGCAAAACAGAAAACAGCATCACTTACTATATACCACAGTTATCATGCTTTCACGAAAGCCTTTCCTGACTGTCACCATACGTTTTTTCCTTAGTGAACTGGCACTCAAAAAAGAAATCAGACTGACAGCCCCAACGTATTCTTTGTACACAAGCAGCACAACACTGACAGTGGCAACTTTCCCGCTACGCATCATCCGTGTGCCAGAATGAGCTCTGAATAACTGATTTTTTGGTTCAGCAGCCAAAGTGAGCAACTTAAAAATGTTTCAGATTGTGAAAATTTTCATTTTACTCACCAAGTTCATTCCAACCATTTTTAAGAAAAACAAAGTAGGGACTTGAGTCACAAAACTGTCAGCAATGCTAGCCACCCTTTATTTAACAGTTCTGAGGTTATCTTAATCACAAACCCCTACTCTTGAAGCTGTTACTCTGTGTAAAACATCCCAATAACCATTAATCCAGCAGATGAGCAAGTGAAAATAACTTCCCTGCCTTCTCTTAGCAAGCAGTCACTCAAGACAGCATTTATGCAATGCTATGTATGCTGGGAGTAACCTAAGATGAATGCTACCATATCAAAAAGGTCTGGCTTTGTATAATATACTACGACAAATACTTTGGATATGGCTCTATATACTAAGATTACATTAAGGATTAATTTCTTTGATTTATATTCAAGCTCAGTTTAGCCGATCAATCAGTGTTATCAAAACTGGTAAAGTCCCTAATTATTACCTACTATTACCTTCTCCAAAATAATTCTAAAAGCAAACTTACCTCAGATGGTTCACTGACTTCTGCACCTCCCTGTATTGTATGAGCTAAGAGTTTCAGAAGAAAGGGCTCTGCCTCTTCTGGTATATCGTCATGAATAATGTTCAGAGGAAGTGTCACCAGCATCTGTCCTTGATCAAAACATATCTCCCCGGTCTCTGGAATGAGGTCTGCAGTCACAGGTGAGGGATCACTGCTGTTTCGGATTATAACCCAGGTAACAGAAACATTTCCATGTGTTCCACCAGTTCTTACAATTGTGATCCCTTCAAACCTATGGTTTTCAATAAAAACAAAACCCCACAATATAAAATTATAATTAATATTGGCTTGCTTAGTTATCAGTTCCCTGAAAGTCTTATACTGACTTCAGTGGAATACATGTTAACTGCTGCAACTGACACTTGAGTCAGGGCTTAAAGTTTGTGAAATCGTAACACACATGTAAGACTTTGCTTAGAGTGCTTACTCATGAGCTCCCCGTAACGACTCTAAAGATATTTGTTAGAACTTATTTTTTTTTACAGCGAGAAAGGTACTGAGAAGTGGAGACTTGGCATGTTTTACATTTGTCTCGAGAAATACATGTCAAATTTCAGCAAACTTTTTCTCTATTAACTTACTACAACATTTTATAACTATATCAAAATACAGTTGTCAGGTAAGAAAATTTAAATAATGATTCTGAATGAACTATTTGCCTCTGCACTGAAATACTAAGTTACTGGTATTGATGATACTGGAAATGTCATGCTTCCTGCATCTGACAAGCACACGACAAACGAAAGTCTGGGAATCACAACGTACAAAAATTTAGGAAGCAAGATTTATTTCTTTACTGTGTATAAGAAAGCAAGATGAATACTGAAGTGCTGGGCTCTACGTACTATAAAATATTATTTAAAAACGGTTCACAGTATGATAGCTTGATGCATTACCTGTCTCTCTGGGATGAACTACCACCAGTAGCTAGCAGTGGACATTTTTATTGAGACTGTCAATATTGTGTATCAGTCCTGCCTGTAAAATTTGTACAGACCTTTGATTTTAATCTCTCTGTAAAATTACAAACATTTGACTTAACGTTAAGTTTAAGGTAAGTATTTCATGGTAGACACTCAACATCTTTTTTTTTTTTAACAAGAAACTGATTTTATATATAGCAAATACAAAGATTTACCAGGGAGGGAAGCCAGAAATCTATTTCCCACTTGTATGAACTGGCATGTGGCAGCATCACAACTTCATTGATCCTGCCTTTAGATTAAGGATTTTTCAGTATTCTGATAATGTGATTAAATATTTACAGTTTTTACATACAGTTCATAAATATTAAAATACTTTCTGTATAATTAGACATTCCCACTTCCTTGAAATCTTTGTAGATATAGTTGACAATAATAACAACGCACTGATTTCTACATTATATTTTCCGTAGTGATTTTATAGTTACTTTCAATTAAATCCTAAGGATGCTTAACAATGCCAAACAAATCTCTTAAACCAGATACCAGATTTGAAGATCTGTAGTACCTTGAAATTTGGTCTTCATCAATGATAATGGTCTGAGCAAACAGGATACTGTCGATTGATAGTACTCCATAGGGTTTATCATTCGGTTGGATGGTGACATGAACAACAGATGGATTAACCAATACAGCATCTCCCTGCAAAGTGTCCTTAAGAAGCATAATCTGAAAGGTCTCAGCAATTTCTGGTATGGCATCATCAAGGATCTTAAATTTCATATAAGTTTCATGAACTAGAGGTGGGAAAACAATAGTTGTATTTGGCTGTAGATCTAGAAAGTCTACGTTAAGCTGTGCATGTGCTGTTGAATTCCCAGTTATGATGGCGTAACTGACAGAGACTTCGTGTTCATCAGGTCCAATTAATTTTCCACTGACATCCTTACCACGAACCACTTGAATTGTTACCACATCAACTTCCTCAGGCACCACATAAGCACTCTGAACAAAACGCACAGGACTGTCATTTTTCTTAATATTAATCTGAACAGAATTTTTCGTGTTGTTGATTTCAGCCCCTCCCTCCACGCTCCTCAGATGAACAACAAACAATTCATCATTTTCAGGTATCTGGAAAAATAATATTAGCAACTAGTAGTAAGTCACATTTCAAATACATGCAGAACACTCTTACTGAGAAATACGTTTTACATATTTTGCAGGAAAGGGAAATAATACAAACTTGACAGCTCATTTCATATTAAAACAAACAGCAGAAAAGTCTTGCTTTTAACTTTGGCTAAAAATCCCTTCTCAAAATCGAATGTTTCCATTTTCTACAACATCCTCCTGTGCTCCGTCAATATGAAAAAGGGTGGAAAGCCAAACAAAGCAAAACAAAAACTGGGCAAGAATCAGAAAAAGCTGGATCCTTCCAACTTGAGACTATGAGGAGATCCAAACGCTACTTTTGGAAGCCACTTCTATTTGGAAACAAGTGTTCCTCCCAGTTATTTAGATTTATATCTTGATTTTCTGATGTTGAGACTGATTAACCTTTATGCATGTCTGAGATAATATAGGAACAACTTAGGGACACAACCTGCCTTGGCCCATCCATTCCTATACAATTGAAAAAGGAACACTTCCTACATTCAGACATACCCACATGCCCAGGGACAATTTCCATCACACATCTGAGAAAGTGTTTTCTGGTGCTTAGCAATTAATTAGCCTTCAGCATTTCTACAAAATGACTGTTTAAAACTACGTTTTAGTTTTAGCTATTTCTTCTCCAATATCTGTTGTAGCAAACAACAAAGAATGGCGTATAAACCGCAAATGACAGAACTTAAGCATGAGATTTTTGCTTTATATTGCTACATTTGTTCCTCAAATCTTGATTTGCTAAACCTATTTAACTAAAAAATAGGATTATTTTATTAATACATATAGGTAAAAAGTAAATCTTAAAAAATTATTTATGATCTTTGCATCTCATCCTTGCTGTGGACTCCTGGAAACTAGTAGTATTTGCTTCTGAGAGGAATTCCAGGACAAAATTACTTATTTTTTGCTAATGGTAATGATCTGTTATAAAGTTGACAAATCCTTTTCAAGCACTTTTGTTTACCGAGCTAAAAAAGTTCTGAAAACCCTGTTGTCCAATATTTCTTCTCTTTCACACTCATTTGTTAATTGGCCACCCTCAGACCATTTTCTAGGGCTAAGAGAGTGGGCTTGCAACTCCCTTTACAGCTGATGCCAATTCTGTCCCTTGTTTGGCTTGTGGCACTTAAACTTGCATAATGTTGTTGACTGATGCCGGTGTTTTTTTGTCAATGTGAGATCTGGAAGCTCTCAGTCACCTCTCTCCCATACTGAGATACAATGATTTTACCTTATTAGAATACATACTAACTTATGTTTCATTTAGTTCACTAATTAATATACCATCTTGCACCATAAATATATACATCTAAGAGACAGTCAAAATGTACCCACAGTTGTAGTTGTACTTTACATCTTAGTATCACATATAAATGGGACATTCTAGAGTTCTTAATGGAATCATGATTGACCAATTAAAAAAACAGTCAAACTTCAAAGACAACAGTATAAAGGATTCCCAGTGCTGTCTGGCTTCTTTCATTTTCTCTTAACAAAGTTTCCATTATTCCTTACCCAAAAAGGAAATTTATACAATAATATTACTATAAATGTAGTGCTGTGGAGATTAGATCTGCAGTCCCCTAATTTCTGCAGGAAAAGCGCTATACAACTCAGAGGAATACTTGTTTCATTGTTTTTCCTAACTTCAGATCCCAAAAGCAAAGCTCAAACTAAGTTCTGAGAGTAATTCTTGTGAATTCCATCACCATCATCATAATCAATAAAGGCTTTTTATGCAAAATTACTTTCATGTATGCTTGTGAAAGACTTTCACTGAGTGGACCAGCCATACCTGTACAGATCAAACTTTGAGAAACAGAACTTTGAGAGCATTTCTCAGGCGAAAAAAATCACATCCTCCCAAAAAGCTTAATGATTTCTTTGCATGTATAAGTCACAGAAATACCACATCTCACCTGAAAGAGGTGTTTCTATACACCAGTTTGGCACAGCCTCTTAACATTAAAAATATCAGTACAGATGTGGAAAACCACTTTTTATAAATAATAGAAATATGCAAAAAATTGCTTTAAAGTTGCTTATTTCTGAGACAGGCACTTTTTTGCTACTATTTTTTTCTTGTGAATTTCCTCATTAAGTTGTTCTGTATCATATTTACTTATTTTGGTGCCTCTATTTTCCCTCTCATCCTCATTATAAATGAAAAAAAAAAATAGAAAAGAAAAAGCATGTATAACAAAAATGAAAATCACAAATTGAAAAGTAGAATAATATGTTTTGTTTAGTCTGAAACAGAAAGGCTCACAACATACAAACATTTTTTTTAAAGACCAATCTAAAAACCGAAAATTTTTAATTATCACCTAGCGTTCATGCTCTTCAGAAGATTGCCTGTTTCTTTTAGGAATCTTATCTATTTTTAGAAGTATTTTTAAAAATATGTTTCTACCCTGAAACGTATCTATATAAAAACATATACATTTTTTCAATCTATCTTTTCTCTGCGAACATTCAATGTGTTGTTTTCTCTAGTGGCAAGCATAACATGTCTGCTCTTAACACAGATGGCAGACTGTGTGCCAGTTAGGTTAGCAAAGAATAAACTGGATTCTTATGCATTGTTACCTGAAGGCAGAGGTATCACTGAGGATGTAATAAAAAATGCATCATACAAGCAATGTTATTATTAGGTTCCTTTTGACTAAACAATTAATAAAGACAAAAAGGAGAGCCTGAGTTCGTTATGCAAACACAACCTGAATTTGCAAGGCAGACAATTAGGGAAAAGCAGAGCACATTTAAATAAGAAAAGTTACATATAGAAAGGACAGTCTAATAGATAAACCTAGATCTAGTTCAAGAACATCATCCTTGGCCATACAAGAAGGACTTCAGTATTCCATCTGAAAGAATGCTTTCCTGATCACTTACAAATTTACTGCAGTAGCAGCTAACAGGTCTAGTCAGAGCAGCCAGGATATGTTCAGAAACAAAAAAACATTCACTGATGAGAATTACAGAGGTAGCATTAAAAGGAGTAAAAATGAGAGCTTATAGAGCCAAAATTTAACATTACTTTATTAAGTAGAAGCACTTTTAACCTTATTTAAACCAAGCCTTTTTGTAACTTACTACTCTTAAGTCTCTCCAGAACAGCAGTTTACCTCCTCAGTTAACATATCCAAACCAAAAATAAAGTCAGCTTGTTCTTACCTGATCATCAAGTACTGTTAAATTATAAATCAGCATTGATCTCCCAGGGGTAAATGTAATATTTCCCCTAGCTGGACTTAAGTCTTCTTCGGCTGGATTTGGTCCATCTTCTATCTGCAAAGAATTGATTTTTACGATAAGAAATCTATAAAACAGGAATACAGATCTAGTACAAGTACAATAATCAATACACAGTGTGTGACATGCATAACAAATGACTATCTATTCAGTCATCTCCTGCTCACAGGCACACACATTCAGTTGTAAATATCTGCTCTCTTTGGGCAGATTGAGTAAGTCAGAGTAACCACTCTGAAGAAATTATTATTGCCAGAAAAAGAGGAAGAAAACTACTTCCATATAGGCCTATGAGGACTCTTTGGTATGTGCTGATCATAATTGACTCTTTCACAAAACAGAAAGGATATTAATTCTAATTTAATTTAAATCACTAGTATTTCATAATAAGTTCCAAGACAAAATAATAGCAGTTACTGGTTTTGTGTCCTTTCTATCTTGACTTGTAATACGAAGTATATTACATTTAACAGTGAAACCTAAAAGACTAGGAAGTCACTTAGAGGCAATATGGCAATTTTTTTTTACAAAATCTTGTAAATTGTTTTCAACATATGTATATAAACTACACTGTGAGATGGACCTGATTAATTGTGCAGATAGTAAAATTTATTGGACCTTAAAACAAATAGATCTGCAATAAATTATACAGAGAATCTCATTCTGTACTGTAACTAATCATGCTGTATTTAGTATGTAATAAAATCCAGCACAAATCTTTTCAGATTTTGACAAGTCTGGATTAAACCCTTGATGACATATAAGAACAGATAACTGAGAGATACACATATGAAAGAATTTATGTATAATTTTGAAGTATGCAATAGAATCAGAGCTAGATAAGAAAAAAAAATAAAGGCAATAACTGTATGATTTAAATCAAGTAGTTAAATAATGGCATAAATATTCAACATGAGCAATGTAGTTGCTGGGGACTCAAACTGCAGTCTTACAGGTGCAGAACTTCACTAAAAACTGAGCTCTCATACTTAACATGTTCAAAGTTGGCACAAGCATTAAAGACTCATCAGATGTTTATTTGTAAAATATAGATAACAATTGAAGAAATATTAAATAAGACATTTCATATACACCTAATACACATTGTTTTCTAGTCATACCAACTAATGCTGCCTCAAATATCTTCCTGAATGACAAAGAATACTGAGTTTTTCCTAATATCTCTTAATTTTTCCTCAAATTAAAGTCAGATAATTACAATATTTTCCATTTGACAGGTAGTATGTTTTCATTTCATGAAACAGATTTAACAAATGTAGACATAGGTATTTTTCCCCTCTTTCACTTTTATAAACACTTTGATAAGCTATGATTATGGTTTCACAGTTTCATCCAAGAGACTAAGGGATGAAGCCTTTTTGATAAACTCACCTCAAAAGTTACGACGACTGTCCCATAGGTTCCCTTCTCCCTAATTAGAGTGAGAGGCACAAATTCGTTTCTGCCCCTGGGCTCGTTCACTGTGATTAAGGCAGCCTAATGAGGAAGAAAAGAGACAGGCAATTGGGCACACATCAAATATCACAGCAGAAGGAAGAAACTGTTACCATAGCAATACCAAACTCCCACAGACAAGTTAATCCAATCTGCAAACCAGTTCACTGATGGCATATATTTCCTAGCAACCAATTAGTTCAGCTAATAAAAAGCCTGAAAGATTTCAGATAAAAAAATTATCATAAGTTATGCAAGTAGGGTGGGGGTTGTTTTGTAAATTACATAGTCATATACACAAAGCACTGGCATATTAGCACTGGTGCTTATAGGGGCTCCTTACCCCATTAAAAATTAAAAATAGAGTTTCTCCATTAAAAAGTCATTTATTAGATAACTAGCTATAAATGGACTCTATCAAACTGTTGTAGGCGACAGATTTTAAAGAATTACACTAATTCAGGGAGCAGCATGGTTTAGTACTGTGGTGCTAAAAATTTCTCATGTTCTTGTGCTTTTTCAGGGAAGTCCTCTACAAAAATCATATTGCCGTAATGCTGGCAATAAGATATAGCTTCTCTTCCTACTAACACAACCTCTGTATTATTGCAAATATCCTCCACACCATTAGAGTCACATCATTGTCTTAGCGCAGAAAGTGTTATACAATGCATATATCATGATAGTGTTCTCTCAGCTTGAGAGTTAAGTATAAAATTGCTCACTAAAGATGGGAAAATGTATATTCTCGGGATTTCCAAATTGCATCTTTAACTTTCCTATGGTATTACTCCTCACTTCCTCCATACTATATTAACACCTTGACTTATAGATGAGGGGCAGTGAGATTGAACAACTTTTTAGAAGTTGTACGTTTAAGATGAGCAACGTGTTCATCCAGCTGTGAGGGTCTCAGGCTGCGTCTCAACACCTAAAAGCATATAGAAGTATTAAAGCTGTATATATGTATGAATTACCTCTAGAAATGTTTTCAAAGATGTAACTCAGAATCAGTTTTCAAGGGATTCAGTTGAACAACTAACCAGAATCTTTGAAAATTTCACCTTTATGCTTTCTAAAATTTTCACATATACCATATAAAAAGCCATACCATGTTAAAAGAAATTATTCCAAAGGCATTGTCGTTTGATAAGATTGTTACAGTGATAGATTTGGGTGAGCCAAGCTTTATCCTTGCAGATGGTTTCTAAAATTAACAAAACAAAACAAGATATTAAATATGGTGATTGGCAAAATATACACATTTTTATTTTACTGTCTTTTAAGAGTAAATATTAGCCTATGACAAATTGTATGTCTTTTTATATATTACAATTGAAATTATTTAAAGCAATAGAATGCATCAAAATAATTCTTAATTACTGAGGAAATACACTCTATACAGCCAACAACAAAGTGCTTGAAACAAACTTTGTAAATGATTAATCATAATTTGGCAACCTACTAATGACACCATAGCAAGAGGGAACGAGGTATGAAGCATACAGCACTGCCAGGAACTCCAAAGTTGTTCTTTTTTTCCTAACAGTTGTGTAAAACTGAAACTTTGAAGCTATTATACTGAGATACCAGCTAAAGGAAACAAATCTTTACAGTGCTGTAATAATGAGCAACTACATTTACAAATCAAAGGAAGAAGGAAGGGAAAATATGCATTTTTATATTCACTGCAAACGTCCTCTGAGATGTGTAATAATTGGCAATAAAACATAAAATTTATCTTTACTGAACTGACACCAAACTTAGTCATGAACCATTACCTAAAAAAAAAGTGAATGTAAACTCCTCTCTTGTAGCATAACTCCTGTGAGACAGAACAATATGAGGAGACTTACTGCTAAGTATTTTAAAAATTGATTGTTTGTTTTTAGGTAAGTCTCATTTACCCTCTGCTTCTGGAAGACTGGAAGTCATCCTCTTTCTTTTGCTACTTTCACTCTCTCTTCCAGGTACGGTCTATGCAGAAAACAGGAAAGACTGAGAGTGTCTTCACAATCTAACTCTTCTGGGCTCTAGTACACCTTCAAATGTCCACAGCTGAATGCAGCGCCCACTGAAATTTGAGACTATGTCTATACTGCACAGCAACATCACACAGAGATATCCACAGGAATGGCAAAGAGCACTGGCTCTAAAGAGCAGCTAGCACCATCCTGGCTACTCTGCAAATTTTAGTTCTTATCTATCAGGATTCAGACTCACAAGCAGTACAACTACACGGAAATCTATGGAATACCATTCATTTATGTCTGATTACCCACTGTTTTCTGGGGAACCAATAAATTGAACAACTGAGACTTACTGGTAGTGTCAAGTAAAATGTGAATGTCTCATCGGCCTCTGGAAGATCATCATCACAGACAGATATATACACCGTTCTGTTTGTTTCTGTATCGGGTATAAATGCAGCTGCATATGTGTCAAAAAAGTCTCCTGTGTTTTCTCCATCAATCTGCAATAAATACACAATTGAATGCCACCTCATTCTTCCCCCACCATCTTCTATAATATGATTCTGGACTTATTTAGCAGACTTCATATACTCTTCTTTGCACGTAATTCTTCATGCAAGTTCCCCTGCTGTCATAAATTTAATTTCTGGACAGAAAGTATAGATAATAGCCCCTTGTATCCATGCTGAGTAACCAGGAAAAAAAAAAACAAAAAACAACCCCACAACAAAACAAACACGACACTTTATTCAGAACCATTTATGACTTCCTTCCTTGCAACTGGGTATCTCTTGCATAATGCACCATATGACCATTTTTTTAATGGAAAAGCTATTCCTAGCACAGATCTGTATACCTCATAATAGCCTACCTGAATAAAACTTACCTTAAGATGTAACTGCCCTCTCTGCCTTTCTGTCTCTCTCTAGGGACTAGAAGAAGCCTAGACATTTAACCTAGATTAACATTTTGATTGCCAAAATTGGCAAGAGGAATTCTTCTACAATGAAAAGCCCTCCTTTCATTTCAGTCAACAAAAGAAAATCCACCTCATTTTACTGTAAGTAAGGTGGTTAGCGGACAGTTTACGACAAAGGCAGTAGCGTCAAGACTAAGGTTAAGTTTACAGTTCGAAGCTGAAACTAAATGGAGAGAAGCAACTGAACCAGCATAGCTGCCACACCTGAAACTACCACCCTTACAGGCACTACAGGTTTGAATGAACCATTGTGAAAAACGCTATTCTTCATTTGAGAACAGTGAAATTAGAAGTTCAGTGAAGAGGAAACAAAGTATGGAAGGTATTTTTGTGGCTGTCACCTATCACTGGACATATTCACAACTACTTTTGATGTATCTGAGCCAACGCTAGACTTACCAAAAAGCTTTTATAAAAACAGGCTATAAACGTCTTCCTAAAAAAGTGCTCAAAATATTCATGTTAGAAACAAAATTTGGAATTTCAGATCCTAAATAAGGAAACTAAGTTACTCGGTTTGTTACACCAGTAAAGTGCACTAGTTTCAAAGTACAATCACATTTTCTCAAGGTTTTCTCCTCAGATGTTAATATTAAGTCTGAAATCCCTCCAGATCAATTTCTATTCCTTGTAGTTTCTAAGACATGTATTTTTCATATTTAATTACAGGAGAATAAAATATTGTGCAGGAACATAGATAGCTTCTTTTGTCTACAGACTGTAGAAATTCATAAGCAGTACATCTTCTCTGATACACTGCTATGTTCTCGTGTGGTACTCACACCACATAGCATCTTACTCCATACACATATGGTACAGCACAGTCTAAGGGGTTTAAACTTTTAAAGGCAATACAAACAAGATCATAATTAATAACAGCTAAGAAATAAAGGAAATAATGTAAAAATACTAACTCTGATCTCCCAATGAACTGAACAGTGTAATTTTTTTATTTCATATGGAAACCTGACTCAAACAGTGGAGAACTAAACTGCAGGTTCTACAGTAATGTGGAAAAGAAAAAATGCCTACATATCCACATTTTCAGTATGAACTCACAGCCACAATCAAAATCAAACAACCATATCAGCTAGAGAAACTCAGAGAGACTGGGTGTTGCTTCTTCAAAGTGAAACATTGTTCCAGTGAAATATCACTCTCCTTTTCACTGGCTTGATAAAAACAAGCAACATTCAAATTTCAGAAAAATAGTATTTACTGAGAATATAACTGCCATAGCTTCTTACCGACACAATTGCTGTGATGTTAGCAGGCTTCCCTGTCCTTTCAATTACAAGACGTATAACTGTTGTGCTTGTTTCATTAACTACAAATTCTGTTTGTCCACTGAACTTCACTTCTGTTTCTCCAGATGTGAAATGAACGAGTAATGCTAAAAGCAAATAAACTAATAAAGAAGCAGAGGGCATCCCTACAGAAAAAGAAAATAATAATTAAAAATAAATCATGGATATAAAATACATAAAACTTTCCCGTTGACCTTACCAATCCCATCAACCTTTCTCAACCCTTCAAATACTGTGATTATCTTGTAAGCTTCAGAAATGAGACAAAAACATTTGCAGGTCCCATATGTAATCAAGTCAGATAACGTAATTATCATCTACATCTAATTCTATTTTCATAATTTTCATCTAGTGATTTTCTATACAGTATTTATCAACTTTTTTCAAGTGGAGGAATAAGTATCTTAAGAAAACAACATTGCCACCATTTTTATCATTCCCAACCAACAAAAAAAATAGCTTAAAGGCTGACAGTTCCATTTTCACTTTCTTTGCTCTCTTGATTCTGTTTAGAAATAAACATGAACTGGCAGGAAGGGTGAAGGGTTGGATGTTTGCAGTCATCTTATAGACCATCTTCTGACATCCTATGGACCATGAAATGTTCTTAAACATTTGCATATTTACTTGAAATTCTTGTCACTGCCTCTCTTATCTCATGATCCTTTCACGTTTTCTTGTCACAGAGAATCACTGTGGCACGTTTTAATGCCATTGTAACCTTTGTAGAGCCAGATCTTTATTTTTGTTTGTTTCTGCACACTGTCTAGTTTTCTTTTCTGTTACGATAAGACAACTTACAACTAAGGTGGTTTATTTCTCTTACATCAGAGTCCAGTTATGTAATGTAAAACGCAAGTTTAAGTTCCAGTGAAGTCATCAGGTGTTGTGAAAGACACAATTTTAAGAGGGTCTGGCACCACAAATTGGAAACAGCTGTTACGTTATGCAGAGGCTTATATTGTATGGTGCTGACCAGACCTGAGAACTTCAATGCTGGATAGAGCAGATTTCTGTCATAAGGATCTAAGCAATTTTTAAACAAACCAAGAGAACAAAGTTGTGCTCTGAACACAAAAAAGCATTACAGCATGGATCTTTAATGGAATTAGTTCTTTCAGCAAGTTTCTTTTAATCTGTAGTCACTGTTTTATAACGTTACTTTTAAAAAATTCTGTACAAAAGGTACAAACAACATTTGTGTAACTACACATATAAATAAAATGTCACTTTGCTTAAAATTATACTTCTAAGTGCTATGCTTATCAGACAAATCTGTTCAATGATGGTTAGAGAAACTGTGCAGAATATATTATATTTGCATATCAATAAATTTAAGGTCAGTCATGTTTGCAAAGCACTTGTTTCCATTATTTAGGAGTGACAGTAGATGAATATTCAGTCAGAAGTGGTCACTGAAACAAAATATGTCACGCATATATTGAAACGTATTTTTGTAAAGTGTGTGTTAAATTTGTAATCAGAATACATCGAAGGTCCAGCACAGATTCTGAGTGTTTTAGGTACACAGTCAGGTAGCTTTAATCTTGCACTGAAAAGAGAATAAGACAGTCTTCAGACGACTAAAATTAACACAGCTTCAGAAAGACTTCAAGACTTTGATTCATCCTACAATAAATTCTCTCTGGGCAAGAGTCAATTTTACGCTATGAGGACTTGAAATAAACTGCTTTCAAGCAAGATAAAGAACAAAAATTATCCACAGACATGACCTATTAAATAACTGTAAGTTGTAAGTACAGTCAAGAAAACTATCAGTGTCTCTCAGAATTCCTACAAGCAAAGACTGGTGAGATGACAAAATTAGTTGATTTTAATTACTTGTTATTAAAAATTCACTTAGATCTACTGAACATCACACAGGGAACAGGCGAGCAATGAAAGTGAGTGCAAAAAATCAGGACTAACCATTTTCCCTACGAAAAAAACTATCCATTTTACAACCTATTTGAACAATGTTCCATTATTTCCAGCAAAAATGTCACACAATAAAATAATTTTGCTGTATAAGTTCACACTGCTATAAACTTTTATTACCATGAACACGGCCCTTCAGGATATCCATGGCTCTTACTGAGAATTAAATTCGCAACAGACTTTCAGGAAAAATGCTTGATTCCTACATATCTATCTATTTAGCAATTCTATTGCAGAAAAAGCTTACAGTAGGGAGCAAAGACAAAATATATATACATAAAACCCCTGCGATTTAAAATTGTTAGCATTTCCAAAGTTGACTGTATTAACTCGCAAGATGTTTTTGTTGTGTTTATGTGGAACTGCTTTGAAAAATACAAACCTTCAAGCTGGAAAGAGAACAGTTGTCTAACCTTTGTAAACTCTGAGACAATTACACTGTGTGCAGATGCAGGCATCATCCATACTAAGCTGAGGAATTTGTTGACCTTTTAGCTTCAGCTGTTACCTTGTCATAGACTTCACAAATATCTTCCCACGGTACATGCTTCTAGTAAATAATACTGAAAACATGATCCTTGAGGGCAAGATTACAAAGTTTAGAATTACTTGAATTCTATTACTTCTACTAGAGAGCATTCTAAAACTATAGGATTACTCCTGTGGAACAAGAGAGGTTTCACAATCATACCATTAATTATTTAGCTGGTGTGTATTCTTCCTTGTTACATTATTTGTACTAAGATTTACTTTGCACAGCTTGCCAAAAGTAGTTTTTACTCTGTTTATATAAACTCAACTTTGAACGTTGTGATTATTTTTAAAAATTAATGTAATACAGTAAAAACAACATAAATCAAGACTTAGAGAATGCAGAACAAATTTATTCAAATAGCCAAAAGGATATTATAGGTCACAGTATTTTACTTTATTAAATATGAACTCACTTTGTACACTAAATTCCTACATAAATTTATATGGGAACACGATTTGTTCCTTATTAACTGAATTGCATAAGGTTCAGCAGAAGCCTTTGCAAGATCAGGGATTAAAAGATGACTCTTCCCCACCTCCCTCACCGCAGTACATCACTGGTGAATTTAATCTTTATTTTTTTCAAATGAAGCTGAAACTCTACCAAAATTTAACAGTGAACAAGGACTAAACTACGTGTTTGGTGCATCAAATACTCCCCTCTCTTTCAGGTAAATACTGTTGAGTTCATTTCTCTCAATCCAGGATATTCAGTCAGGTTTTAAAATAGATCAATGAGTCAAAGTCATTTAAATGTTTTTGAAACAACAAGAAGCAATGGGATATTATACAACTTCAGAATATGTACAAGTCAATGGACCAACTACTCTGTTACTGTGTTCTGCCTAGAGTCATTTCAAATAATAATTTGTAGTATCACAGGTAGTTTAAAGCAATACTACATTCTTAGGCCTACACGATGTTTGTAAGGTGTTCATAATAAAAGTTCCTGGCATCAAAAAAAAAGAAAGTACTTCTCAAAAAATTGTCTAGACATTTTAATGGTACTAAAGAATCTTAAAAGTCTAAAAATCACATTTTTCAAACATACAATTAAAAAAAAAAGTAAAGAAATCTAACTCAGAATTCTGAGTCATGATCCCTAACTAACATTTTCTTTTAGTCTGTGTTTTATAGAAGTTTCTGAAGTGCACTTGTCTTTCCCCTGAAAACACAGAATCCTAGTGTAGAACCCAGCAGAGCATATGCTGGTTCCACACAGTAATTTCCACACTAATGTAACAAACTATGAGAGGAATAAAATTTCAATCTACTGCCCAGTTGAAGCCAGGGAATGGTAGGCTTATGAAACTGGTGTTTCTCATAACTGATGAATCACCAGGATTAGCTCACTTTTTCCCCTCAGCTCCTGGAACAAATTTCAGATGAAGATTTTAAAGTTTAAAAAGAATAAGTGGCCTTTTCTGCAGACTTCTGTAAAGAATGAGAGGTCTTTTCTGCAACTTTTTTACACTGGCTTCTGTGCTTAATAAATCAAAACCCTTCAGAACGAAAAGATCTCCTGGCTGTTTTCATTGTAGGATGAGGAAACCTGCAGACTAGTGGCACATGGAGAGATCAAGAAGGGAAATGAAAGGGCTGCGAAATATTCCAAACCTGCAATTAAACGAGCATAAAAGGCCAGATAAGGAACGGAGAATGGCAAAAGAAAGGGGAGTTCGCTAAGAAAGAAGGAGATGGAACGAGGGATTAACTACCCTGTACCTCAGACTTGCCATTGCTGCTCAGAAGAAGAAACAAGCAGGTATGCTGAAGCAGCACCTCTCTCACCCAGCAGCTACAACTCGATTACCACCGCTCATCTTCGCACAACTCACTGTGGATCTCTAAAACCCACGGACACAGCGCAGCAGAGCAAATGTAAAGCCTAGTGCACTTTTCACTGCCTGTCCTTGTCTACTCCCCGTGATTACAAATACCCAGCCAAGTAGAACATTCACAAACTGGCATGCCTAGTACTTTGCATTGAGTACAGCATTACAGCTATCAATGGTTGCCAGAGAGAAGTCTATTCACAGCAGAGATGTCAGCACCCAGCAGCATCTTTGGCTGAATACCATGGGAGAGAGATACATGTGCTCTTTCATATGTAAAGAGGAGATTCTCTGTAGTACACAGGAACAGTACAGAGCAAGAAGTTTCACAGGGTCATTGCCCTTGCTGCACCTGTTGTAGAAACACATTGAAAACCTGCATATTTTCAGCATTTTCATTTTAGGCATTCTCAGAACCACTGGAATTTACAACAGTATTGGAGAACAACCTAGGAAAGCAGCAGGAATTATAAAAACTTTGATTTACTAAACTTCTCCTTTCTATGGTGTCATGATCCTAAATTAAGAGAGAAATCTGGGGTTTTCTTTGCCTCAAAGTTCCCACAATTCACACATATGCAAAGCAGGACGCAACAGCTGTGTCTGCAAAACCTAGCATTTAGATAGTTGGTGGTTGTTTCTTTTTTTGGTTTTGGCTTTTTTGTTTAGATGTGGGAAAAGTAACTCTCTCACTCTAACAGAGACTGGAAAAGAGAGTGTTCCAGAGATACTATTTCAAAATAATATCTTCCTATATCCCTTTTTTGCCTTCAACCTGCTTCAAGGTGGATAAAGCATGAGAATTACCGTAGGTCACAACTACTGCTTTGTCTGCACCCCTGGACTGCACAAATAGTTGCAGCATTTGGGGCAAGAGTCTATCTCACCAATTTCCATGCACGTTATTCAGTGTCACGGGATGCCTTTGCTTCCAATCGTTCTCTAGGGATTCCTGTCTTCCTCTTTACTACAAAGACGTTCTAGGTACCTGCCCATCATCCCCCTTCTTATTACTAACATTGGAAAGTGCTAGCCAAAGCACAAATGCAGACTGCTAGGTGCTGAAAATACCTTGATCAGCTTTCACTGTCCTGAACTTTTTGGGCTCAGCTGCTTACTGACCTACTCACTAGTGCTGCCGTGACAGAACAGTACCGCAGCGCAACCTCAGGTGCTAAGAAGATTTATCCGCACTTGAGATTAATGACACTGACATCAGTCAACGATTCTCCTGACCATTTGCTTTCTAACAGTTGCAATATTTAAAAAAAATTGTTATTCTCTGTGACTGGGAATGGCCAATTTAATGTAACCTGAACAATATCACCATATGAAAATTCTTGCTCATTCAATTACGTTCCCTTGAGAAAGGCATGCACCCTTCAATACAGACATCCTATCCTAAGGAAGAAAAGGTGCTTAAGCTGCCTGCCATTGTTTTTGTATTTACTAGTCAGAAAGGTAAATCTACCACCACAGACAGGAACCAATACTGAAAGTGGCAAATCTGCAAGCTGACACAAGATGGAGGCCTGATGAGAAATCTAAATCAACCTATCCTGTTATGACAGGTCACTGAGAGGTAGAAAGTGTAATAAGCACAGAGCACCCCTTGTAAATTTTCTGGCAGCTTCTTTTCACTTCCTCAGAAGAATGTGAGTGGATCTAAACTATACCCTTATATTTTAAGTTCTACAGCATGCAATCATCACTGGAGAACCGAGTTTTATCTCTTAAACCAGGTAATGCTAAAGGCTTTCTGAGGTTACTGCCTGCTCTGCATGTTCTCATTCTGAGCAGGGAATAAAGGACAAAGCTCTCAAGCAGTGCTGAACTCAATACTTCTGTTTGCTAGCAGCAAGAAGAGAGAACACAAGCCTCTTCTGCAAACATTTGCAGTTACCTTATAATTTGCTGGTCAAACAGAGAACCAGACAATAATTTTGACTAGCTGTAAAATTCACATTATTTTTACCCAGAGTACCTCCAGTGAAACGACTGGGAGTTATTAAGGTTACTTTATATTTAGAACAGAGATCAGAGTCTAATGTAAACAAACTTTAGCTGAAATCTGCTAAGTAACAATGTTAAGAAATACACCAGTAGGAATCTGATTTTGCACTAATTTGTACCAACTAAACAACACTGATTTCAGCTGCAGAACTTCTAATTTAACTTATGCAATTGATTAGAATCTATCCATATATAGTTCTAACTATATACTGTGAAAACCCAAGACATTATTTTGGAATAGTTCCACTTAGCATATAGTACAGGTCTAAGCAAAAGGTAAAACTAGTTTTCAGCTCCACACTGGAAATCATTTTCCATTTATGAGTTCTAATGAAAACAGCAGGCATCTTTCACTAACAGAAGTTATTTTACAGGGTTTTCCAGAACCAGGGTCTAGCTTTTTACCTAGGCATTTTGCTCTAAGTAGGGCTTGAGACTATAATCACTCACACTCTGAAATGGTTTCTTGCACAAAAAAGCAAGCAGATTGAAAAAAAAAAAAACACAAAACAAAATCAAAACCAAACAAAACCAAAACCAAACAACCCAGCCATGAAGATGCTTAGCACTCCCAGCTCACGCTTATTGTAGAAGTGACAGCACAACTCAGCCTGCCACAGGATCAGGCTCTTACACATACGAAACCAGAAATCCAGCTGAGGAAGGTGTACAGGCTTCAGCAAGGAACACCCATTTCTTCTACTTCAGTAAAGATCTGACCTTTCACAACAATTTCCATTTGTATCTCTATTTTGGAGGTTTCTCCGCACATTCTCAGCACTTTTACTTAACGTATTTTTAGAACTTGTGAACTGAGGACAAAGCTACTATAGCTTCAAGTACCTAGTACTTGTCCTAAATGAAGTACTATGGCTTGAATGAATAGCATCTACCAGCAAAAGCAATTATGGGCTTCTGCAGCATAGTGGTTATTTTTCTCACACTTAAAACCAAAAATACATCAAGCTGTTTTGCAATAGTGCTTCACACATAATCATCTTGCAAGAAAAAAAAATCTGTAAGGTATAGAACAGTAACTTACAGCCTCATGGTGGGAATTAGATGGCATTATTTCAGGTATACTGACAGAAGAATTATTGCTATCCACAGTGGATTCTTGCAAGTTAATACACGTATGAGCCAATAGAATTTTAATGTGTTGCCTAATGATTAGAACAGTTGTATCAGTGAGTTATTCTTCAGTTCATAAAAGTATATTATTAAATATGAAAATTTGTATCAACTATATATATTAAATTTAAGATGTATATCAAAAGAAGCTTCGTTTCTACAGTTATATGTATTTATGCTTCATTAGATTGCAGCAAAAAATGTTGGTTTTATTACAGATCTGTATTTTACAAAGTCCCCCCAAAGACTTCTCTCTGTGGAAGTAAAAATATATTTGTATCATTTTCAAGAAGATGATTAGCATGGGGCCCTCACTCTAATCTATACTGTGAATTAATCTCTTAAACCTGGGCAGTCAGTTTTTAAATAAAACACATGATAAAGTATTGATGTTGTGGAGAGAACTCCCCAAGCAAATTTGTTTGGGTTCAAAGACTTCTCACACTACCTTTATCATGTATTGTGCTTTCCTTGGCTTTCTAAACCTTTTAACCTATGTCACAATTTAATAATCACTATTTAATAATTATAATCATTCCCTTATTAACTGGGTATTTCTTTTCATTCTTCTAAGGCACCCTGTAGTTCAAGACAAGGAAATCTCTTTGTTGATTAGTTATTTAAGACCAGCAACAATAACTATGCTGGAAAGAAAGGTGCTTTGAGAGGATTACACAGAGCTAGTTCTCAACAGCACCAAGCCGAGAGCAGCAAATTACAAACCCAAGTACTTCATTGCATGTAACCAAATTGGCTGGTTGAAATGCTAATTGCCTTTCAGCAAAGCTAAAGGCAGACGGGGGACCCTGTGCTTCTGAGAATGACATGCATTTTTTACCCCACTTCTGCACCATTGTCTTGCTGAGAATTATTCAAAACCTATTCATAAAGGTAGCTCTTTCCCTAACCTTTAAAAATGTGGGAAATTTCTAAAGCTCTGACCAATACCTCAGATCTGTTGGGCTGCCAAACCCATAACAGATGGCTGAATTAAGGCCATGTTAAATCCTTAATGAAGCAAAGCTTCAAACAATTCATAGCAGTAACACATTGGTCCAGTCCAGGATAAGTGAGGAGAAGGAAGTTTCTTTTGCCATCTGAAAAGGAGAATCATAGCTCTAACTAATAAATCTATACTAGATAAAAACGAGATAACCAAACAAAAATCTCTTTTTATATAAAAAGATATTGCTCTAATATTCTAGAGGAAATTCTGTCTTCAACTTGCAAAAAAATCCACCGACACAAAAGCTGCGATGAACATGGAAAGCACCTTCTCTGTTGTTTAATTTTGCCAGAGAAATTTAGCCTGTCAAATAAGACTGTTTAAATAAAGCACAGCTTTACCTTAACAGCAACTTTGGTTTGGACTCACATATTATTTCAGTAAAAGGAATTTAAACAACTTTAACTAGTTTTATAGGAAATATTCATAAGTTAATCTATGAAACAACGTTTTTGATATTTTAAGCTTATTTCAGAACTCCACGTTTCCAAATTCTTTCTGCAAACAGCCACAAGTTCTCACATATGGAGTAAACTCAATCCTGAAAATGTTTATTGACACGAAGTATATTCCAGTGAGATTATTCACTCGATGAGTGACTTAGGCAAGTGAAGCTTTGCAAAAATAGTATCATCCCTGATTTTCAGAATGAAAAAAGTTATAGTTGGTCCACCTGGAACAAGATAAATGGCCTCTAACATTGATTCCTCCTGTCAATCTTTTTTTTCCCAGGAAACAGTAGTAGAGCTCCTATTAGACAGTCATAATTCTTGAATTTCTGGAACTACAGCAAATGCCTACAATCGACGGCAATGCTTCTGTAAGCTTCCATTTGATGATGGAGACGTTACGTATCATCTGAGTCTTACTACCCATTGAAAGAAGTATTTAGATACTTTGTATGCTTATTTCTAGTGAGGAAAAGTGTTATATTCACCATTATATACAACAGTGACTGTACCTAAACCAGCCAGTCTTGTGGAGCTGAAACACAAGCACAATTTCTACTCATTTCTACGAATGAGTAAAGCCAATCAACAGGATTACACATGTAAAAATAGTTATGTACATCATTATATTTTTAGGAGGTCAAGGCCTAATACTCCCTGAGCAAAGAATTTCAGCACATTCTTTGTATTTTCTCTCGCCTATCTACATTTTTCTGTTTCTTACTGAACAACTAAATGGACTCGATACCAAGAACACACTGGAAGAAGCTGGTCAAGAAAGAAAAAAAATCAGAGAGCAGGGTTATCCAGCAATGAAATTAAGTTAAATTGCATCAGATATCCTATCTCAAATAATAGTAAGACTTGGACATACAGTTTACTATTTTGTGGCTTCCAAAAACACCTTAGGCTAAAAAACTTCAGATGTAGTCAAGACAAATTTTAATTCTCCGTTTCTTAGAAGTGTGATGCAAGGACATACTTTTTCATCAAGTTTTCAATGAAACATTCTAAAACTAAAGTTTTGTTAAGCTTATAGACCAGCTATGTAGCTACGTACTTTTAAAAATACAATAATTAGTAATCACCTCGTTGTTACCATGTTGGAATTCTGAACAACTACCATAGTTATGTAACAATATCAAAGGTGATTTGTGGGTCACCAATATTTCTCTCCCAAATTGTTCATACCCCATCACTGAGATTGTTACAGACCTCTGTAGTGGCATTCTCCAGAAGGTACACGCTTTCATAGCTTTTCCAATAGTTCAGTTTCAGTCATCATGTTCACGTGTTAAGTAAAATGAGCGTGTAAGCATTTGCAGACTTAAGCGCTTATTTTTTGTAATGGAATTGCAAAAACACAGAAAACCCCTGGAAGACAGTAAGTTTAAATAACAAAATTCTATGTATATTAGAGGTTTTAATGACAGGTTATGATTTAGTCCTGATTCTGAAAATTTCATTCAAATGAAGCTCACAACAATTTCCAAGGGAAGCATTGCACTGTAGATTTGAATGCCTAAGGATCAATCTCATTCACTAGTATCAACTCTTTAAAACTCATCCAGTATTATTTTTCAGCCTTAAAAATGATGACAGCACAAATAAACTGCCCAGCACTACTTCTCACAAAACCAAATATCGTCTTCCCCATTGATTTCCATGTGACCAGGACACAGACCACAATTACAAGCAAATAAGCATGTGCTCCCATTATCAATGTTAATTAGCTCAGTCACTTGCAAGTTTAGTAAATACCATTGATTTCTTCTTGTAAAGCTATTAAAACACAAAAGTGTACTAGAAAGCTAATAAAGCAGAAAACTGTATGTTAGAAATCAATAACAATATAAAGATAAGTAATAACAACAAATTAGAAATTAAAAATTGTATACCCTTGAAATACATTAGCTTTTACATTATCAAATATTTGGCCATTTAAATTCTAAGTCTAATATGCCATAAATTATTTTATTTCCTCAGGAATCTGGTTCTCCTTTCCACATGGAAACACGGAATACATTTAGTAGGAGAAAGCTTGTTATAGGCTTAAGGGAGAGATAAACTAAATACATCACATTCTACCTTCAGTTATTAACTGCCCTCATGGCAGATTCTCAAAATGCTTAGTATTTAACTGAAAGACTCATTCTAGAAGATGTCTGTGAAGTATTATCAGAAAAAACACTTTCAGCTTCTATATAATGAATAAGATTTTTTTAAATCTCATGTTATATCACATCTGTGCTATAAAGCAATTATAGACTCATCAAAAAACAATGACTGATGTTTGGCAAGCAGTTCCATATACATTTGATCTTAACTTTATCTGGGCTAGCCAGAGTGAATTATGCAATGTCTTACACAGAATCAGCATATCAAAAGCAAGAAGCACGAGCAGTATTTCCAATTGTAATCACTTACATGTCATATTTTAATTATTAACATGTTTAAAACTCATTCCTCATCAGATGAGGATTTGAAAAATTAATTCTTTTAACTCACTCTCCTTTGCAACACACAGTGCATACACAGCTCCTCCACTTCTTTTACTTTTGCCTAATTTAAACAGTCAAATTAATGTTTTGTGCATTTTTGAGAGTTAAAAATTGCCAGTTGGGACACTTCGGACTGAGTTTCATCCTGGTATGATCCCCTGAGAATAGGATTTTCCATTGGAAAGGCTATTGTCTCCACCTGCCCTGCTCTGCAGAGCAGAAAGAGGAGCTGCTGGAACAACAGAAACCTTAGCAGACTCTTACTATCCAGAGCCACTCACGGGTGAGCGACATGCTCGCTGTCTGCCGCCGGTTGAACCCTGCCCCTGCTCTGCTGCAACAGGTGCTGCCGGCACAACTCTCGAGCTGGACACTGAACATCTCTGCAGCTGATACAGGATGCTTCCAAAGCAACTACCACCTCAAAGAGAGAGACAACGAACCTACCTAGACCCGGTGACATGGACATCCGCGTCTTCTGGACTCGGCCAGGCGCCTGCACGCTCTCTGTCACTCACGCATTATGCATTCCCCTCTCCTACTCCTCCCTCCGCTCCGCGCAGCGTCCAGCACTCTCCTCCCTCTCCTGACTCCTGCTGCCTTCCCACTGCTGCGGAGATAAAAAAGGGGTGGGATGAAAGAGAACAAAATTTTTTTCAAAGCCCAGCGATTGCCCCTGCGCTGCTGCAGCTGAGATAGACCCAGCCCCTCCAGTCACAGCCTCGACAGCAATTCCACTTAGCCAGGAGTGCGCTGCTTTAGTAGTGGAGGCAGCAAAACTGGCAGCTTTCATTACTGGATTATGACAGATTTTGGATTCAAGTCCTCAGCTGCACCAGGACATGCAGCTCATCTTAATTCACAGCTATTCTGTGCTGGGCAGGGATAAACAATTTTCAACCCTAGATCAGGCGTTCTGGACTCAGTTATTTCTCTAACTAATATCTAATTCACATTTTATGGTCACCACCATTCCAAGCAAATCCTGAGCCACAGCAGAGATAGAAAGACACAAAGGCAGCACTCGGATCTTGCCAGTGTTGGCCCCCAAACTCCCCAATTCTCCCACTTGATGGTAAACAAGTGTAAAAATTCCTACTTATCCAATAAATGTTGATGCATCTAAGTCCCAAAACACAGAAAATACCAAATCTTGATGGAATCTGACTTAGTCCCATCTACAGAATCTTCACTATATTTCCAGAACCTGTGAGAGAGCTACTAGATCTTAAGAAGTGGAAATGCTATTTCAAACAAATGCAGCAGCAGCACAATTTCATGTAGTTGAATCCAGTTAGATCCATTAACACTCCCACACTCCCTGCATCTCTCATACACATTGAAACCACTCTATCAAATTTTAAAAAAGCATCAATTCCAACTCCAAGGAAATCCAACTCCCAAAACATTCCTAGTCTACAACAGTACGCAACCACAGATCAGGTACTTTTGAGCTTTCTGGATTCTGTCCCTTTTTTTTTTCTTTGTCCCAAATCCTCAGACTGTTCTGTCAAAACAGTACTCCTAAGTAGCACAGAAAATCATGGCTCTGACACAATTTGGTGCAAAAGCAATGTAACAACCAACATGCATCTAACATGAAACTTGAAATGCATTTTTAAAAATCCCATATTGCTTGTTACTGAATACACAGAATCCATTGTAAATGTCTTTTTTAAATACATATTAACATATAAGCATTTAGAAATAAATCCAAGTATAACTCTAGCTTAATTTTAGATATTAATACCCACCACTTTATTTCACACACAGTGCATTTACAGAAAGGGAGGAGGGAAATGTTAAGCACAAAATAGGATTCTGCCCTGATTGAATAGTTTTTACCTGTGCTACAGTTTACTGAGAAGTCATGCATTTTAAACTAGCCTCCTTTGCTTTGTTTTCAATTTATTTGGAGCATATGGAAAAAGCAATCACAGTGATAGAAATCACAGGGGGAGGAAGCACTGATTCTTCTAAGGCTAGTACAATCTTTGCATAAAGAGGGAAGGAACACAGCACGGAAGTATTAGGGCTAAAAAAATGACAGGATCTACATGACTCTACACCTGGCTAATGATGGCATTAGCTTGGTCACTACACCAATACCATGCAGAGTTCTGGTGTTCACAATTCAGGAATACTGTAAACAAACACGAAAAGCCAAATAAGATGCTAGAGAATGATGAAAGCTTTGAAAAATTACTTAGTAAAAGACTCAAAGACCTCAAGAAGTATTTTGTTTAAAAGTAAAAGCGGTGCTCCAAAGTAGAAAGCATTCCACCGAACATCAGCCATCCAGTCTAACCTAGCCCCATAGTAGGATGGGATGAACTGCCTCCAAGAGCTGCTTATTTCTCTCTCCTGACTAAACAGGGAGTCCAAATGACTATCTTAGACTCCGCCTAACTTTTGCATAATGACATTAGGTTAATGTTAGGTGAGACGAATCTCTGGATTTACTCTGTATACAAGTACAGAGAAAATTAATGCTGATAAATAAAAATCTCCAGTATAACAGAAAAGGCATAGATGATCTAACATGCAGAAGCAAAAGTAGACATTAATAATCAGAATAAACTCCAGTTCTTAAGAGTGAAGGAAACAATCTACTGGAATGACTCACCAAACATTATAATCAAATATCTCTTTTTTAAACAAACACAAGTGTACTTTTTTCTTCTAAAAAGCCGTGCTGTGTACCTAAAAGGCATTCAGGTCTGCTGAATTCAGATGCATATGATAATCTGTGTTATATGTCTGATCACTTCTCACAGTAGTCCACTTGGGTTTATTTATGAATACGTTTTTTGATCAGTACTTTATTGATCATTTATTTATTATACTTTATTATGCATTATTCCTATGCACCAGTTCCAGTTTGTCAGTACTGAAAAGACAGTAACCATGCCATTACTATTTTCCTATCTCAGCCTCATGATCTACATCCCATATTGGTTTTCGTCTCTGGATCAACAGGTGGAAAGGATGCTTGAGGTTTATGATTATTTTTATCTTTTATTCTATAAAGTTGTTTCAGCTTATTTAAATTACTTCATGTTGTCCTTTTGTTGTCCAGTTTCTGTGGGAAGTTTGGCTATCAAGCTGCTTGGTATCAGAGGGGGCTGCCTTAATAGCCATCAGTTCTCAATTACAGCGGACCTGAGCACATTAAATGTTGCTAATTACTGAGCTAGAAAACAAAGGAATAGTCCGAGAACTCGGAGCTGGGCTCACTAATTCACGTGGCTACTTTCATGGAGTCTGTCGACAAAACTGCTCTCTGATCCAAAGTGACTGTAGCTTTTACTACTCTCTCCCACTCAACACGTGGTACTCCATGTTTTCTCTCGATCCCTGAGTATTTCCCAATTTACTTTTTTTCGTTCTCATCATACCACTCCAGAGACCTGTGCTTCCCTTTGTAACACACGAGGATGTGACAGAGCTCCCATGGGATTCTGTCAGTGGTGGTCCTCAACCAGCTGGAAGGTTGTTGGTGATTGACATGGGACACTCCATACGCATTTTTAACAACTCAGTGTGCTGCCCACATAGCACTCTCACCCCTTACAAATGTCAGGGATAAATAATCAGGCGTGGTATTAGACCTACAACAGATCTGGCATTGCACAGAGCTATGCCTCCAGGTCAGCCTTAACTTCTCTTTTCAATAAAAGCAGTAAATAAGGTGTACTAAGTACACCCCTCAATTCTTCGTTTGTTTGGATTTCCTTTGTTTTGAATTCATTAAAACTCTGCAAGTTAAAAATGGCTCTGCTGCGAGTAAACCAATATTGAAAGCAGCAGCAATAGAATCAATGGACTCCAGTTTGTTTGTTTGTTTTGAAATCTTGCCTTTTCCCTTTATTGGCATCATCTGAAAGGAAAGACCAGAGAAGAGGGAGTTAGAAGAAGAAACAAATCCCTGAGAAGGAAAGTAGGACTTAAAGGAGCAAGAAGAAAAAGATTCAAACAAAGGGCTTCAGAAGGGAGTATTTTCTCTTCCTGTTTTCATTTTTGTTTCTGTTAAGGAAGATTTTTGTGTTGTGTGAAGGCCATTTGGTTTTCAATCACAGGTATTGCAATCTTAATCTACTAATATTAGAAAGCAAAAATAAATTCTGATAATAAAACTTTCTGAGTATCCATAAATGCCACTAAAATTGAGATTTGTTTTCACCAGCGGTATCCAAGCTTCAAATTTCTGGGCTAAGTACTTATTTGGATGCAAGTAGCAAACAAGGAGATTACGAAAATTTTGGAATTTTGGTCCTGCACAGACTTCCACATTGCTCTATCTATCATCTTTTCTGGTACTTCAGCTGAAGCAGATTGAGCTACTCAGAATGAGGAACATGAAGCATGTGCGTAGCTCATTCATAGATCAATCCTTAATTAAAATACCCCAGTCACAAGTTAACTTTACTTTTTTCCTGTTTATTAATGAATTACTTCCAATATGACACACACTTCAAAAATACATAACATCCATCAGACTGTTCTGATTAGTTCTAGTGTATAGGCAGAATACTGAGGCTGATCCTGCTCCTCTCTTCACAGAGGAATCAACAAGATACAGATGATTTTCTTGCAAGAAATTCACTTCGGTTTGGTGGTTGGTTGTTTTTTTTTGTTTTGAAAAGTGGATTTTCTTTGAAAGATTGTCCATGGTGGTGAGCATTTCTGCAAGACAGGCCATTTTTAAGAACACTATAGACTGCCACAAGCATTTACAGTCTTCCCTGTGCGGCTGCAGTTTGATACTTGATTCTGTATAGATAATGGTTTGTTTGGCTGATGTCGATGGGGAATGATCTGATGCATGGGGAATGCATCCACTTCTTCTCAATGTGATTCACACTGGGAAGCAGTTCTAACCAGCAGTGTTGAAAGAAAAAGCAGCCAAAACTACAGAACATGACTTTGGTAGCATAGTCTTCAGGGAACTACCCTAAAAGTCATGCTCTGAAAGAGGGCAGAACTAACCAAGACTCATACCAAAGACGTCTGCTCACCTCAGGGCCTGACTAGTCTGTGTAACCAGGCTGCTGACCACTATCTCATAGCAGCTTATGATCAAGCTTGTGTTGTCTGTTCTTCAACACGTAAAATGAGGTTTCTGATCACTTTCCCATTGCCATTGAGCTGCACTCTCTGGAGATTCCTATCCAGCTATCCCACACTGAAGAAACGCACAACCACTGTCAGGTATCACCTGATGCCTCTTCAGCAGTACCAGGCACTTGCACTGCTCTCTTTCCTGAACTGCTCCACATCCTTCTTGATAGGCTGGGAATGCTTTAATATTAGAATCTTGACTTTACTGCATAGTTTCCTAATGAATAAACGAACATATGGAAGAAAGAGCACAAAGTAGACAAATACAAACAGTACTAATAATCTGAGAAGACTGAATGACAAAATTTGAATATTATGCTTTTGACCCAGTGGTTTATGACGGACTGGTTGATGTGCAGATGTATGCAGACAAATTCCAGTTTTAACACTCTGTTTTTCAGAGATGTCCAGGATTTAAGAAACTGAAAAATGAGAACTTCCAAGCAGATTGTGCTCTTTTTCAATGGACAAACATTAATTTGTTTATGCTTCCTGTGATCAGCTTGGCAAAAGTTAATCTTTTTATGGTACAGCTCCTTACTTGTGTACTGATAAAGCATGCTGATGTTAATATTTAAAAAGAGATTTTAGCCTAAAAAAAATAAAGTATTCCTACTATTAGGAAAAAAGCATCTGCTCATGGGAGGTCACTATATTCTAACACACATTACAGCAGAAATGCTATTCATATAATCATAACCTTTTTATGGTTGAACTTAGTTACACATTTGACAAGACTTTCACAAAAATTGAGATGGCTTTTAGAAAATGTTAATTTAAATATGCTCAAGCGTAAAAAACTGAACAAATTAATCAGAAAATAACTTGATTCAACTTACTGCATCTCAGATTTGGTTGATCAAGCTCCAGCATGCAATTTCCACAAAATCTCTGTCATTTAGTATCATTATAGTGACACAGAAAGAATGCCATCTCTGAAGAGATGGTTTGGTCTTATAATGTTCAGTGGCTCCTTTCAAACCACAGTGGATGATGTTTACTGGGTTGTAGGTCACATGAAGAAACAGCAAGATGTGAACTTGGTAAGAATTGTCTGCCTGCTCCTCTTGTGCAGTTACTGTTGCTAAATAAAGTTGCAGTCTTGTTTCTTCCCATCAGCTGTGTCCCGCTCTTCATTTGCGGCATGTCACTGGCAATGTAGATAGAATATGCAGCAAATCAGAAGCTTTCTCATAAAATATCCATCAAAACACACAAAAGCATGTGGAGCACGAGGCTGTAAATTCAAAAAGAACGCTTACCAAAAGTGCATTTTTCTGAAGGTAAAACATAATAAAAATATTAAAAACTCTCCATAATCTTGTGCATCTAGATTGCTCGTAATTTCAAAGTCCTCAAAAGTATTTCAGACTAATAAAGATAAAAGCAAAAGGGTTCCAGCTGCTGCATACAACTTCACTTGCTTTCCCAGTTTACAAAGAGGTATTTTGTTTGCTTGCTTTTGAATGAGGAAAAAACTACTTGGAAACACAAATACCTTATGTTTTTCAACTTTGGAGTTGACTCCCCTCTTTTCTGAAATTCTTTAAGTGAAACATTGAAGTCTTTACTCATTTGTTGCTTACTTCTCCCCCTTGAGATCAAAGAGATGTTACTTGAGTAAATGTAAAATAATGTATCCACAATAAATGTAAGCTTCCGATGGAAAGCTGTAAGGCCAGAATTTCTGTCTCAGAAGTAACTATCCTCCATGTTTATGAATTTATTTTCCTGGCTGTGGGGAAGCCTGGCATCCATCCTTGCTGTAAAATTGTGTCTACAAAGGGGCACTGGGACATCTTAGCATTCTGATGCTGAGATAGTGATGCTGGGGACTGTGAGGCATGCAGAGGAAAAAAAAACATAAGAGCTGCTAATACAGAGGATAACACGCGCTCTTTTCAGAGTGTTCTACAAGGGAAAAAGATGCAACTACTCTTGATACATCTGCTTTGTTTCATTTACACTTTGTCCTGAACAAAATCTAAGGCTTTCAGGATTTCCTTCTCTTAACATAATGTTTGATCTGCAACATTTTTAAGCTAATGAAATAACTGTATGCCATTACCTTTTTTTTTCATATATGACATCTATGAAGTTACATGTTTATTATCTCCCTCTTCCCTGTGACACCTGAAATTTGAGTACATTAGATGCAAGGAGAGGGAAAATCAAACCACTTAATTATATTATACGGTAAGGCACCCTAAAACAACTGCATATAAAAGTTCTATACATGATTTGTTACTCATTATCTAGGTATTGCAGAAGCCCGCACCAATGCAGTAACATCACTTGATATGAAAATATTCCTAGAAAAACATAACCCATGTAACACTACTATGAAACACACTTTCACATAGACTTTTAATTTATGGCATTGCAAATCAAAAGCGAGAGATGGTTCAGACAAGAAATAAAAACATTCCATAAGAAAGTGATATACGAAGGAAAAAGTACTGAAATGTATGTTTAGGGTATAAAGTATAAATCAATAAACCCCATATTGTTTAAAATCTGTATGAGATCAGCTAACTTGATCTTTTAAAGTTGTTTCCAGTTTATGCCCACCATGTGTGGTGCTTCCCTGTGGTTTGTTATTTTACTTCAATGGCAGAGGGAGGAAACCAACAAAGCTCAGTAACCATACTGCATAGCACAATGTAACCATGGAAGCATTTGTCCCCTTGTCAGAGCCTCTCCAGAACGATTCAGCCATTCATTTCATTGAATCAATATTGAAGCTTTTAAGATTTATTACTTGAGGGTGGAGGAAAACTAATAAAACAAATTCCTTGCTGCTTCCCATTAAATACATCTTGTCACAGTAGGCATATTAATACCTCGTAAACACTTTACTGATGTCGTGTGGGCTATGTTACTGTCTCTCCTTACGGAGGGATTACTCGTAATGTATTTGCATTAACATGCCTGATACTCATTGAAAGAACTTAAAAGTTTCTGACACATTCTGCTGTCCTGTATAGAAGCTGAATCGAGTAGAAAGACAAAAGTTGTAAGAAAACAGGGGTGGAGGGAATCTCTTTTAAAATTAATGAAAATGCTCCCGTCAAACAGTTTCTGTGTCTACTAGATCACTCTCTTACTTATGTCATAAAATGGACATTTGTAAACATGCTTTAAATGCTTAAAAAAGTTGAACGGGATGATTTATTTTACAAGTACTTTCACATTTGTTAAAATATGCTATAGTTATCTAAAACTGACAAAGGCAAAACTGAAACCAGCATGTTTTATATTAAAAACAACCATTTCCTAAGCTCTATACTGATAAATATTTCAGATTACAGACAGCTATATTACGTGACAAATTTTTCTTTATATTTTAATCAACTTTGTACTGAAAATTTGAAAGAAAGCATAGCAAGTTGTTTACAATTACAGTACCATTACTATTACTAATATCACGAGCAGAGAGTATTAATTCAACAGTTTAATTTACACTTGCATGCCATTATAGGTGAAAATCAAAGGCACCTTAAATACACAGTTCAAATATTTATCGATATAGCAGGCTGTGAATGCCATACTTGCTCATATATTAAAGCTTTTCAAGACTCCGAATCAGATCCTTTACCATGAGACAGTCTCCCTGCTCCTGCTCCCACTCCCTTCCATCATTCCCTCTCCCTTTTGTAAAAGCTGTTCAGCATACCCCACTATTCCAGCCGTGAGGAGCTTAAAATAAAGGATGAAAGTAATGCCAGGATATTCCAGACAACTCCCTCACTTGCCCTATAGGCCTCTCTTCACGTGGGAAGAACAGTAGATGGGTGGAAGAAGAGGCTGCAGAGCTGACGGGATTGCAGGGGTGTACTGGGGCCTGCGTAAGGGCACTTTCCCACTCAGTGGAATGACATCAAAGGACTGTGTGCCAGTGAAAGCTTTTCTGGGCTGTAGCTGTAGGCACCAACATACCAATACAGAATACATCTGCAGTAAAAACTCGTGTGCTGGTGGGCTTGTAACCAAGGAAAGGTCTGTGTCAATGAAGATGCAACCATACCTACATAGCAGTGCCTCCAGTAAGGACAAATTATCAGTACCACGGAGGCCAAAGAAAGCTTCTGCCACAGCTGAAATCCCAGTGCTTAAAAAATACCATAAAATATTCAACTCCTTCCTGTGGGGGTAAAACTATCAAAATCCTTAAACTCTTTATTTCCAAAATTAAGAGGAGTTTACTAGAGTGACAAAAAGCCAGGATTCTACAATCAAGAAAAAAATTTGAATGAGCATGCATCTTGGTGCAATAGTATAGTATTCAATAAAAATTCAACCAGAAACAAATTAAAAAATAAATCAGTATACAGGTTATGGAAACGGGGACTAGAGATTAGACATTTTAAATTACACTGTATAAATTACAGATTAAAGATATAAACGGAAAAACACTGGGCTGGCAAGACAATGACAAGTTTAATAACCATATTTTAAATGTCCGTAACAATCAATTCTAAAGATATAAAAGGAGGTTTAGACTATAAATGCAGCCTGACAGCAAACCTAGACAAAATACTGTAAAGGCTGATGTGGGATTTCACTTATAAGGAGGTAAAAGAAAGGAACAGAATAAATACGTGATCTTATACAAATAGTGCAATTTGGTTTAATTCTGAAAGATTACAAATTTGAATGATCACACTGCTAGTAAGCAGTGCAATGCTGTAAAATGCATTAAAAACTAGCTGGTAGATCTCAAAAAGCATACCCCAGTAAGATATTATGAACAAAATACAGATTTCTTTATAAACAAATGAAAATACTTCTATTTTGTAGTTCAACAAGGGTTACAAATAGATCTGCTGCTCCTCAACACTCTCTCCCTGTAAATACCACCATTATGACTGGATGTTTGTGATGTCAGTATTAGCAGAAAGTAAATGACAGTATTACAGTGCTATGGCTCACCTGGTAAGCTGGTTCCATTAAAACACGTAATGTTACACCTACTGAATACTTTCAAAACAAAAATATAGGTTATACCTTACAAATGGTCTTCGGGATCATTTTCATGTGAAGAAAGTCTAGCAGAGCAGCTCACCATAAGTGTGAAACGTGATGCTGTGATTGGGAAAAAACAGAATTAGTGTGATCTTCAGATACGTCATCAGTATATTAGTGACAAGTTGCTGGGGTTGGGGCATCATTTACCTTTGTATGTAGCACTAATGGGGTGGATATTTGAAACCGCAGAAAATTCTGGTGTCCACATTTTAAAAACAACGCTGAAACCACAGAGGATGCAAACAAATCAGATTCCCAAAAACTGAGAAAGCAGAGAGCAAAAGTTAACAATTTCTGAATGTTTAATTCATTAAAAAAAAAAAATGAAGGAAAGACTTGACTACAGTGCAAAAATTCCCTCAGAGAAAAAACAAGCTGAGCACTGAAAGGGTTCCTTAATTTACTCAGGGAAAACATATCAAAAAGTAACAGCTATTCCTGGACTTAACTACACATTCATCCAGCTAAAATTGGAAGGAATCTATGACAATTTCTGAAAAAAAGAACTTCAGTTATCACACTACAGAAAATCTGATTCATAAATACGGGTATATGAGTAGGAACTCAGAATCTTGTAGCAAAATCTGTCTGCAAATAATTTGAAATAAATTTTCAAGAGACTATAGTCCATTTTTGCATACTTTTACTGTAACTGACTGGTTTCACTGGTAGATTTTCTTATTCAGAGGATACCTGAGCTAAGGAAAGTAAAATGTAAATCAGAAGCAAATACACAGTTCTTTAAAAATTTTTGAAAACTAAATATCAAACAACCAATGCACCCTACTGGCTGTGTTATGGAAGGTACACAGCATATTTCTATTATGATGTATTAAATCTAAATGAAATTAACTAAAAAGTAATCCATTCATGCTGAGGAACCAAAGGGAAGCAGTAAACACATGAAATATGAAATCAGGAAACAACAGTCTCAATACAAAGATAAATTTTCATTTATTCTCATTAAAACCATAACAATGCTAAATTAAACAATTAATTTTTGTGGTCATTTTTAACCCATTTTAAAGTGAAACTGTTGGAATCTTGCTGTCTAAAAAGGGTTTCTGTTAATTTTGAGGATCAAGGCCCAGATTATAGTTAATGTATACATTATAGTTAAATGTATACATGCAAATATTTCCACTGGAGAACAGATAATCTGCGTCTGCGGATTTAGCATTATTTGGTTCCTGCGTACTTTTGTAGTTCTTAAATAGCTCCTCTTACTGCACTTTACACATCTCGCAGTCAGACACGGCTTAATAACTTCACACTTCATCTGGACTCCATCGGAGCAGCAGATCTACCTTGACATTACTATTATTTCCTATGATTTTAGTACCATTCCCAAGTACCAAGCAGAGAAGCAGAGACAGACAAAGGCTGTATATTTATTTCCATGTGAATCTTTTGATGAGTCATAGCTTATCATGTCATTTAAGTAATTAAAACATACATTTAGATACTCGCTATCTAAATGTAAAATCTAGCCCTGTGGTCCTGAAGCACAGAATGACCTAAAGACTTAGAAAAGCAGTGGTGTCACATGACATGTATGTAACTTCCAGACAAAAAGAATGTATTTTTTTTGTAAATTAAAGATGACTAACAAATTTTATCAGTCCCCCAACATCTTCTTTATAGTTCCTATTAATTCCTTAAGATCTTTTTAATATTCCTATGTGTATACTTAACTTCCTAGCTCTGATCGAGACACACTAGATACAACATGACCAAAGGGAATGTGGTAGAGATGCCTGCAGTGGCTCTTGGAATGCCATGAAGTGATTAACACTGACCCTGTTGCTCATTGAGAATGCACTATTAGGATATGCAAAGTAACTTACATGGGGATGGAGAAAGGCTGTATTCCTATTAGCATTCACGGGAGCTATGCAGCTACAGTCTTGTTCATCAAGTTTGGAATATACCCTTTTGTTATTGATGGGAAAATGTCACTAGTTACAAATGGTTACACGCAGGGGTGTAGCGGGGTCAAAGCAAACTCCAAGACTTTCTTTCCCCCTCTAAGGCAGAGTGCTGCTTCAGCAGTTCTTTTTTGACCTGATGGTACACCTCTTTAGATAAAAGAAATGGTGAAACTCCCTGCCCTGACCTTTCCTGCAGCCTCGCCACCCAAAGATTAAAGAAATCCTCCAAAAGGGTATCCCATTAGTGGTATACGATGGGACAATCATCAGACACCGCTGCAGGCATCACTGAGTTATGAAGTCTGCCTTCAAACTCCTCTCCAGGTCCACCCACAGCTCTGACAGGTCTCATAAAACAGTCTTTCAACAGCATGAATAGGGTCTGAGTCATCAGTTTCCCAGCTACAGACAACTACTGTTGCTTCACTTCTATTACTGAAAGCTTTCCTTTAAAAACCAAAACAAAACTGCAGATATTCTTTGCCAGATGTGGCATGACACCTCTTAATAGATGGAATTCTCATTCACTAAGTTATAATTACTTTTTGTCAACTTGAGATCCCACGAGAAAACTTAGGGTTTATGGGAAATTAATTCAATTTTGTCACCAACAATATTGCTCTTGCTGGAAATACAGTTGGTGGAAGATTCAGTTGACTTGCATTTTGCCATCCCTAGAAACACATCACATCATTCTGGGAGCCCTACAAGTACATTCATGCATTTGTCACGTAATCTGACAACCCAAACTTGTCTTTGTTGTTTGGAGGCTTCTATGTAAGGCTGTATCTAAGGCCTCCGGTGCAGCTATGTTAATTAGCACAAGCTGTGCATCTGACCCATGATAAAAATAGAAGGCTTATTTCTGAGCAGGCTTTGATGGGGAAGATGCTATGAAATACTCTGAAGAGTATTTGGTTTAGAAATAGTCTACATGGTTTAGAAATAGTCTCCTGTTATAAGAAACTTTAGTTTGGGGGAATCCTAACTAGACTTGGCATCTACAGCAATATTTTAACAAATGAAGAATCGGAAAGCCTGAAAATTAGCTTCTGCTAACTGTGCCCAACTTCCCGCTGGAAGGAAATCCTGTTTACACGTTAGTACTGTTTCATGCTTCTCTGCAAAGGACAGCAATCAGGTCTGCCTAATCTAGCCAGCTCATATTTTATGCTCGCTGCGGACTTCTGCACCTGAGAATATTTATATTCTCTCATGCAAACCTTCTCTTACAACATAGAACTTCTATACTCTTGACAGAACATCTATGCTGAAATGTATTGCTTTTCTCATTGATGCTATTTGGCTAGGGAGTACCTAGCCAGCCTTAGGAATACTTTAATTTTACCTGATGCATCCCTCATCCACAATAAAGGACTATTTTAAGGTAGTTACGGAAATACATACATCTACTCTTTAAAATAAGCTGAGACACAAGAATGCACTGCACCTTGATAGCTTACTTTAAAATGCCTGCAAATGTAGCTTCAATCTTCTTCAACTTTTGTGTGAAGTGTGACACTCAGACCTACACAACTGTTAGCTCTTATGTTTATGTCTTGAGACTCAAGGCATTTAGTTTTTCAAAACTAAAGTCATAGAAGAATTCTGCCTTTGTTAATACCAAACACATTTCTAACCTCTCTGGTTGTTCAGGAAAGTCTCGAAACATCATATAACAAAGCTAAAAAAAAAAAAAAGGACAAAAAAACCCCCTCTTATTTAAAATTACTTTCTTTTTTTAAGATTAGATTTAATCTGTTGCGGAACCAGACTTGCAACCGCATTTGCCTTCAGCATCAATGCAATCATTTGTCCCAACATACCCAGCCTACCCTTAGAGATGTCAGCTCTTGTATGAAATACTGCACTTGCTCCTGCTCTAATCAAAAACTTCCTTCTAAGGCTATGTCACAAGAAACCTACATGAGATTAAATTTACTAGCTAGACTAAAGTCTTCCTATTGCCGCCTATTGCCTCAGCAACTGCAACAGCTGCTGACAATTATTTAATAGTAAAAATGACTCTGAAGGACAGCTGAAATATCTACAGAGCTTAATTTATAGTTTCTCTCATGTTAAAAAATACATCAGCATGGGCTGAACACCTGTGTCTCTGCAGTACTAGTCCTGGGGAGTGGGGAAAGGCGTGAAGGGATAAAAACAACCTACCAGGCACCTTCTGAGTGAGTAGCAATGCAGTAAGAGCCAGGCAGGACTACCAGGTGCACAGACTTTGGAGAGGAGCTGCGAACTGCTAGGGGCAAAAAGGGCTCTTAGACGAATTATCTTACTTGTCCAAATACATGACCGCTTCGCACCTGAGCAGCCTCCATTTCTGCACAAACAGGGTCATGAAGAATGATGTGTTAAAGAGAAAATCTCACAGGCGGGACCCCGCACTCCCACCCGCTCCCCACAGCCCGCCTCGGCCCCCTCAGAGCCTCCGTGCCAGCCCTGCGCGGCACCGGCCGTCTGCGACTGCCCAGTGCCCGCCGGCCACCGCAGCCTGCCGCTGTGCGGGGACCCCCCTCACAGCCCCGCGCGGGGCCGGCGGCCGCGGGGAGAAGCGCCGCAGCGCTCCTGTCCCTGCGGTCTGCGCCCCTCTCCCCTTCGCGGCGGGACACGGGCGGCTCAGGGCGGGGGGCAGAGAGCTCCACCGCCCGGCAGCACCGCGGCCTCCAGCGCCCAGCCGCAGAGCTCCTCCACCCGAATCCGGGACGGCGGCAGGGGGAGCGGTGCGGGTCACACCGCCGCGGCACACCCCTCCTCACGCCGGGGAAACCCGGCGCAGCCTCCGAGGGGGCCCCGACGAGGCGAGGCGCGGCCGCGCCCCCTCAGGGGAGCGGCGGGAGCCCCGGCGGCCCCACTGACGGCCGCGGCCCCCCCCCTCCCCTCAGCGGCAGCGCGCGGGCGGCGTGGCGCGCGGGCCCTTTAAGGGCGGGAGCGCGGCCGGCGCCGGAGGCGGGGCCGCCCTGCGGACGTGGCGGGGCGGCCGCCATTGCGATGGCCATGAGGAGCGGCGGCAGGTAGGGCCGCTGCCCGGGGAGGAGCGGGGCCGGGCCGGGCGCTCCCCTCTGCGGCGGAGCCGGCTGTCGCCTCGCCGGGAAGGGAGCTGGGCGGCGGGGGAGGGCGGCGTGGGGATCCCCCCCGCGGAGGGCGCCACGCCTGCGGTCTGTCCCCGCAGAGCCGCCCGCGGAGAATGGCGGGCAGAGGCGCCGGCTGCGGCCTGCAGCCGCCGGCCGTAGCGCAGCCGCCCGCCGGCGGTCACCTGTACCCCTTCGTGAGCGCGGAGAGCGAGGGTCCGGAGGAGGACGGCGAGGTGTCGGAGCTGCGGCCGCGGGGCAGGGAGAAGGTCCGGAGGAGCGCGTCGCGGGACAGGCTGGATGATATCGTCCTGCTAACGAAGGACATCCAGGAAGGGGACACGCTGAACGCGATCGCGCTTCAGTATTGCTGCTCGGTAAGTCCCCGGGCGCTCCCCGCTTCTGCTTCCTGGCTGGCCTGGTCCCTCGGGCGGCTGGGTTAAGGTGGCTGTGGGCGTCCGTGTAGACAACGCATCGGAAGCTCCGTGCCCTTTAGAAGTAAAAACAATGACGGTAGAGTGATAGTGTAACAGCGCAGCCAGTTCCATATGCTTTTTTCACTTAAAGCTAATGTAAGTGTAAGAAATAAATGTGTGATTTTGCTTATGGCACTGCCTCTCGGAGTGTACATATTACAGCAAAAGTCATGCCCGTGCGTAGTCACACGTGGGCACTTCTACTAGTGACATCTTCGCTCTAAGTGAGGAGGAGGGTATTGCTGAACCACCTTCGGGGTTTGTGTGAAGCCCTAATTCCATTAAGGGAGGGAAAAAGCCTCATTGCACTTTTTTTTTTAATTTATTATCAAAAACATGTTGTATTGTCCGGAGCTCTCTGCCCATGCACCCCAAGTGTTCCCTTCTGGTGCTCAGACCTCACTATTTCTCCTGGCTAAGAGTGCTTAAATTAGTCTGGTGAATGTCCTTCCTGCCCAGTGCTTTTGTCTGGCCAGTGCTCATTAAGGCAGAGGCTTCTGCCTTGGTTGATGTTAGCCTTTGCATGTATCCAGTTTTAACAGGAAATCAGCTGTGCGTGTGGGTGGCACTTAAATCCTTGCAGAGTTATTTCACATTAGACTTAAAATCTGAACTTCTCGAGAGCAAAGTGAGATTCATTTTGAGCAAGAATGGGAAAAGGGGAGAGCTGACTTGATGAGGGAAGATGACAGTTGTAAGTTAAGCTTGGTTTCTGCCTTAGCCCCCAGAAGCAGACAGAGAATGCAAACCACAGCTGTGGCTAGATGCATTGGAAGCTCATAATTGTTAATATTCCTTACTCAGAAGTTTTAAACTTAATTAGGAACTAACAGTAATTTACTTCCTTTGAAAACATGGAGGTAAAGTCCCATTCCTTTCACAGAGATAATTGCCACTGATAGATGAATATACATTAAGTGAATATATATGGGTGAAGTGACTTTCAGTCTTCCTATCTGAAGTGAGGAGGTTTGTTACCTTGTAATTACCTTCTTGCTTTTACATTGTTCAGATTTGGTCTTTCACCTCTTCTCACTTCATACTGTTTGAATGGGTATTGGTTTAAAAAAAAGGGGGGGAAACCAAAATTTGCTTCATGAGGAAAGAATCGTATTTCTCAAGGATGTCATACTCTTAAAAGAGTTTCAGTTCAGTGGGGCTTGGATATTTAAACTGTTGTTTTTATTTTTAGGTTGCAGATATCAAAAGAGTTAACAATCTAATCAATGATCAAGACTTTTTTGCCCTGAGGTCTATCAAAATTCCAGTGAAAAAGTTCAGTGTATTGACCGAAACACATGTCTCTCCAAAAGGAAGACCCGTCCTTCGGCCTGCTCACTGTTCCCCAGAAGCGCAGGAAACGTCCCCTTCTGATAAATTCTCTGCTAATGAGACTGCCGGCAACTTCTTAAAAGAAGTGGATCGAGATATAGAAGAAATAGTGAAGTGTAACGATACAAAGAGAGAGAATCTTAATGAAGTTGTTTCTGCCTTAGCAGCCCAACAGATCTGTTTTGAAACGGATGGCAAAACTAAAAAATGCAAGGATCCTTACTACGGAGCAGATTGGGGTATAGGATGGTGGACAGCTGTCGTGATAATGTTGATTATTGGCATAGTAACTCCCGTTTTTTATCTCCTGTATTACGAAGTTCTAGTGAAAGCAGATGTCAGTCACCATTCTACAATGGAATCTTCCCATTTCTTTGTCACAGCAGCATCACATCAGAAACAAATAGAAAATGGAATAAATCCAGCAAATATTATAAATGTTGATAATCAAGGAGACCTTCAGCCTTAACGACGGAAAACCCCAGGCAACTGCTGTTCACAGACACATAACATAGCATTAGGTAAAGGGGAAACCACAGAATGCCAGATGCATCTGGAACGCAGAGAAAACGCGTACTGACGTGTGACTTGCCTTTACGGGCAGTGTTCCAGTACAAGGATGTTTCTGTGAATCATGTAATCTCTGAATATGCCTGAGACAGGTGATTTTAATGCAAGATTGGGATATAAGTTAAGGTATAAAATTGTCTCTGAAGCTTTGCACTTTTTTCTATTTTGATAGGCATATGTTTTTTAATTAATTATGAGGTGAAAAAATGTAGGTTGACCTAACACGTGAGGAGTCTCACTGTATGTTTTACAGCCCTAAAATGGGCATTTGGGGATATCTGACTTTTAAACATCTTAAAGTATTTATAGAATGCATAGTACACTTAACATTTTAATATCAGGTTTACAGTTGACAGTTAAAACTGCGTTCTCATTTTATCTTTTTTATAGAGTAAGATTTTCTTAAAACCCAATCATTCCATAAATAATTGCCACTATGAAGTTCTTTATTAGAAGTGACTTTTACAGAGGCAGTAGCTATTACTTAAGCTGGAATCTTCAAATCTTGTGCCTGTGGTCAGCCCATTCTTTAGTACTTTTCAGTGTAGGCAGTGGGATAGTTTGTTTTCTATGTATGTGCCTCAACACAGTCCAGTGGAGAAAATCTTGTTGAAACTTCACATCCTTCTGTGGTATCCTGCTGAAAGCTGACTGGACTGCACTTCTGATCTGGTCAGCTGTGTGTAGAATGAAAGAAGTGCACATGTGTGGCACCTTGCTGTGACTGCTTCTGTAGTCTTTATTTTATGCTAATGGCTTTTTTTTTCCCCCCCTTCCAGTTAATCTCAGTTCAGGACCAACTGATTCTTCAGACAGCAATCATGTAGATACTGAGTGTGCTAATGGTCATGTGCTCATGAACCTCTAACACTAACTTGTTCCTAAAATCTAGAAAACTTCAAAGCAGATTTAATAGCTGCTAGCAAGAAACTTAAATTGCAGCAGAATAGACCAGTTGCAGCTTCAGACCTGTTCTTTACATAGTAGTGTATTCATCAACCACTCTGTTCTTGAATGTTTCACTTGGGGTTTCATGAACAAGTTCGTTTTTCTCCTCTTTTCTTCCCTTCCTGAAAATGCTACAAGATAAACAAAAAACTCCCTAGACTCTTCTTATAGAAAGAAGGAGGTACTTGTGTACTGAGAATATTTTTAAATAAAAATTGAGATGCTGCCTATAATTTTTTTTTGTTATATTTGCCTTGTGGAGTAAGATTTCCATTGCCCTGTTCAAAGTACCATTTGTTATCAAAGCCCAAGATGACTGACTTAAATAGGACTTAGAGAAATGGAAAAAATACTACTATCCTTTAAACTACTATTGTAAGCTTTCCTTTGAGTGTCTTGACTAAGTATATACCGTAGAAAAAAATCTGATAAAGTGAACATTTCCTAACTACTGGAGGTATTCCAAAGTGCTTTATTAACTTAGATTTTGAAAGATTCATCCCCCATCTATTCTTGGGGCACCTGTTTCCCCAACAAGTGGGGCAAATATTCTTCACTGGTATGCTAAGTGTATGAACATGAATTGGATAACTTTTAATGTATTACATCATTGAAATTGAAGCAGGCCAGAGCTTGAAGGGAAATGCTGTACAGTTGGATCTGTGAACTATGATCTGTGGCTCTTGAACCCTTTGATCAAAGGGGTGTCTGTGGAGACAGTATGACTACTCATAGTTTCCATACTAGAAGAGGGATTACAAACAGGCATGAACTTCATGTTTCACATACCACTTGTTTTCAAAGATATTTTAAAATAATAGTTCTTTACATGAAAAGAATATGCCAGTAACACAAGCGTGAATACTGAAGTACCAGTTCTGGGTAAGACTGTATGAAAAATTGCATTGCAGAATAATTTATGGTGGCTAACGTGATACAGCTTCTGTGGCTAGAACTTCAAAAGGCGACTTGCTGTAGTCCAGACCACACAGCTTTGGCATGTTAAGACACAGGACTGAAACTTGGTACATAACCTGTCAATTCTCCGCTGCAAGCTTATTTGCTGGTTTGTTCCTTTCCCCTTCATTCTGTTTCTGAACCCTCAACATTTTTAATACTTTATCCTTCCATTTCTTAGGAGATGATTGTCAAAGAACATGAAATTAGCTATTGTGATGAAGCCTCATTTACTGCATGTACTTGAAATGATGGGTGTTAAATTGCCATTGGTACAGAAGTGAACTTAACTTCGGTTGTGGTCTGACTCGGTTAGGAAGGTCTCTATCGTGTTGATGCACGAGTAAAGAGATGGGTGGTTAACTGTTGCTTTTCATCCTGTGGTGGTACAGCTGAGTAGTTCTCTAGTGTATCTTAGGCTTTGGGCTTTTACAGTGCTGGAAGGCCTGTGGCTTATCGTCACCCAGTTAAGTGTGATGGGCCTTTATTTCCCTTAGAAAAACACAGAGGGTTAGCGGTTTTATTGAACTGTATTGTACTCTAACCAAGAGCCTAGCATGGTTTTACTGTTATGTAGCATATTTCATATAGCATATCTTTAATTTAGAGAGTTAACTTTATCAGAAGATAGAGTAGGTCTCTTTCCAAGATGGCAGGACTCCTGGTACTGCTAATCTACAAGCACCAGCTGGCTTGACTTTCTGCAGGATGCAGGGATCTTTACTGTTTTTTCCAAAATAACTGGCAATGCATCATCATGTATCAGCCCTGAATAGACAGGGTAACTGCTCTGTATGGGACTTAAATCTGATTTAAGTTAAAATCTGTAAAGTTAGTCTTCTAGAAACTGACTTGTTTAAAAGAAAAACCACAAAACAACTGCGTGGTAAGTCATGTTTTAGATTAATTACAACACATTGTTGATCAGGAAGTTGTTTTTAAATTTAAGTGCATATTGCACTGTTGAATCATGTAAAATGTAAATGCCTTAAATCTGCTATATTTTGGAGTGTGTTGTCACAAATAGTCTTTGTATAGCTGTTCCATAAAGGCTGAAAATGTAACTTTGTAAAACAATCCTGAACGAGGATGCAAGTTTTATTTTAAATACTTCTGCTCCTCTGCTTTTAGAAGAACGTAAGTAATATTCATAAAATAAAGATTTTATTTTAGACTGCAGTGAAAGTGGTGCATATAATGTATTCTTAGGTCTATATACTTTGCATGTTTTATTACAGGAGGCTGCTACTTGTATTTGTTTTGGCTAGTTTTTATGTATGATCTAAAATAAAAATCCTTGGCCAACAGTTATGTTGTTGGCAGTAGCTGCATAAAACATTCACATCTAGCATACCATAACTGGAGCCTTGATGGTTTATCCTGTGCGTGCCTTGTAGAGCTTGGAACTTTTCTGCATAAAGTTCTGAGAACTTGTTAGTTCTGTGAAATGAGGATTAAGAAATAGGCATGAAAAATTAAGGTAGTGATCAGTGAAGTTCTTAGGTGGTGATCTCTACACACTGAAAGCAGTGCCTTCTTGCATGAAGTGCCTTGGCACAGAGCTGTGCCATTGCAGAACTCGGCGTGTTCGTAAGTGTTGGCCTTATTTGCCATTGTTAAACTAGTCCTAGAAGGTCAATCCTAAGACTGCAGTTCCCTCTGGAGGACAGAGGTGACCATAGTTCGCCTTTTAAAGGTCTCAAAAAGGGCTGGAGCACTTCTCCTATGAAGAGAGGCTGAGAGAGTTGGGGCTGTTCAGCCTGGAGAAGAGAAGGCTCTGGGGAGACCTTCTAGCAGCTTTCCAGTACCTGAAGGGGCTACAGGAAAGTGGGAGAGGGGCTTTTTACAAGGGCATGTAGTGATAGGACGAGGGGGAATGGTTTTAAACTGAAAAAGGGGAGATTTAGATTAGATCTTAGGAAGAAATTCTCTACTGTGGGGGTAGTGAGACACTGTCCCAGGTTGCCCAGACAAGCTGTGGCTGCCCCCTCCCTGGCAGTGTTCAAGGCCAGGTTGGATGGGGCTTGGAGCAACCTGGTCTAGTGGAAGGTGTCCCTGCCTGTGGCAGGGGGGTTGGAACTAGATGATCTTCAAGGTGCCTTCCAACCCAAACCATTCTGTGATTCTATGAAAAAGACCTGATTTCTGCCGGAGTAACACTTCTCAACAGTACAGCAGGGAGGCAGTTATCTCTCCCATTAGCAGTATGATGAATGAAGAAAGTAATTGGTCCCCAAGAATTCATGTCTGCTACAAAATAAGGTATTGTACCTGTTCAGGCAAGCCACAGCTTGTGACCAAACTGTTAAGTTGGGCAGTCATGCTTCTCCGGGGTTAATTGTCTAGTTCTGGCAAAAGCCATCTATTTGCATTCCTTGTGTGAGAGGCAAGGAGTCTCTCTGCTTACTTGCATGGAGGGAACAGCTAGTAGAAAATAACACTAGTTATACTTGAGGCAACCAAATTTAATTTTCTACATGCTTACCTTGTTCACATCTTCTGTCTTTCTCTTGTATATCACATCCAAGATATAAGCACCATTGTTCAAGAAATAACTGCTGGCATGTGTGATGTTAAAAGAAAATGATCAAACAGAATACATTTCTTGTGCAATGCAGCAGAATGTTTATTAAACATTATTTGTATAGGTATGAACACTTCAAAATAAATTGGTATACCACTGAGGTGCGACCTGCATAGCATTTTAGTTCGCTTCCTGTACATCTGATAAGTATTTTATCAGAACACTTGAAAGCTACACCTTAAAGAACACGTTCTTATTGCATACAGAAGTTCATAGAATAATGCAGTACTGTTTTCCAGTCAGCAGTGAGGTGAAATACTGCTTGACAAAATGCCAAACTTGCAAGGAAAACTTCCGTACTTTCCTTTGCTGATAAAATAATTGGGTTTGTTTTAAAACTGTTCTTTCACTAGACCTGATAACAGCACTAGTTATCAGGAACAGAATGTTTTAAAAAAAGTAAAAAAAACCCAAACAAACAAATAAAACCCACAAACCAACCCTGATCAATAGTAATATAATAACACTGATCAAAAATAACACTGACCAATAGTATTTTGTATCATTAAAGGACAATGGGACACAGAGTATGCTCTGTCATTGCCTCAACTTTCTAATCTCAGGAATAAGTTTGCTACGCTTCAGCTGTTGGTTAACTAAAATTAATGTTTCCAAATATCCTTGTTTTGCTATTCTCAGCATTCTGTCTTGTTTTCCTAATTAAAACTTCATGCATCAAAATACTTCACCACATTCTTTTCCTATGTTTTCGGGTTTTTTTTGTATTGATTTGCTGTCTGTGAAGTTTCTGACTTGTTTGTTCTGTAGGAAAATAAATAAATGCATTAACACTTACATAGATAGCTATCATCTGCCATCCCAACAGCTCTGTGAGGTAGGAAAGTTAGTATCACTTTAAGAGGCAGAGGGACTGAGGTGAAGGACTGAAATTCTCATCACTAATCTGTGTGCCACTGGTGAAAACCAGGATCCCATAATTTCTCAACCTTAAATTCTGCCATATATTATTTCTAAATGAAACTACCCTTAATTATTACCTATACTGATTCATAAAGGTAATGTAACGCATTGTTAAATATTAGTCCCTTCTTACCAAAATACTAAAAATAGTAAGTTCTTTTAACTAGAATAATACCTCTTCAAAATACTCTCATTATGTTGTTTGTCCGTATTACTAAAGTCCTTTCAAGTCAGTTTATATTAAAGTGCTGAGTGGTCAATTACTTTCAGTCACCTGAATTACGAAGTTACGTAAATTCTACCAGAGAAGCCAGCTGCCAAATACGAGCAGCTTGTGTCCGTAAAGGTCATATATTTTTTGCTGCAGTCATCAAGAATTTTACTATTATTTTCAAGATTTGACTGCTAAAGCACAGAACTGACTAGTGCAAACGCTTAGGCACAATTTCGATTAAAATGCATACATTCTTTTTCTGTGCAGAGGCAATACCATGGCATATAGCTTACTCCATCAGTAGGCATTCCAGAGAATCTTAAAAAGGCGCACGTCTGCAAAATGTTTGGCGAAAGAACAAAAGAAAGAATCCTACATCCTGTTTTACAGCATAGTACAATTAAAAAGAAGTGTCCAGCATGTTTTTGGAGAGTACACTTAAAACCAACAGAGCTAAAGCCTTCATTCTGTTGATACTCAGCCTACCTCCAGAATTCTACTTCAAGTAGTCTAAGGCTTGAGCAGTGTACCACCTAGCAACACTAGCTAATATGTTGCTTCATCCATATTGTCATCACTGCCAGCACCAAAGTCATCTCCATCCTCGAAATATGAAGAAATGTAGTCATTTTCCTACACAAAAGGGAAAAAAACATCTATCGCTGTATCTGTGGTGGAGAAAATTTATGAAAGAAAGATGCTTTAAACTGCGCTCGAGCACTCTTGTTTTGAAACAGTACTAGGAGTTTTTTCTTTCCTTATTTCTTGGGAAAGAAAAAGGAAAATACTGTAATGAAGTTCTGATACCTATGAAAGAGGAGGCGTCCCTGTTTTAGTGATGAAAATGAACAATTGTATGTACTGGTTGTGGCAGGACACCTTCCTGCTTGCAAGATCTTTTTTCAGAGCTCTTTGGGAGTAACAAGAGTAAAACACCCACTTAAATTAACTACAACATAATGTCGTGCAACAAGGAAAATTAATGTAATAATGCCTCTCCCTACAACTCTCCCTCAGCGTCAGAGAAGCCAGGGATATTTCTTTGGCTGATAGCCAACGCACTACTCCATGAGTAGGATCTGACTGTGTAAATAGGAAAACCAGCATCATACCTCTTCATGCTCCTCTTCATCATATTCCTCTGGTTCTGCTTCATCATCATCTTCACCTTCTTTGTCTTTTGTTTTCTCTTTCTCATCTTCAGATTTTTCTTCTTCATCATCCTTCTTTTCCAACTCCTGTCACAAGGCAGTATCTTCTTTACAAGGTAATCCGATGTTACAGCAACAGCATATCCTCCACACTACCAAAATGTTATGCTGCAGTTAACAGCAAGACAACTAGGATAACAATGCTGTGCAAATGTTTCTTGTCAATATTTAAAACAACATCATGTGAAGCATGAGAACTTTGTAACGACTTACTTGATCAAGCATCAGCCATCAGACTTGATGTCTAAAAAAGTACGTCTTGTGTAATAAATTGAGATGATGATTTCGCTTTACCATCCACTGTTATTCACAGTACAAGGCCATGTCATACTTGATAAAGCAATACCACATACTGTGTATAATAATGTATCTGCATGAAACAACTGATGGATCACCAAGAGAAAAAATACAAGTCTGTTTCACCTTTAAACTTCCCGTTCCCACAGGGTGGGTAATCGCCTCCAAAACTGAGGTCACTTTCCTCCTAAGTTTCTCTTTCTGTATGTTTCTTCCCTCTCAACTTACTAAATTGTTTAATTTCTAACATTAGTAGACTGGCAAAACAGCAATAGATTTAAAAGCTCTGGCACGAATTCCTCCTTCAATAAGCTCTAATAGTAGCTCTGCTGTTCACAATTGGGCTACATCGCTACACAGTGAAGAAAAAGTGGTCGTCGTGTTCAAAAAGGAGCAAAGAAAATAGTTTCTCCACAGCCAGGCTCTATCTGTATCCTCGTCCTCGTGCTACCATGTTGCAGAACAGTTGTCTCTCAGGGTAACAAGACAAGGCCAGAAAAAGGCTGCTCTGGTTACTCCATTTGTACCAAAAAACATACTAAAGGTTTCATTTTCCTTCTGCAATTTCTATTGTACAATTTAGAAAGAGTATGCACATCTTACCTCAATTTTTTTCAATACATCCAGATTACTTTTAGGCTCAGAGCTTTTTGCCTTTTTTGGCTTCGCACCTGCTGAAATAACATACATCACTATTATTTTTTTATTATGGAAAAAGACAAATTCTCTTTCTTATACTTGCTCTTGAGAACTTAGATCTTGAGAATGCCATGGAAATCCCATACCGTCTGTATTAAAATTACCTTAGACTTTGAGCTACATCATTCATAGAGGTGCAAATGCCCAATTTATCTAAGTGATGCCTACAGGGCCGGTCTGAAACTCACTTTGAACAGATTGTTGACCAAAGGTTTGGCCAAAGTATGACATTCAGCTTCACAAAATACTTTTTACCTACGTACTCAAAGTATGTTAAGAAACTATAACAAAATCTCAACTGTTATTTTTCATCATCTTGAAAAGATAAAACCACATTGACGTTACTAATTATGCAACACATTAATGACAGCTGGGTGCTTCAGATTGATTAAAAAAAGGCAGAGTTTATTGGCTCCAACACAGTAGACAGGGTTACTGCAGGTAGATGACTTTTGGACCACCGTTGGCTCTTATGTAATGAGTTCACAGTGCATATTTTCACCTGGTCCCTTGATTCATTAATACAATCTTTATCAAGTTACTCCCTACAATCCAACTTCATTATGCTACCTAACTATATGGTGGAGCGAAGGTCAAAAATAGCACTCCATATACTCAGGTAAGAGCTACCTGAATTGCAGCATCCTAAACTAAGGTTGCCCCAATTTCAGCACGATCACGTGAAACTTTCAACACAGGGCTGTACCTAACACAGATCAGCTCTTCTCAGCAGGGTGAAACTGCCGGTGTAAAGGGCCATATTGGTGCAGCTACCTGGCTTCTGATGGACAAGGCAGCTTCAGACAAGCTAGCTCATGTAACTTGAACCTTTTTTATGCTAGGCTGCACTAAGTGGTATCACAAAAACAGTGTGCATTGATGGAGGGGATATCCTTTCTGGAGCAGACAGTAACCCAGTGTGGTTATGTATTTTATCTGGCCTAATACGGAATCAGAACACTAACAGCTGCTAAGAAGACAACTGTATTTCGTCAAAAGCATTTGTCATAAATAACATTCAGTTTATTTCAGTGCTTTGCCTATGAAGGGACTTTGTGACAAAAGCACTGCACAGAGCTGAGGGGAGTCAAGCTGTTCTGTAATAAGATACGAACAGCGTCAAAGCAAACGCATCCAGAATCAAGTAGGCTTCTAAGGAAAACAAGTGGAAAGTGCCATTCAAAATTATCATCTCCACACAAACCCCTGCAGGCTTTGAGAGATAATGCCTATAGAACAAACAGCCTTCAAATGAAAAGAGACACGCAAGATCTTTCCTTAAATGCTGGGTGTCTCTGGAGCTTATAAAATCAGAGACACTGACCCATCGTTAGCAGAACTTCAAGCAAAATAGCTACTTACATCCATGTAGCTTAGAGGTGCAATGGAACACAATCTAATCTTTCCAATTCTTGCAGTACTTGGCCTTAAATGCATACACCTGATTTCTCTATTCACATGCATATAGCTGGCCTATAGGAGCTGAACCCCATCAATGCTTTTTTTTTTTTTGTCAGGCTCTGCTAGTATCTAGGAGCACAGGATACTGTGCTCCACAGCCCAGGGTAAGTGCAGGAGAGATGTGGAATTCTACCCAAAGCGTAGAGCCAAGAAGGCAGGTGGTCAGGTCTTAGGTTAAAACATTCAAGGAAACCAGAAAGGGGAAGGGAGGTGTGTGTAAAAATGAAGCCGTCCCTGTACATGCAATGGTGTCGTGATCCCAAAACCACTCCTGCAATCTGTGAAGGTAGAATGGTAGGGAGCCTGATTGAATTTCAGTGGAGATTCCCTTCACTCTCTCACCTTTGTCCCACTCAATTATAAAGTGTCACCTAAGATGGCTGTCCTGAAAATACAACAAGGATATGTACCAGAAGGGCTGATGTGTCACTGATCAGCTATTTACAAACCTCCTGAGTCACAGGACTTTTGTATGGCCTCTGTATCATCAGGATTCCCCCCAAAACGATGTTTGCTTTTAGAAGAACCTATTTTTTTTAAATCCAAATTCTGATGGTCAGCTGATCTTTGCCATTAGACCAATGTAAGAAAATGCACTTTTAAGAGCAAATAGAGAAACTGGCACAAAACAAACAGGAAAAATCCCCCACAGTGAGCAGTGATTCTCTCTTTGTTTATAATAATCACATTATTGTAACAACGAATAATAAATCAGCATTTATGATTTCATTGAATCTTGGGGAGCTAATTATTGCATCCAGGCTTATAAAAGCCAACGCAGTTTCCTCTTGGGAAAAATAAGTAGGTATGTACTGGTTTCTTCTTTAGAGATTTTGCAAATAAGTATTTAATTTTCAGCTGAATCTTGCAGTCTACCTTGAGTACCATGCTTCTCAATGACACTCTTAAAAGGAACAAAGCTTCCAGCTGAGCCAGTCTCCATGACTACCACACATTCCCTTTTCTTTTTCTATTTTATCCTTGAACTGAAAAATGACACATGAAGGACTTCGACAAAGAGAACAAGAAAGTAAACAATTACATGTAACAGACAGCTAGATACAGGAGGGCAAGTGTTATTTCACATCAACAGAGCAACAGATTTCTACAGAGAACTTAGAACAGTCATGCATACTAGAAAACACTTTGAAAAACAAATACATATATGATGCTGTGTAATAAAAAAGTTTTTTTCCTTTAAGAACAACCAATACCAGCTCCAACTGCTGTTGAAGGATCTGGTTCACAATTCTGCAGAAGAAAGCTGAAAATAAACAAAAAAAGTAAAACCAGGGAAAATAGAAAATAACCTACATTAAATCACATATAAAAGGCTTAAAAAATGCAAAAGTCAACCAAATCATAAACAAGTTAACTGAGAAACCCAAAATACAAAGGAAACCTGAACAGCCAGCTATTCATTGAAGAAGAGTGAGCATTGACTAAAGATACAAACTTTCAAAACAAAAAGTTTTGTGTTTTTTTTTTAATCTTTCACTGTTATGTATCTCACATGTTAATATAGTACATCAATATGAAACGCAGGAAAGGAAGATAAATCTGTTCCTGTAAGTTAAAACATCCTACAGAAGCAAAGCAAAAACCACAAGACAGGCAAACTAGTAAATTATTTAGAAAACATCTGCCAAAAGCCCTGATTATTAGGATTAATTAACATTACTACCATTTTGTTTTCCCCAACCAGCTCCAGTATAGCTCCTACCACTCAACTAGTGTGTACTAAATGCTTCTTAAAAATATATATTATACCTTTTTTGGTCTTTTTCTTTGGCTTGATCTCTCTTGGAAGTCTTCTCCAATCTGTACAGAAAATAGCATTAATATATATCAATGATGATTTACAGCAGTAATCCTCCCCTTGCCACCCACAAAGGAAAGGCAGGGGCCTCTGTTGTGCTTGATCCTATTTACCTGCATGCCTAAATCTTTTAGTACACAACAGTTTTATGGAATTCTAGCTGTACTTTAAATGGAGGAACTACAGTGAGGACTGGCATTTCACCCACCATATGACAACTGGCATCTGCCCCAAAGAGACAAAGTTCAGCCCTTCCAATGGCCTGTCTGCCCTTCAATTTACATTCTGTAATTAAGTTTGCAGTGGTGAGCTATACAGATATGGTTGTGCAAGTTTAATGTTATAAAACCCAGCTACCTGTGACTAAGACAACAGGTTGCATTATGTTTAGTAACATCAATGTTTGCTCCCAGTTCAAATCTGGGATACGCATGGCAAGTAAGGAGGAATGAAAGCTAGAGTGAGAGCTAAAGCTTGCATTTTTTTCTGCAAATCAGTTGTTTCAACTGAGTAAATAAATAAAACCAGATTTTTTTCCTTGTGGTTTTTTTTGGACAAAACAATACTTGCCTTGACCTGAAAACATGAAAAGGGCATAACCCTCAACAACAAATACATGACTTGGTAAGGATTTGCATACTTCTTTATTGCTTGAAAAATCAAGCAAAGGTCAAGAATCAAACATTTAAAAGAGAAGAATATTTCACAGGTTAATAAAGAATTAGCCTTTGATAATCTTAGCTATTACCTGGAGTCCATGTTGCATGCTCCTTTTCACTGTCCTGGTACTTTTTACTGTACCTCTCAATTGCTAAAGAGAAGAATATAAAGAGTTATTGCATTCAACTAATTAAAAAGGCAATCCAGACACTGTCCTTGATATTTTCCTGTAACCAAACATACAGTGTATTTTTTTAATCTCACATTGAACACTTGTGCTGTTGTCAAACACTTAAAAAACAGTTTAATGTCACTACTTTGAGCAGTTCTCATGATAGGACTAATAATTCGCTGAGTACTTGCAAGACTTGGATTTTGTATCCCCCCAAAAAAGGCAAAAACCCTCAATATTGCTTTGCATTTTTGGGGTATCTCCTTTCAGTGAAAATACTCCCTCCCTCCAAAAAAAAACCCCTCCAAAATTATTATAATTTATACTTGTATCCTTGGAAAGCATGAAAACATAAAATGCAGATATAGTCAGGGAAACTAGGTTGAAACATCAAATGAACACTAACTCTTCTACTCTTCGTTTCACAATCAAACCTTTGCTACAAAACCAGTCAGTGACATTTATCACCACTGTGCTAATCATCAAGAGCATCCAGAGTTCCCAGGTCTCAGAAGGCCGCATCTCAGACTGATCATAATCAACTCCCAAGACTTTACGTACTTCTGCAATGGCAACACTTTGCAGTGTTACACAGATGTGTCCTAAACAGCAGCAACACATTTTAGTCCATTTAATGTCCTTCCAGGCACAAGAACTAAACTGAGAAATGCATTGTAAACAATACAGTAGTTACACAGTGTAAGTACATCAATTTATACTGCAAAAAAACTTTCTCGTACCATCTCTAATGACAAAAGCAGTATCAAACTTAAGTGTTTTTAAATCAGTCCCATTTTTTCTCACCAAATTACCCAACTGCAAAATCCACTTAATGTAAAATTACTGATTCTGATTGCACTAACTCATTACACAAACAGGGATAATTGTGGGTGTTCTACAAAAAATGGTAACAAAGAGAGAGTGTGACCTTTACAGTCAAAGAATTCTGGCATACTGACCAGAGAAAAGGAAGGGAAAGGAAGATATCAGAAATGAAGCTCAATTTTAAACTTGTTTATGACGAGCGCCAGCAGAAGACCTACTTAAAACTGTGCAACAAAGAGCTTGCATTTAAAATGACAGTGTCTCAAGAAGCATCTAATGTAGGTGGCCTTCACTGATGCTGTAGGAAACTGTCAGCACATAGAGGGAAAGAAACCAGTAGTTTTGATTTCAGCTCAAGGCTCTTCAGTGAAGAACTAATTGCTGATGCCATCAGTAAAAAAACACGTCTGACGGACTCTCTTCACTCACAGCTAATGAATTAATTGCAAACCACTGCCAAGGTACAGCCACCCAGTCACAGCAGATATACCTACATGAAAAATATGAATGATTCATAGCTTTTGAAGAGAGGAAAGTTGAGAACTTACTACAGAATAAGCCTGCTACTCACTTAAAGTGAGTGTTGAAATGAATGGTGAAAATCTGTTCTATATGGCATACTAACACATCAAAATTGCCAGGTAGTATTAGATGTGGCTTTCATTTGCTACCTGAATATTGAAAGAAAGATAGCTAGCTATGTCCTGATGAATTAAAATGTTTCCCTTCTCACACTTCAAAGGACCATTTGGCTCACAGACATTATGCTGAGGGTTTAAAACAACCCATTTGCTCTTGTAGCAAAGCCAATTTAAGAAGTTCCTGCCCACAGTCCCCCTCTGCCTCTCTCTTATTCCTACCAGATGTTTTGAGGAAATACAAGAGAAGAAAAGGCTGTAAACCAGATAACAGAAAAGATCAGTTAAAAATAATCCACCCTGGGGGAAGAGATCAATTTTCTTAAAGCTAGGCCACTTCTGCCACATCATGCAGTCCCAGAGACAAGGGCATACTGTGACTGAGATGAAAGCAGGCTCTTTAAGCTGCAGACCACCACTGATATAATTATACCCCACCCCTCAGATGAGGCATTTTTGTACAACTAAAGGTAGAGTAAAAAGTTACGTCAACTTGCCAACTTACCCTTGGGGAAACAATGAGAACATTTGAAGTATTATTTGAGTCTATCAAGTGGCTGTCTACCTGCATTGCCTGCAACTGCCAGGTTTTGTAGAAAAACAGTCCTCAAAGACAGCAGTTTTATTAGAGACTGCACTCAACAACAGAGAGAAGTCACCCCCCCTCAGAGAGAAGGCTGCAGAAACAAAGACAATTTTGAGGTAAACGGCAAGAATGATCACGTGAGGCAAAGTTGGAAAAGAGAGATAATATGTTCTCATACAGTGGCTGGTTCCTTGGAAATAACCCTGACCGGCTCTCAGGCACAGCAGTTTCAAACGGAAATAGCAAACTTCAAGCCTGACAAAGATCAATAGCACGGCAAGCCTCTGGTGAGATCAGAACCCAAAGAGATTGCAATTTGTTTACTCAGAAGATGAAAGAGGACATGCAATAAAAGAGTAATCTGGAATTCTTCTACCATCATAAAAGGATCTAGAAATCAAGACCAGATCTGTTCTCCTTGCCTTCATAACCAAGGTTTTACCTGGCTGCACCGTAAGGGTCCACCCTGAGCCGTGCTTGTGCTGCACTACAGCTGCCTGCTGCATCCTGGTGACTGCTGGGCTCCAGCTGCAGGTCAGGGGAAATATTCTGCCTTTTGTGAGCCACAAGGTCTGGTCGGCAGTGTGTTCACCGCTCACACTGCTGAGTGCTGCTCCATTTTAAACAGCACTTTAGTACAAGAACAAGTGGACAATCAGTAAGGTGTGTTAATCACTCTTACATTCAAAGCCTAATGAAAAAAAAATTGCACACAGTCTCAAAAACCTCTGGAATTCACCACTACACCATGAACAAAAATTACCAAGAATTCAGAGGGGTTTGGACTATGTACCTGTATCATATCGACATCATGAATATTCAGTCAGAAAATATTCTGATGGTTTTGGGGTGGAAATTAAAACTTCACATTTTAGAGTTCAAGTCAGCTCTCATTATTCAAAATCAGCACAAAATAGCAAGGAAAAGATGATCCAGTGTTTTGGGCACTTTGGATTTCTTAAATGTTTTTATAAAGCTTTTTAGCGACTGCCTATTGCACTGACTGGGCCTAGGGTCTGATACACACAGCATTTCCTAATATGTTGTATTTCCTATTTTCCGGTAACAGCACTTGCCATTTATACCATTCAGAACAAGCACTCAGGAGGATGACAGAACTAGGCAAAAACCACAAACAAAAGGAAGCACTCTTCACAGTAATAACCTCCTGTGACTCCTAGATTTACAATACCCCCACAGCAAAGTAAACAGATATTAAAGTCTTCCTTCCCTGCTCCCCTTTCCTTCTTTCCCACTAGATCAGCTTTCTGATCAGGAAGCTTGGGATTTCAACAGTATAACGATGTATGACTGGATATCAAGTACAGCAGAGCATATACTGCTAGCAAACAATAACAAAGCAGTTAATTTTTAATTATGTATAAGCAAAAGACATTCTTAGGTCAGGTAGAGTAAGATCAAGTTTAGCTTCTAATCCAGCTCTGCTTCCAATGCAAACCTCAGTAAATCACTTATCCTCATCTCAAGCTTCGTATTTCAGGTGATTTGTCAGTAGTACTTACCGATCTGGACTTAGGAAAAAGAATTAGTACCTTTTAGAATATCTAGCTATTAAATATAACATTGATTATTTTAAGTATGTCTTTACATAATTAAAATGGAAGATGAATTTCAACACTAGTATTTACTACAGATATCTTTGCTCCAATGCAAAATTTTTACGGTATTTTAACATGTAGAAATGCCTATTTTGCTTGTATTGGTTAGCATATAATTGAAAAGACTGCATACAATTGGTCTAAATGTTTGTTACTGTATATCAAATGGATTAGATGTTTGATACCTCTCTTTTTCACACAGTAGTTGCTTTCCAGTTACAGCACTTGTAGGTGTGACCTACAACTTCAAGAAGTGTAAAAGCAGAAAAATTCCCTATTGTCTTAAGCTGCCAGTTTTTTTACTCATTATCAGTGCAAAACACATCTTCAACACATGCATTCTACTACATCATTCTTCACGGAATAATAACTACTGAAGATATAAATAAAAATAAAAAGCACACAAACAAACCTTCACAATCTTCTTCTACTGCCAAAAAATATGGCATTTTTTTCATAGTTCCTCTAAGATCTTGTTTTAAGGCCAACATGTAATCTTCATCTTCTCCTGTTTTCAGAGGCACTGGCTTATTTTCTGTACTCTGTACAAATTATGTTTATTATTTATAAGGTCTTAATATCCATTGAAACTATGCATTATGCTACTTTGCAAGTATACTTTATTGCATTCTGGCATGCAGAACTATGTTTACAACTAAATTTACACCTTTTATGACTTTGCTGTACCTTTCTACAAAAATATATCAAGAAATCAAGAAAAACAAAGGATTAAAACTGTGAAATAGTTATTCATAGTCATGTTAAGCTCTTAATTGCCAAAAGCAGTTTTTTACACGAGCCTAACTTACTCAGAAACCATTGCTTCTCTCTTCAGTCAGAGTAGCACTGGCCTTAACCTCTTCTAAAACAGTGTTTTAACTACATTAAGTATGATTACTCTGAATAACATCGACACCCTTTCCATGACTATTGTCACAGACACAGGTTGTATTGTTGTACAACCAGGTAGCACACAGGCCCTCACAGAATGCAGTTTCTGTCAATTGAATTTAAATGAATTGTTAAGGTTTGGATTTTGGAGTTGTTTTTTTTTTTTTTAACTATGAATCTTGAAATTGTGAAAGATAAGTAAGCCATAACAGTTTTAAAAATACACAGAAAACTGAAGCCAGAGACAGAATTACAGAATGGATGTTGTTTCTCTCACACGACAGATGGTGCACAATGGCTACCTGAGTGGTAGGTTGCAGAGCACAAAGTGCTTTCACAACTCTCAGGGCTGGACCGTGAAAGCAATTTACTACTTCCAGCTGTATTTGCTAGCTGGCCAACATTTTAAATTACTAATGTTGCTGATGGTAATCTGATGCTCCTTAATTGGGTTTCTAATTGCATTTACAGGAAATTCGTAAGAACTCAAAAAGTGGCTATGAGGAATATGTAATAGCAACAATTCACTGCTTAAAATAATTTCAGTGTAAGTCAGTCAACAACTGCAATATACTTTTGGTCGCTGCCCAATCATTAAGTCTAAATCCTGAAATTTTTATCGATAGTAGTTATGCCACTGGGTTAACTTTGATGTTTTGAATGGCACTAGCTTTCCCCTGAAAAGTTTAACTCAGTTCTGAAACTTTGTTCACATAAGGAAGAAAGTATCTTTAACTTCTCCATGGCATACATTAGATACACTTGGGCTAGTAATTCTCCAAGGCTGATCCACTGTAAATGTAACTGCAGAAACTGTAGTTTACATAGAGTGCAGTTTCCTTGTGCTATCAAGCAGACTGCAACATTCACGTTAGAAACAGTTACAGATGGCTTAGCATCAATGAAATCACACAACCTAATTACAAAGGTGGACTGAGAGGATATGTAACATCTGGTTCAGTAAGTCAAAACATTGGGTGAAACAACTATTCAGAGAAATCTCAGCATAGCACCAATTACATGTCAAACTTGCAAGTTCTGTGTCATAGCATGTCAGACTGAGAAAAATTTCATGCACCTTGATCAAATCCTGACATAACTGGGAAGTTCTCTTATATAAAACTGCAACGTTGTAAGACTACTTTTCTGCCTCAAAATTGTCCAGGCTTCCCTGCATAGCAAAGCTCCGTCAGAAAATGCTCTTTCTTTGCCTTTAATTTTCAAATACATCCCAAATGCCAATTCTTAATTGTATTAGGTATTATTTATTAATTAAGTATTCTTAATTACATAAAATATCTTTCAGTTATTTTCAAATTATTTTCAGATTCTGGCTACTGAGATACAAGACAATCCTCCAAAATTTTTTATGTTTGCAGCAACCGTAAATTTCTAAAATCAGCAAATCCATTCACAGCTTCAAAGACTAGTGTAACTTCATTTAAAAAAAATACATATATCCAGTGTTTCCGTTACTGTAATGTCCAGAAAACCAAATCATGATGAGGACTTTAACGAACAAACATCTTGCAAACAATCTAGTTAAATATGAGATACAACAGCCAGCAAAGAGACAGGAAGTAATAATAAGGAAAACAATGATTTACATTAAGTACTTCAAAACTGACCTAAAATGCTTAGGGTTGTTCATCCATTTCATTACATTATCTAAACGTGACACAGAATAAACTTCCCTGAATGCAGAGAGTGTGCTCCGAGATACCTGCTGTACTTACAGGAAATGGTGGTGGAGGCTTACACTCGACATCAGGTAGAGCTGCACCTTTACCAAAGCCAATAGCCTCAATGTTGAAGGTAAACGCAGCACGTCCTCTTCCTCTACCTGCCCCAGCCATTTGCAGTTACTGAAAATATTACAGATTTTTAAAGATTTATTTTTGTTACATTTATCAAAGTATGTATTACCTATAAAATGAGTGTCTAACGAAGACTACAGTAATTTTAAAACCACTCTCAAACATCATTTTAAATAGCACGCCATTTTTAACACCTGTTTTAGTTGTTCCACATACTATAAATTTAGTAAATGCTTAAGATCAATTCCATTCCCTCATTTCTGTTAGCCATCTCTGCATGTCTGAAATTACCTCCTAACCTAGGAATTTTAAACTTTCTTCTTCTAAACTTTAGTTGCACTGACTTGAGTTCAACCAGGGTAGAAGAACCAGAAACGATACGGAAAAAAGAAAAAAAAAAGAAAAAAAGTTCAAGGACCCTGAACTTCCTGTGAATACATTTTGCGGTTTCTGAACTTTTCTCAAAAAAACAGTTTGTGTTTGTCACTCGTGGCTTCTTTGTCCTTTAGGTCATTTTTTTCCTTTATCTTTGTAACTAGTTTTGGGTACTGATAAAGAGCCAAAAGCAAAGAGGTTCAAGGTAAAAGCATCAAAGGACTCCAGCATGTCTGCAAGCTAACTGCTGATAGAAGTAGTTTTTACTAAAATTTAACTACAATATTTCATGAAGGGTATGAAACAGCCTGCAAAACTACATTTACAGTCACATCTCACCACCTTCACTGCTACGCCAATCTCCATCTCGAGATTGTATGACCCATGGGTTGGCAAGTAAAGCAAAATGTGAGAAACATTTTTTTCCAGGGGAAGTTGTCAAGAAACGGGACCCAAGAGAAGCCCGGCTGGAGCAATGTGCTACTTGCTCACTCCCCAAGATCACGTAAAGATCAATTCAAGGCCCCAGCCCAGAAATCCCACGCGCTGTTTACATTAATTGCAAGGTTACCACATTGCATCTTGCTTGGTAAGAAAGTGTTCCAGACTTACTGCTGTACCTGTGTCATCGCAACTCTTCCCACCATTAGTGTGCGGGTAAAATAACAAGTTCAAACAGGAAATAAGAAACAGCACAATACCTACAGCTTCTCATACACTTGTCTAAAATAACAAGGAATCCGGGAGAGAATTATGATTAGGAGCAAAGAAATGCACACTTAAGATTAAGATCTTTTAAGATTCCCCCAAATGAAATCCATGGCCTTTTTATTAAATGTCAGTGAGAAACAGGCTGATGCAAGTATTTTCGTACTTATTTTCAACAGGAATAAGCTCTGCTTAGATAAAACAAAATCACATTATGTATTTCCCCATCACTCAGCAGCACAGAAAACTGTCTAAAAATAAGCAGAGAGACCTAAATAATTTTAAGAAAGACAAAAAAGCAAAAGCTAAGCCTAAGCATTTAATTAACTGGAAATAAAAAAAAAAAAAAGATAAAAAGAAATAGCAAACTCATTTGAAAGCAGAATGAAAAGCAAGATGTGAGCCTGGCAGAATGGAGAAAGATAAAAGATACAGTAAAGCCCTAAACATGAGCAATTATATTATTTAGGTGTGAAAAAAGGGAACCAACAACAGAAGAAAACAAACAAAAAAAAAGTCAAGGGAGGTGTCCAGCTAGCAAGGTGAGGCACACTGTTGGTGTTAAGCTTTCAAATTTATTCTTGGTAAGGTTCTCTTGAAATAACCGCATTAGTCTGATGTCTTAACAAGCTTTAAAATTAGCGGTATTTCAACTTTGCAGTTTGACTGAAACTTGTGATTTTTTCAGGCATACCATAAACTGACAGTGCCAGACGACTGGAGAAATCGTGAAGGAAAAATTGAGATGTACAACTAAGTCACAGAGCATGACAAAGCTACCACAACTAGTGTGGCTGCCACGAGGGATGCCTGATGGAGCACCTGGGCACACTTCCATGTTTATGGATAGTTTCTCTGCCATTTACTCTCCAAATGAGAAGGCGAGTTTCAAATTTAAGCTTTTAAAATCCCTCTGAAACTACGGACGCTGTTGCTGGGGCAGTGAGTCCCGGGAAGGCTGCTGAGGCCTTCGGGAGGGCAAGGCCTGTGGGAACGGGTCCTCACCGGCTGCGAGGTGCAGGGGTGGTGGGCGTGAGGAGACTTGGCGTTCAGACGAGCTCTCCTTATCTTGCGTTTTCCTCAGAACAAAACTCCCGATCGTGTTCGGATCCTTGATTTTCGGAGACAGGTGCGATCAGTGGAAGGGAAGAGCAGATAAAGGAGAAAGGACCGAAATCTAAATACTGAGATTTTGTGGGGTTGTTTTTTACCTGATGCCCCCGAAGGTGAAAGGGTGGAAACCTTTGTCACGACGGCCACCAGCCCCCGCCATGTGGGAGCACACCCCCGGCTCCTCCCTCGCCCTCTCCCGCTCCCTCTCCCCGCGCATCCCCTCCGCCGCACCGCCACCCCCGTCCCGCACCACCCGGGCTCAGCGGCTTCATCTCCCCCTCCGCAGACGGGTCTCGGCCGCCTCCCCCGCGCAGCGCCCGGCCCTGTCACGACAGGGGAGGGGGCTTCAACCCCACCCCCGGCCCTCTCGGGCAGTGGCTGAGCCCCGCCGGCCCGCTCCGGGCTCCTTCAACCGCCCCTCCGGGCTCCGCCGCCCGCTCACCCGCCTGCCGCCGCGCTCCGCCCGCCGCTGCCGCAGTGGGCCGGGCCTGGGGCCGCCCCGCCCGGCGCTGACGCCGGAGGGGGGGGCTTCGTGGTCGGGCAGCGGCGGGCGGGCGATGTCGGCGCTGGAGTGGTTCGCGCACAAGCCCCTGGGCGGCGGCATCTTCTGGATCCAAGAGCGTTTCTACGAGTCGGGCAACCGGGCCAACATCTGGCTGGTGCGGGGCTCGCAGCGGGACGTGGTGATCGACGCAGGGCTGGGGCTGCGCAGCCTGCCCGACTACTTGCGGGCCGCCGGGCTGCTGGCGCCGGCGGAGGGGGCCGGGCCGCGGCCGCTGCTGGCCGTCGCCACCCACGTCCATTTCGACCACTCGGGCGGGCTGCAGCACTTCGAGGAGGTGGCGGTGCACAGCGCCGAGGCGGCGGCCCTGCTGCGCGGCGACAACTACGAGGCCGTCACCTGGCTGTGGGAGCGGGAGGTGGCGCGGCCGCCGCGGCCCGGCTGGCGGGCCCGGCACTTCCGCGTCCCGCCCGTGCGGCCCACCCGCCTGCTGCAGGAGGGTAAGCGCGGCCCCGGGCGGCTGCCGTGTGTACTGGTGCCCGGGCTGAAGTATCTAAAAAGACATTTTAATTGTCGGAGCGAGTCCAGAGAAGGGCAGCGAAGGTGGTGAAGGGTCTGGAGCACAAGTGTGATGAGGAGCGGCTGAGGGAACTGGGGTGTTTAGTCTGGAGAAAAGGAGGCTGAGGGGAGACCTGATCGCTGTCTACAACTACCTGAAAGGAGGGTGTAGCGAGGTGGGGTTGGTCTCTTCTCCCAAGTACCAGTGATAGGACGAGAGGAAATGGCCTCAAGTTGCACCAGGGGAGGTTTAGATTGGATATCAGGGAAAATTTCTTCGCCAAAAAGGTTATCAAGCGTTGGAACAGGGTGCCCAAGGGAGTGGTGGAGTCACCATCCCCGGAGGTATTTAAAAGCCGTGTAGATGTGGTGCTGAGGGACATGGGTTAGTGGTGGCCTTAGCAGTGTTAAGATTAACCATCGATGATCTTAAAGGTCCTTTCCGACCAAAACGATTCTATGATTCTATGATTTTGAATCCTGAGGTGCAGAGTAACGTATTTCTCGCCCCTCTTCTGGTACTGCTTTATGCAGCTCCTCTTCATAATAGCTAAACTGGTGTTTTTTCACTCATGTTCAGTCCCTGCAACCCATTTTGCAGAATCTGCAGCCATCTGCAGTCCGCAACGTGGGACAGAAAAGATAAGTAGTGGGTTAAATTCTTGTTTCCCCTACTTGTGAAAGTGACAGGAACTGAGAAACATGCATAAAATGCCCTCTGCTTGCCTAATCTGTTTGCCTGTTGATGCAGCATGTTTTTCCTTAGAATGAGGTTCACTCGGCAGTAATTTGAGTGACTGACTAATTGAGCACTCCAGGTTTAGCCTTAGGCTTCTAACAGTATGTCACCATGTTAATCAGTTCTGGCATCTGATGACCCTTATTATTTATAAACTCTCAAGGCATAGCAGTGTAAAGAGCAGAGCAATTTATTGAAATACGTACTGTGAAGAATATGGATTTTGTTTTACAGATTTTTTTTAAATGTAACATTTACAGGAGTGGCTTGCTACAGCTAAAAAAATTCCATTTAGTCTCTCATAGGTAACAATGACTAGGTTATTTTGGCAACAAACAAGCCAACTGTACAGTGTGGTGAAGCAGAAGTTAAACGGTAGCTGTCTGACAGACAGGTAACACCTTTTGCAGGGGACTCAGTGTCGTCTTGGCTGTATTAGGCCATCCCACATAGGTGCTTGGAAAATCAGAACTGAACTTACTGAAGGCTTCAGAGAAGATGTGATGTGACATTTACCTATAGTGAGGCAACAGAAGTTTAAGTTGGTTTTCCATTTTCTTTAAAAGGGAGGAATTATTAAAAAAAAAATGTAAAAGATCAAGCACACTTGCTGTCAAAGTAATATCAAAGTTTCTAAGATAACATTCATTGAGACATGCTGTGTGGAAGCAGCACGTCATCTCAGTGGATGTGTCATTGCTGTGGGGTGAGGATATCCAATAATCCTGAAGATACAGAATGTGGCAGGGGCACAGTCCTGTTACAGTCCAAAGCCGCAGCTTCTACTTGCACATCGCCTGCTTCGTTTATTGAGTTTAGCTTTTGCATTACCTTAATCTTACCAGATCTTCCAAGCACTTTTCATTTTGGCCATTCTAGCTAAAATTGCATTTACTTGTATTGTGCCTTACCATTTACAGTTTTCCGAGTCACTTCTATCTTCTAAGACTCACAGTTTCCTTCAGCTGTCCCAGTCATTTTTATCCTTAAATTCTGTACATTTCTTCTTTAAATTTTGGATGCCATATTCTGTTTCTTTGTACTCTCCTCAGTGCCAGGAGCAGTATGAAACCCACTGGAACACTTTGCTCCAGTAACTTCACCCCCTCCACCATTGTTTCACTCACCTAATACAGGCATTTTCTGCACAATTTTCTCAATAGTCAAGTCTATTTCTTTCTCCTACAAAGGCTTCCCAACATTTCCCTGAAAGAGAATTTGGCTAAAAGTTCTCTCTAATAATTTTGAAACCAGCTGCTTCTGCAAATGTAGGGATTCATTCCCCTGTTGGGTACAGCACCGTCAGACGTTAGCTCTTCACTGACCTCCAAATGCTGTTCTAGCATTTTCACTAATCCTTTTCACTTGAGTACCAAAGGTGCTGTCACTAAAGGTCTGCCTTTCAAGAGTTAAGTACCTTTAGGCTTGCTGAGTCTTGAGTAGATTTGTGGCGTGCATGTCTCTGGTGTAAGACAGCTCGGCAACTTTCAGATTTTTAATGCAGAGGAAGTTTGGTAACTTTTTTTTGTTCTCCTTGGAACTTGAAATGCATGTTACAGTTTTAAGCATCATTTTACATGGTACTGGATCTTAATTCTTTTATAACTGTTTCATATAGTTGTTAAGCAGCTGCTCCTGAGAAGGTTGCTTGTATGTTGGTCTTCTTCCCTATGCAGCCCTAAAGTTTACATATTTACCACCTGTAAATTAACAGGTTTTGCACATTTATAATTAAGCTGGCATTACAATTTAAATCATTAAATTAAATTAAATTAAATTAAATTAAATTAAAATAAACAGCAGGCTGACTTGGCCTGTTCTCCATCCCTAGACTGACTTCCTGCTGAAAGTACCAGTTCAGTGGCTAGTACAATGAAAAGGCATTCACATTTAGCCTGGCAAAAAATGACCTAATGTTAAGAAAGTTCCGTTTTTGTATATCAGATTGAATCAGATCAAGAAAGTGTGTGGTGACCAGTCTTGGTTCTCCTCCAGCAATTTATGTTCTGTTGTTTTGCCTTTCGAAAGTGACAGCAGTGCTATTCTAGGTGAATTAGTGAGGGTAAAATTATAATAAACTGTGAAATACTATGTAAACTTTCAAAGGAGACCCAGCTTAGATGTGTTCTGGTTGTTTCCTGTTTTATTTTCACTGTCACACTTTTCATGTTGTTTAGTTTATTAGAGTGGGAATAGATTCAATTAATACAGCCCATGCCTGTGTTAACTATTACTATCACTGGAAAACACCCTTTTGTCAAGTGCTTCTTTGAGATGCCTTTTGGCACTCACCAAGAGACTAAATGTCCTGCTCCCACTGTTGTGGATATATCGTATGCACAAACCCCAGCGTATGGGTAGGTTGTACTATCTGTGGTGTTCAATATATACGATAAGTGCATACATTTCCCTGTAACATATCTGTTTGCAGGGGATGTGATCAGCCTTGGAGACCGACAGCTTACTGTCATGCACATGCCTGGTCATTCAAGAGGCAGCATTTGCTTACACGACAAAGGCCACAAGATTTTGTTCAGCGGAGATGTGGTGTACGATGGATCCATGATTGACTGGCTTCCCTACAGCAGAGTAAGTGACTATGTTGCAAGCTGCCGGCGCCTAATGGAGTTAGTGGACAGAGGTCTCGTGGAGAAGGTACTGCCTGGGCACTTTAACATATTTGGGGCAGAAAGGCTGTATGGGTTAGCTTCCAACTATGTTTCGCAAGCTGGAGTTTGTCACAAGGTTTCTACTTGTGCCATGAGATCCATTGCAAGCATAGCACTTCGCATTACAAATTCGAGGGTCACTTCTTAGTGACTGCATTTTTTGTGATCTGTTCCCTGCTGAAAACCAAAATGGCTTGTGAAAGTGTTGATACAAGCAAAAGCAGTATATGTTACTAAAGAGCAGGCAAATTGATACAGATGAGCTGCAAAAATTCTCCCTATTTTTGCCTATTTTATTCCTATTTTTATAAAAAGTACATAAGCTAGTAGCTTTAGCCAAAGCTATTGTTTTTCTTTCTATTTTTTCAGGGCACATTTGCACATGTATTGTGATTGAAATATATTGTTTTATTTTTGTTAAGATTCTGAAAGATGCATATATGCCAAAACGAGAGGTTTTACATTCATGCCTGAAACCTTGTTGATGTAGCACTAGGTTTTTGACTATTCACTCAAGCCCTGCTCAGGTTTTGGCCTGACACAGCTCGTGCTAAGGCTTGGTGTGTGCTGGGAGCAGTGCCATAAGGTCAAAGCAAGAAGAGCACCTACGCAGGACTCAGTTGGCAGAAAGAGGTAAGGGCCATTCTGCAGCCATTGTCACGTCCCACTTGGCATCTGCTGCACCCGTCATCACCTGCATCTTTGCAAAGCAGCTGTCTGGTGGTTTCGTTAGAATCCACTAATGTATGGAAAAGCTATAGGCCAAACTTCCAAGCTAGAAGGTATATAATAGATATATCAGCTTACCCAAAAATCTTTTGATGTGGATCCAACAGCAGACGGACTGTTGAGGCCTTTAATGCTTCCCGCTGTGCAGGGGACACCTGCACCATGACAGAGGAGCAAGAACGAGCACTCTCATTGTCAGCTAGGGAACTGTTTTGCTTATAGTGGTGCGAGTTAGGTATTCAGAGAATTTGTGAAGTCATGAATTAACGTGTTAGATTAGCCTGTACAAAGTGCATTGAGCCCTTGCTTCATGTGTTTGTGTTTTTTTGTGACGAGCTCATGAAATAAATTTTATTTACAGTTGTTCTGTAAATTTGAGACAACTGGACTGTGACAAGCTTAAAGGTTTTATTTGTGTTGAAGTGTGTTTTTATGTGACTGGATTGTAACTCGGTTGTTAATGCTCTGTTGTAGGGGAAGGATGGAGGCTTTAACATGACCTTGCCCTACTGCAGGTGCTGGATTAAACAGCCAGTACACTTTTTACCACAAAGTGAATGTAACTCAAACTGTTTACTGTGTGCTTACGAAGTGTTCAGCGCGTGTGGTTTTTATGAAAAGTAAAGTGCATTGCATTTGACTCTGTTCCAAAAAAAAGTTTAATACATCGAGAAGTGGTAAATGACATTGTAACTTGCTTATGAAAATTGAATGTGTGATGTTTAAAAGCTGTTGAAATGGTTAAAGTTTGTGTAGTTGTTCTAAGAGTCTATATCTATATTTAACTTTTTAAAAAAGGACACTGTCTGATGTTATTTTTGTATATAGACATATATACTTTCCTAAATAGAGTGCAAATTAGTGGAGTTTAACCTTATGTGTTTGGCTTTCACTCTAAGGGGAAGCTTTTTTCTCCCCTCTCATCATACCCAACAGAAGGGGAGCCCAAAGTTTGGGCTCTGTCTAAGGCATGGGGGAGTGGAAGTTGATAGCTGCCTTAACAGGTGTAAATTCTGGTGAAAAAAAACCACTTGCAAAATAAAAAGCATCCCTGTCTAAAAATTGTGACAGAGAGTATCTTGTGTAGTGCTTTTCTCCTTTCACAGATCACTGCACTCCTGCCTTCACTATTTGAATATATTCTTCACCAGGATTTGTACTGATAGGTTGTGACGTGCCTAGTTCTTGTTAGCAGTGCCTATCTCCAGGCTGAAGCAAAACTCTTGAGTGGGCAGGACAGGTGTAGCAATGTGGCACTTGAAAGACCTGTTATCACCCAGATTGTAGTCTCCTTTTTGGAGAAATCCAAGTACATCAGTGTATTACATGAGGAATGTTTGATCAGTGGGTAGACTTCAGTCATAAATGAAGCGAAGAGCTTTTTGCCTTGCCCTTGTTTGGCCAGAGGAAGAAATACAAAAGGTTAGCCTGGGAAGCAAAAAAGCCGTTCAGTGAAGAGGCCCAGAACAAACTCCGTAGTGTCATTTTCCTTTGTAGCCTGCTGATGCATGCTGCCATTTACGTAGCAGTCCAGACACTGTTCTTCATAGCCAAGGGTTCACAATGGACAGTCAGATCTGAGGTGGCAAGCGGGAAGGTCAGAATGGCTCAAGAAATACATAGCACTGAAGCTTACACCAGTTACCCAGATGAAGCCGTGTTGTCACAGATTACCCAACAGTAACTGAGTTCCTTCAAATTAGCCATCTGTGGCGTAAAACCAGTTGTAGCCTTGCTCTATGCTTTTTTGAAGGCTGTAGGAGAACTGGTGACAACCCCCTGCCATAGTGTGGACAGAGACCTCTTCTGTCATCAAGCCTGCCAATATGTATGCCAGTTGCTAAAATTTTGCAAATGTTTATTAGGAGAGTGAGATCATGTTGAATTAGCATTTTGTGTTATACCACTGCCGATTTGTTTATTTGATCCAATGTCAGAAGCCCTGTAGCCAGATTTTACTGCACTGTGAATCCTGAGAGCCTAAGAGAAGGCTCACAGGCATGCCAATTCAAACGGAAATATATCCTCCATCATTTGTGTTTAAATCTGTGCTCCCTACCACCTACAAGATCCTTAAATGTCCAGATCACTGTCAAAATGCCCTTTTAAGCCATGCTTAAGTCCATTAAGTGTATATAGGTAACAGCAATTGCCTGAGTTTTTTTTTTCCTTGACCAAAATCTAGGGAATAATTTCCTAGCTCAGAAGTGAGCTTTAAGTGAACATAGCCCAAAATGGGGTGTGTTAGTAAACTGCTGCTATAATCCAGTTGAAAGTTGTTTTTGAGGGTCTTGAAATTATTTTTGTATTATAAGATACTCACTTACTAGGTAGATGTTATGTCTTAAGTATAAAGAACTAGCTCTGACTATTTTTGTTAAGAATTCCCAAGTTTTAGTTGTTAAGAGTTTGACAGTGTCCCTTTAACACTACATGGATTAAATATTTAAAACATACATTCTAACTTTAAATATTGCAACATCTCGGGCATGTATTTGTTGATACATGTTGATTTATTTGTAAAATCTAAATGTATGTTAATGCAATTTTCAGTCAACTGGGGAATTGACAAAAAAAATCAGACGGGAAGTTTTACTCTGTAACCTGTCAAGACTTTTGTGATATTAAACAACAGTTTACACATAAAAAAATAATTTATCATAGATAATAAAAAGTGTAGTAATCCTATGCAGTCCAGTCATAATTTCTAGGTATTTTTTAAGATAAGCACTTTTTCATTATAAATAGAGTGTAAAATCTTACAGAAGTTGCTAGCAGTGCTTTTTATGCTTCTGAGCAAGAGACTACATTAGAAACATTTACGTATCATAGGCAGATGCTGCAAAGCTTGTATAAAACCGTGACCTGGAACTTCTTGGGGAAAAAAGTCCACATTTTAACACATATCAGAATTACGTTTTCAATAGAATTTGCACACAGTGTATTATTTCCACACAAGACAGTAGCTAATGACAGCTGTTTACTGTACTTGAAACAAAAATGGTCACATAGCTTCTGTTCAGCACCTAACTGGAGCTTGAAATCATGCCTAGCATACTTGTCTAGTTTCTGATAAAAGATAAGACTCCTTATTAACTGATAAACTGTAGATGTTTTGTGGAAATTAGTCCATGAATAACAAAAGCAGCTGCTGTCATGAAAACCAGCAGAAATGTGCCTGTATAAAGCCAAGAATAAATGAAGAAGGTGAAATGCACTTTAAAGATGAAGATGTGCTTCCTCCTGGCCAACTGGTAACTGGACTTCAGGGATATGTGGTTGTTCAGTTAATACGATGTATTTGGTTTTCTCCCAGGAGTTCCAGTGACAAGGTGCAGTCTACAAGTAAATCTCTTTGCATATTAGGACAAATGCACTCTTATTTTCAAAACTAGTTTACCTCGTTAAATTTTGAATCTTATGAGGTGCTGAGGACAGAATTTGAAGGCAAATATAGGCAGAAATAAGATGATTTTATGAGGGAAATGAATGAATTGTAAGTAATTGTGGAAGAAATACGGCAAATAAATGAAAATAATTAAAAAATATTACAATGCTGGTTCTATCTAAAGAATAACAAAATTAGCTTGGGAGCAGCCAGCTGGGAGGCTCCACTTCTCAGATTAGGTTTTTGGTGTCCCTCACCCAGCCTTGTTCCTCTGTCCTTTTTGGTGATGCAGAGGAGTCTTTTACCATACAGCCTAACAACAGGAACTAACCCAGCTGAATGGGTGTCATCACTCCGAAGTGCTGTACAGCAGTACATGGCTACATGATTCCCCATTACACATGCAGGAACGAGGTAACTTCTAGTGGAAGTCAGGCATCTCAGATCGGAGTTTATACAAGGTGGCAACCCACAACTTCCCCTCTGGGTCTAATGAAGGATGTGCAAAGCCTTTTTCTGTCATCTGGGGTCAGCATAAGTTCAGATGCACATCAAGAGTTAGCAGATCTGTCACCACAGCACAGAAGGAAAAGATTTTGGTGTTCCAGTTACAAGCATTTCACCTCCTGTTCTGCCCCAGTGTTTGAAGCAGGAGCACTAGGAAAGCAAGGTGTCAGCTGAATCCATCACTGTCACTACTCCTTTCTGAATAAATGGGTTTGCCAACAAGTTGAAGGAAGTTTGTTACCTGTACTGTGAAAATCATCCTATTTGACATCAGATTTGATATGGTAAATTGTCATAGCAACATGAATAAATATTTTTCATTGGCATTCAGCAGATAAGGGGACAGATTTGCTTTGCAGGTGATAAATGCTTTATTGCACTTCTTTGCAGGTAAGTAAGAAATAGAGGGCTGAGAAAGACCATCTTGAGGTCACCTAGCACCATCTTCATGCAGAGAAGCAGAATGTCTGCTTAAAACAAGGTTCCCAGGTCTGCCTGCCCCCACTTCTTCCTGTTCTCCATCACTTTTTCTGGTTCCTCAACTGCCTCATGTTTCTGGCCTGTTACCAACTTTTTCCTTCGTCCCACATCCTCTGCTGCTGCTGCTTCCTCACACAGACCCAGACTTCTGTTTGTGCTTCCCCATGAGTTCCCCCACCTGTTTTCCCCTCTTCCTCACTCTGAGAAATGGCATCTTTTCCTTCACAGTATCTGAAATCCACCATCTCTGGAGCACTGGGTGTGGAGCACAAGATAAGAAACCCAACGGAGAACAGGTAGCCCTGTGGCTCACCGTTGGCCATACAGGTCATTCCACAATGCCTTGCTGCTTACTGATCGACCTGGACTTTTCTTCATCTTCGCTCCAAGTTATCTTTTTGTACAAATTAAGCTGTTATTCTTGGATGCAGTGTCTGTATAACATCTTTTTACATAACAGCTTTTTACAGCTGTTACCAGTCAGCTACCATAACCTTAAAAACATGACATATAAGGAAAGGTTTAATTCCTTTGGGTTTTTTTCGCTCCAGATCTTTGCAGTTTCTTTATTCCTGTCTTAAACTATGCTCTGCAAAACTGTATGTCACTCAAGCTTCGCCAGCCCCAAGCAGAACAGAACAGATTCATCCTTGCCTTACATGTTTGCACCCTTCCTAAGTGCAAACAGCAGTCATTGCAATCAGCAATCATATTGCTAATTCATATTTCTCTTCCCTTGTAATCTCCCCGTTCTGTTCTGTAATAATATTTGCTATCCAGTTACTTCCCATCTTGCATTCATGCATTGGAGATCTCTCCTACGAAATACAGCACTGTCAACTTCCCTTCATTCCATTTTGTATCACTGATGCCAGACCACCTCATCAATTTATCAACATGATTTTGAATTCTGATCCTGTCTTCCATCATGATTGTAACTCCTCCAGCCTCTGTGTGGAGGGTATATGCAGTTGTCCTTCTTACAGCTTGCCAGGTGGAGAAGGAAGCCACAGAGTTTGAGGAGGCTGCTTTCATCACACAGGATCTTTCTGTAAATAAGAACAGCCTTTAGGCTGCCTCATGCCTTTCTTTCGCTATCCCTTCATTTCATATTCAGCCCGTATTCTGCTCATGTAGCTTTTGCCATGACATCCCATTAAGAACAGTACCAGTTGCACTAGGAATCTGTCTGCTTGGAGATCTTCTGCCCTGAAGATCTTACAGTTTACTGCAAAGAATAACAGCATCACTATGAACACCTAGGGTTGTAAAGGGTAAGACGCTCTTCCTTTCCTACACTTGCAAATGAAACTGGCTGAGAATAATCAAATTCAGAGCCAGAGCACACAGAGGTGTATTTATTCCTGTGGATTTTGTAGCTCCTAATTGCCCTTATCTTTTCAAGCCCACCTTCACTGGTCACCTAACCAGGTTCTGGAAACATTGTGGTGGACCAGCAGAAGAGCGAGGAGTCCTACCTCTACCACCTACTGCCAATACGAAACATGCAATACTGTCTATACTTCTGGAGGCTGTCCTGAGGAGCCCCAGACCCCTGAGGCCCCAGAAGTCAGGATAGAGGAGGAATCTGTCTTGGTAGATGAGGGCTGGGACAGGGACCAATTAAGCAATCTGGACGTCCATAAATCCATAGGCCCTGATGGGATGCACCCGCGGGTGCTGAGGGAGCTGGCGGAAGTCATTGCTAGGCCACTCTCCATCATCTTTGCTAAGTCGTGGGCAACGGGAGAGGTGCCTGAGGACTGGAGGAAAGCGAATGTCACTCCAGTCTTCAAAAAGGGCAAGAAGGAGGACCCGGGTAACTATAGACCGGTCAGCCTCACCTCCATCCCCAGAAAGGTGATGGAACAACTTGTTCTTGGTGCTGTCTCTAGGCACACATTAGGGGCACTCAACATGGCTTCACCAAGGGGAAGTCATGCTTAACCAACTTGATAGCCTTTTATGAGGACATAACCCGGTGGATAGATGATGGTAAAGCTGTGGATGTGGTCTATCTCAATTTCAGTAAAGCGTTTGACACGGTCTCCCACAGCATCCTCACAGCTAAACTGGGGAAGTGTGGTCTGGATGATTGGGTAGTGAGGTGGATTGTGAACTGGCTGAAGGAAGGAAGCCAGAGAGTGGTGGTCAATGGGACAGAGTCCAGTTGGAGGCCTGTGTCTAGCAGAGTCCCTCAAGGGTCAGTTCTGGGACCAGTTCTATTCAATATATTCATTAATGACTCGGATGAGGGAATAGAGTGCACTGTCAGCAAGTTCGCTCATGACACCAAACTGGGAGGAGTGGCTGACACACCGGAAGGCTGCGCAGCCATTCAGAGAGACCTGGACAGGCTGGAGAGTTGGGCGGGGAGAAATGTAATGAAATATAACAAGGGCAAGTGTAGAGTCCTGCACCTGGGCAAGAACAACCCCATGTATGAGTACAAGTTGGGGACAGACCTGTTGGAGAGCAGCGTAGGGGAAAGGGACCTGGGGGTCCTAGTGGACAACAGGATGACCATGAGCCAGCAGTGTGCCCTTGTGGCCAAGAAGGCCAATGGCATCCTGGGGTGTATTAGAAGGTGTGTGGTTAGCAGGTCAAGAGAGGTTCTCCTCCCCCTCTACTCTGCCCTGGTGAGGCCGCATCTGGAATATTGTGTCCAGTTCTGGGCCCCTCAGTTCAAGAAGGACAGGGAACTGCTAGAGAGAGTCCAGCGCAGAGCCACGAAGATGATTAAGGGAGTGGAACATCTCCCTTATGAGGAGAGGCTGAGGGAGCTGGGTCTCTTTAGCTTAGAGAAGAGGAGACTGAGGGGTGACCTCATTAATGTTTATAAATATGTAAAGGGCAAGTGTCATGAGGATGGAGCCAGGCTCTTCTCAGTGACATCCCTTGACAGGACAAGGGGCAATGGGTGCAAGCTGGAACACAGGAGGTTCCGCATAAATATGAGGAAAAACTTCTTTACGGTGAGGGTGACTGAACACTGGAACAGGCTGCCCAGAGAGGTTGTGGAGTCTCCTTCTCTGGAGACATTCAAAACCCACCTGGACGCGTTCCTGTGTGATATGGTCTAGGCAATCCTGCCCCGGCAGGGGGATTGGACTGGATGATCTTTCGAGGTCCCTTCCAATCCCTAACATTCTGTGATTCTGTGATTCTGTGTGAAGAGGAGAGCTGTATGTGTAAGTAACTAAAGGCTAGTGAAAAGTGCTTAGTCAGCCGTGCATCTCTTCTCATTAAAGTCATGGCAAGCTCATTGGCCTCGGAGGTAAGAAGGCAATTTTCTAGCTCATCTACTAAGTTTAGAAATAGAGACCTGAAGGTGGATCTCCAGTTCCTGGAAGCATACCCAAAGGATAATTCAGTATCAGGTATTTGAGTCTACCTGCCAGGGAGTAACAAGGATGGGGTTGCTCCATGAGGGAGGACAACCTGGAAGTTAAGGGCAGCTGCGACAGAGGCAGTTTTGTAGAGACTGTGAGTCGAAACTCAGAGCTAGCAGCTTCAACATTAATAATAGCTAGAGTAGACAAAGCAGATCGTGGCATATCAACTGTGACAGCTGTATTATAATGTGGTGAACAGCCAACTACAGAACCGATCGAAACTGACCTAAGATACGGTTGGTTGTATAAGATGATGACCACTTAGCAACCGCTTTGTAACAAAACAGCGAAAAACTCAAAACAATAAAAAAGGTAGAAGACTCCAGACCTTAACATTACTATTTGTCTAAACTGTCATGTGAGGAGTGGGCAACTTAGATTGTAAGGGTATGATTGCCCAGGGATTTCTTTGTTCAGGCTTCCTCTTCAGAGGCACCCAGCTCGAGCTGTAGCACTATTAATAAAACGTACTTTCAGAAAGGAATCTGTCCTTCAGCTTATGCTCAATCCCTGTTATGGTGACTGGCACGTGTACTTTCTAACAGCAGGCACAGCGATCTCCCCACAGAGTGCAGGGATGGTGATGGTAACCAGACCTGTCAGCAGCCCAGTGACTGCCAGACAACTGCTTGATGACTCAAGGTCAAGGCCAGGCCAGAGTCCAGTCAATAAGCTGCCAGCAGCAGCACACAGCATGAGCGCAGATCTATCTCCAACACAGCTCGGGCGAGGATCAAGGGCCTGTGGGCTGAGCTCCAGGACCAATGTGTAGAGGGGCTGTCAGTGGGGGTCCCAGGTGAGACAGGGCAATGTGGGGCTGCTGGTGCTCTCAGGACCCTGACCCTACCTCAGCCACACCCCAGGTGAGCATTCTCACCACTCAGTTAATACTCTCCTTTTCTCTCTGGCCATGTAAATATGTTGTATGAAGCATAAAAAAATGAATTTGCGGGTATATTTGCTTGTTTGTTTACTATACAGTACCTACTGCCTCCATGTGACCAGCATGGACTGACTGCAGAGCTACCGGCACCAAGTTCTGAGACCTGTATTCAGGACCTGTACTCAACTCCCTGCTTCTAACTGGGTAAAAAAGCAGATTTGAAAGCAAACTTACAATTGCTCAGATGAATGCATCTAATTGCAGACATATCCAAAGAGCAAGGAGTGAAATGAAAAACCTCTCATCAAAAATCGCACTACAGCACAGGCTGAGGGTCAAACCTGCCAGTAATTTATGCCTTTAGTTACAAAGCTACCGTCTGTTAACTGAGGTCAATTACAAACTTCTTACAGGGCCTCTGCTGCTTCATCTGTGGACCAGAGATAATATGAACAGTCAGCCAAACAAGCCTCATCTCTGCTTGACTTTGTTCAGGAAAAACAGGTCTTGAGCACACCTACTGAATCCAGCTCATCCAATCCAACAGCGTGTACTGGGGTTGTCCAAAAAGCGGAGTTGTGCCCCGCGTGCAATGAAGCAATCACACACTCAGGAGAGATACTGTATTTATTCTGCGCAGGGTGCTCGCTGGAATCATCCACAAATCGAGCACCCCACTGCAAATCCCAGCACCTTTTTAAACACAAAGAATTAAATGAAATCCTCTATTTGCATAACATACTTTTCATTGGTTAATATATCCGATTACAGTTAACATTAACGCTTAGTCATTCCTACACAGGCTCAAGGGAAGAGTCTTCACCTGGACAAGGGTCTTTTTGACCTATGGGTATGATTTTTAATATTATAATGAAGGTAGTTCAGCTAAGGATACTTAAATCCCTGCTTTCTTTGCCAAGCTGACCGCCTGCATGACAAATCTTATGTCTTTGCTCTGGACTTGATGTTCTTAAAATCAGTTTACATTTTCTTGGCCTTAACTTGGCAATTGTTTATTGTTTTCCAAATTAGCTCACCAGCAAAAGCCATGGTTAACTTTTAACTCAGCAATTAGTGCTAGGTAATTGATATCACTGGGGGTCAACCTGCTGCTGGTTTATTACTGGAGAACTAATGTCTGCAGATGTAAAACACCTTCAAAACATGCTGTCAGTCTTGAAGGGAGCAGGACTTACATGCCTGAAGGCATTTTTCACTGCCTGAGTCTTTTCAGTAAATCTAGCCAGACTGCTTAGCACAGTATTAGGAAAGATCTGAACATCCATATGGTGCAGCTAGTTAACACAGGACTATGCTGTTTCAGCATGAGTTATAAAACAGCCCTGTCTGCACAGGGCATCCCCAATGGCAAGACACAAGGGACACCTACTGTGTCACAGAGCAGAGTGCCGAGGCAGCAGTTTTTCCAAGTCAGTGTTTTCTTAGCAGCGAGATGAGTATTTCTCTCACCGACAGAATATGTAACGTTGGCTCATTCACCGGTTTGCAAAGCACAAAAGCACTAATGGCAGTGAGAACTGTAACTACATACCCTTCAGCGCCCGCTCCCCGGCTCCGGCACGCCGCCTCACGCAGCCCCCCCGCACCCCGCCGGGCTGACACCCTCAGCGTGGCGCCGTCCCACCCGGCGGCGGAGGGAGCGGGCAGGGCCTGGGGACGCGGGGAGCCCTTCTGCCACAGCCCTCGCACACCCAGGCTAGAGAGGGGCGAGCGGAGGCGACACGCCCGCTCCGAGGCGCTGCCGGGAGCCCGCCAGCTGCGTGAGGGGGAGAACACGCCGCGGACTCCTCCGCCATATCCCGCCGCCACCCTTCCCCTCCGCCCGCGCCGCGCGGCATGCTGGGCAACGGCGTCCCCCCGGGGGGGGGCAGAGGAGAAACGCCCCCTCGCCTTGAGTGGCAGCCTGTCCACCAATAAACGAGCGCTCGGCGCTCGGAGGCGGGAAGATGTCCGCCAGCGCCCAGTCAGGCGGCGGCGGCGTGGAGAGGAGGCCGCGGGTTGGCGGGCGCCGGCGTCGTGCCGCGTTTCCAAGGGGAAGGGAGCCCGGCGCGGCCGTGTGGAGGGGTAGGCCGCCTGCTCCGGTGCGGCCCGGCCCGCCGCGGTCCGGCTCGGCGGCGGCATGAGCCTGGCCTTGAGGTCGGTATGAGCCGGGCGGTTTCCTCCTCGCCCCCTTCGGGCTGCGGAGCGCGGGCGGGGGGCGGCTCTGCGGGGGGCGGCCGTGGGTGCCGCCCTCCGGGACCCTCAGGGCCTCGCTGTCCCCTCAGGGAGCTGCCGGCCGCGGTCAGGTCCGAGGGAGGCCTTGGTGGAAAGCGGGGGGGGGAGCAGCGGCGGGGCCTGGGCGCAGGCGTGCGCCGGTGAAGGTCAGCCGCAGCCTTCAGCCGCTTGTGTGTGATCCCCCGGGAGGGGGCCGGGGCGGATGGGGCCCGGCGGCCGTCTGTTGGCCGGGGAGGGAGGGAGGGGCCCGTGGCGACTGGCTTCGAGAGGGTGGCTGCTGGATCGCCTAAGTAAGGCACCGTCCGGAAGCCTTTTAATAGGCGTTAAGTTAGGCTGCTGGGTTTTGTTTTGTTTTTAGTTCAGACTAAGTAACTGTTGTATAAAGGGGCCCGGCTTATTAATTATACACCTGGCAATTCCTTGCCTTCAGGCGTAATTAATATGCTTATGTGGCATATGTGATCCTTAATTTTCAAGTCTGAGAACTTCACGCTTCATATACTAACAGTGGTTGCAGAAGAAGTAGCACTAAAGTACTTGCATTTAAGTACTGCTCTGTCTTTTGAAAAAAAATCTTTTATGCTAAGCATTAAATAAACACTTGATTAGCTATATCCTTCTTCCAGTAGAGTTCAACGTTAATCTGCTTTCAGACTTCTAAATGGATTTCGTCATCACAGCTCACAAAATGTGGGCTCTGCATCTGAGCTACTCTCCCAGTCCTAATTATGTAGCCAGCTCAGAGTTATTTTAGTCCTTCCAAAAGCTATAGTAATCCAAAGCCTGTGTGAAATCACGCTGTCCCTATTGGTCTGCTAAGGACTGCTCACGCTTTGAGGATATTGTGGTCTGAGGCAGGTCCAGCTCGTGCAGCTTATGCTTTTCTTGCCTTTATTTGGAATTTTGACTGGTGTAGCTTCAGTGGTTGATGAAAGCTAAATCCCAGCTGTGTGTTTAATCTTTGCTTTTGATTAAAATTAGCAAAGCCTTAATAAAAGAAGAAGGAAAAGCAGCTTGTTACAGGAGACTTGGAAATAAATATCCTTGAAAAACAGTTTTCTGTTCACTCGTCAGTAATTTTTATCCATTTTACAGTAGGTAACACAGCACGCATTTTGTCTTTGGTGCAGATAAACAAAGGAGTGTAAAAAGCCTTTTCCTGAGCGCATAACCTAAGTTATACAATAATTTAGGTTACAAAGGACTGCTGGAAGTCATCCAGTCCGACTTTCTGCTCAGAGAAGGTCCCACTCAAAACTGAATGAGGTTGCTGAGCACCTTTTCCTGTTGGGTTCCAAGAATTTCTGATGATGGAGACTCCTCACATCTCCCAGTGCAACTGTTCCAGTACATGAACGCTCACACTGAGAAAATGCTTCCCCCTAGATCCAGTTGCCGTTTCTCCTCTGGCATTTTGTAGTTTTTGTCTCTTGTCCTTTCACTGTGCTCCTCTGAGGGGAACCTGTTGCTGTCTTCTGTGTAATAACCCTCTAGTGAAGGACGGCACTTAGACCTCCTGTCCTTAGCCCTTCCCCACCTAGTGCCTCTGCCCCGTGCACCCTGGTCTAAAAAAATCCAGCTCCCTCAGCTTCTCATGCAGCATACGCTGCAGCCACCAGGCATGCTAGTCTGCCTTCAACCTTACCCATTTTCTCTGTATCTCTCTTGTACTGGGTTGTCCACAGCTGGACACAGTACATCTGATGTGGCCTCATGATCACAGGATGGAGGGGATTTACCACTGCGATTAAGCATGCTCATCACAGTGTGCTGCTGAGCTTCATGCATGCCCACCTCTTCCAAGAGTGTACCTTGAGTACTGTAACAGTCATAGTTGGTATCACCTGTTGTCTTAAATGTACTGTTTATTTTTTTAAGAGTTCTTTAAGAGTGATGTAAAAGATTTAAAAAAATCCATAAATAACATTTATCTAAGAACTGTTACTGGCAACAAAGCCGATTTGTGGCACCTAATGCCTACTTTAGTAGTGGGCTGTCTGGCTTAGTTAAGCCTCCACCAGCTTGTCTGTCTCAAAATTCTTTCTTCTAAGCTACAGTTTAGAAATAGAGTGTTTACAGGAGTTGTATCATTTCAACTGCTGATCTAGTTTGTAACCTCAAGTATTCTTTTTAACTGGTAGTTTTTCTACCCTCTTTTTTTTTGTTGCTTTTATGTATTAACCAAAATGCCTGTGCTGATTTTATTTTGGGTGGGAGAGTGGAGGTATCATTCAGCTTTCATAAAGGAATTGGCTATTTCAAGTGTTGTTTTAAGCTGGGAGAACACGCTGGGAAAAGATTGAGTAGGGAAGGTAGTGATGTGTTCAATTACAGTGAAGTTCTTATTGGTGGAAAATGTTATCTACACTGGTATCTTCCCAGGAAAAATCATTTACACTTAATTTCTTTCTTCTTATGTAGGAATGAGCTCTCAGTAGACAAAACTAAAAAGAAGAGAAGAAGAGAACTGACTGAGGAACAGAAGCAAGAAATTAAAGATGCTTTTGAGCTGTTTGATACAGACAAAGATAAAGCAATAAATTATCATGAACTAAAGGTAAAAGTTTTTTTCGTTTAAACAATTTCATGGTAGATAATATTTATCTATTTCTTAGTGAGTTTTTAAGATGTTGGTTGTGTCTTTAAAAAATGCTCCATGTTCAAAATCCCTTGCTGGGCTAAAAGAGTGAGGATATTTGGCAGGGCTGGGGTGGGGGGGGGGTGGGGCGTGGCATGGAAAAAGGAAATACTGCAGTGATGTAAGAATGAGCTTTTCTTGCCACACTGTATCCTTGACACAGTAACAGAATTGCTGTAGCATCCTGCATAACACTGATCTGAATGCTCCCCAGGGTTTAGCTTGGACAGATGACTAAGTGGGAAAAACTCTTGAAAAGCTGATTCTTTTTAAAGGCACTGTATAATCTAAAGCTTGGTGCTGTGAAAATCCACAGGTTTCAGATGCTTATGTAAAAGATATAAATCAAACTTGTAACACTGCTGACTACAAGCCAGAGCTTACCCACTTGCATTTTTCAACAGGGAGCCTATGGCTTGTAGGAGGGAGGTATGCTATTTGCTGTGCGTGTGGGGGGCTCAGTAGTTTCCCTTCCCAATGAAGGCTTTGCCCGTTGGCAGCTATCGGCAAACGGAGGTTAGCATGGCAGTCTTCCCTAGAGAGTCCTTCCGTCTGCAAGTCTCTAGAAGTAGTACCTGAAGTTTCTTAAAGTCTCTTTTAATCTTTAATGAATTTTCATTGTAATTATACTGCCTCAAGAACAAAAAGTGGCTTTGGAGAGGCGAGTGTTTCTGTCACGTATTGAATGAGTTTCTTTTGGGAAGGAATAGCTAATCCAACCTGCTGGCTCCACGTTCTGGCTCTGCCAAGTAACTTAAAGAAGGGAAAAAAAAAAGTCGTATTTTTACTTTAATTGCTGTTACAGGAATGTCTTAGATATAGCAATTCACTTCTGTTTATTTCAGAGTTCAGGTATTTTATCTTTGCTGGAAGACACAGTGAGTAGGGTCATACTGGGGACTGTTTCAGGACTGTTAATAGGCTTTTTCCAGTTATGATATGCTTTGAATTCCCAGCTGTCATGATTACTTGCAAAGCTGTTTCTTAGCTGTCTAATTAATATTGTGGCCCTGAATATAATACTATGGAAGAACAGAAATATGTAAAGAAAAGAAGTATCTTCTTCTCTACAGAATCAGCATACAGCATAGATTTTTGAATGGTTGCATCCAATAGGATTGTGGTTTTTGCTTCTGGTTTGGTGTATGTTCATCAATTTAAAGGAAGTCAAGGTAGTGTACTGAGAAACTGCCACCTCAGTTGAAATGGGAAACTAAATGTGTACTCCTAACCTAAGGGAAAAGTAAAGAATGGGTTGGTTTATATTGTTCACTGGAAAAGCACTAAAGTCACTTGTAAGAGGACTTGTAAACCCATGAACATATGCACACTTAGTATGAATACTGAAGAAGGGTAGTTTCAAGAAAGATTTTTGGTTTTATTTTTGAAAGGGGGTCAGTACTTGAAATGTTTTTGCAAGTGAGAAGAATAGGTTTATTTGTCCTAAGAAGCATTTGGTCCAGTTTGTAAAATCCCTGAAAATGCAAAGGCTAGTTTTTTCACTGTAACTTGATGTTCCATTTGCTAATAGTAGTTTTAGGTGATTTTTATATCTAAAGCTTTTTTCCTTTTATTAATGTTATCTATTATTGTTGCTGAACCACTGATACACACCTTCTATCTTGGGCAAGAAGGTAATTGCTGAAAATAAAAATAAATGTTAAATCTCTATTTTAATCTTCTTATATGGTTGCACTTCTGTTTTATTCCAAAAGGTGGCAATGAGAGCCTTGGGTTTTGATGTGAAAAAAGCCGATGTACTGAAAATACTTAAAGATTATGATCGAGAAGCGACAGGCAAGATCACCTTTGAAGATTTTAATGAAGTTGGTATGTGTTTGATTGTGTACCTTTAGAGAAATTTAGCATGTAGTAGTGACTACGATTTGTAATTTTTTTGCACTTTATGTAATTTTTCAGTTATCTAGTACTATTAAGAAATAGAAGTGGGAGATTTCATTTAATATTTTTCTTAATAAAAGTCAATAGCAGAGGAAAATAAATCTTTGTATTCTGAATACTCAGTTTGATATGTAGACGTGTATGATAGCTGCAGTGTAAAAGGAAATAAGAGTATACGCAGTCCTAATCTTTTTTTTAACTTGCACAAAGGAATAAGTGCTAACTTAAAATGTAGATATTCTTGTGTTGTTTATGGATTTTGTAAGATTCTCCTTCCTGCTGTGGAAAAAGTATTTGGCATTGAATTTCATGGGAAGGAGCATACACACAGACAAACTGTAAACTCAATGCAGAGTTAGTCTATAACAAAGATAAGAGAAACTGAAGCAGATGTTAAATATTTTGCTTCAAGGATTTTCAACTGTTGATAAAAACAGTGGAATTTCATTAGGCTGCTTCTTTCATCTGAAGACTGTACTGTGCAGCTTGACATACTTTGAGTATGTAGTGATCTGCAGAATTTTTACAGATTAAGTTTCTTTGAAGATTTTTTGGTTGTTCCACATAATTTATACTTTTGCATACAATTTGTGTTGACAAAAAAAATAAGCTGGCTGGGATTTCTCCATGTGTGGCTTTATATCTCTATTTCATTATTCCAGTCCATGTATTAGATTCTGTAAATTCTGAAAAAAAAAAAAAAGCAGTGTTGTACATGTGTATTTGCTCTTGGCTACGAATAACAATCTGCTTAATGTGGCAAAACAGTTAGTGATTGAAATGTGGCAAACTTTAACGATTTAACAGGTCAGGATTGGACAAAATGTGTTGTTAATGACAGATAATATTTTTTGTGGTTGTGTTCCACGTTAGAGCAAATTCTAAGTCAGAAAAGAAACAAAAAGAAAGCCTATGGGGAAATATACGTGATGAGTCCTGATGTAATTTTTTAAAAGTAAATAAAAAAGTGAGAGTATTGATTTAGTAGCAATAATAATATAATAATTGCATCATTATGCTATAATATTATATAATTGAATATACTGTGATTACTGTGTAATTCTTTCTTAATTCCTGATGTTCATTCTTTCCTGGTTCCATCCTGGCTATCAATGTGGGCAGTCAATAAGTGCTGTGAGAAGCAAGGAAAATTCTTGTAGAAAGCACGACATATACTTGGAAGGCAGTTGAACGTTCCCAAAACTTCAGTCAGATTTGAGCGCTGCTATGACGCTATATGACCTTGACACAGAATTAAACGTGATACCACTCCTAGCAGAAAGATCAGGCAGTTAGTTAGAGAAAATAGGTTATAGAAGCCTTAATTATGAAGAGCTGCTGAATATAGCTAAGCAATTCATGAGCCATCCATTTTTCATAATTTAATAATATTTATGGTTTTACAAGTAGGAGTGGCCCATCTGAAATGTGTACAGATGCAATTACCTTTTGTCTTGTTTTGGACAATCATGTTACCTATAGTATTTAGAGACTTGTTTTGTTGTTCTTCAACTAACATTGCAGTTGTCTTTTTGCTACAGAAGGTAGAGTTTTTCAAATTATGTAATACTGTCATGTTGCATATTTTTTCTAAATGAAAACATTTAAATTTAGTATAAATCCAAGGGATTTATGTAGACATATAAACTTCATTGCTGTAATGAGCTTATATGAGCTTGGATCTAATTTTTTCCTGTCAAGTTTGCTAAGCCAGAGCAGGTGCTCCATCTGCAGACAGTAGCAGATGCTGAGTGGTTCTCTGCACAAATGGGGTTGATGCATTTTTAATGGCTTGATGAAAGTCATAAAAAGCAAACCCTGTAATACAAGACTAGTAGGTACAAAGATGTGACGGTATTTACGACTGGTTCCAGAAATGCCTGAAATAATCAGTAGAAAATTATTTTATGTGGCAAGTTTGTCTTTTCTGTTGCAGAAACTGACAAATGGTTGTGATAAAAGGAATAATAAAGACTGATGAATCCTTTCAGAATTAACATCTTGTGGTTCATAGCAGTGTCCTTTTCATAACCCTTGGGCTTAGTTTTTTTTTGTTTTTTGTCTTAGTGTGGTTTAGTATCTAAAAGAGAGGTTCCATGTGAATGTTTCTCATTACTTAGTGTTTCAGTGTTCTCTCTAAGTCAAAATTCCACCCTGATCAATACATATAAAATAAAAAAAACCCCACATGTCTGCATCTGTCAGAGCTGATGTTTTTTTCTGAAAACATCAAGTAAGTTGGAACAGAGTAGGCATGCGTATACTTTTAATTCCTATTGAAAAGTGTGTTGAAAGCATGACTGTCTAAATTGCCATGTAGCTTTCCACTGCAACAGGTTTGTCCCAAAGAGAAGCTCAGCTTAGGAAAAGAGAGATGAGAAAGAGAGGTCAGATAACAGCCAAACAAATATGCACATTGAATTGGAATATATAAAAATGAAAGAACAGGTGAAATCAGAAGTGTGTTGTTCGTATTCCCTCAGTCTGCTAAGGTCATTCTGAGTTTACCCTTCAGAATTTTTTAGTTTAACTTCAGTATCCTTCTTACAGTGACAGACTGGATATTGGACAGAGACCCACAAGAAGAAATACTCAAGGCATTCAGATTGTTTGATGATGATGACTCTGGTAAAATAAGCCTGAGAAACCTGCGCCGAGTTGCTAGAGAACTTGGTGAAAATATGTCTGATGAAGAACTACGGGCTATGATTGAAGAATTTGATAAGGATGGAGATGGAGAAAGTACGTGTTAGCAAACAAAAACCCATGTACTCTGTTCTTAATTTTATCCCCTTTTTAAATGTGGTTTTGTTGTGAAAATGTCCTCTTTGGTTTCCTTCTAAAAAACTTGCAGCTCAAACTTAATTTAGCTTACAAATAATGGAAATTGTTGCTTTTGCAGCTACTAGTCCTGGAAACACATCTTGGAATCTAAAAATCAAGTTAATTTCTCAAGTTGATTCACCACTAACTCTTATTCAACCAATGTCTATTAACAGATTAGTGAAAGTGTAGTTGAAGGTGGAAGTAACTGAACTGGTATATGGGAGGTTCCATGTACCTGCATTACATTTTTATTTCCTTGTAAATCAGTAGAAGGGTTAAAGTGCTAATAGAAACTCTTTTGATCACCTGGTCAATATTTCTTAACTAGTGATGTGTCACTGGTGTGATTTCAGCACATTAGTCAGGTATGTAGTATTAAGCTAATAAGTCATGCTGGATGTACCCTTACCCTAGTAAGTCTATGCAGGATCAGCTTGGATGGGTCTTTAACATGCTTCTGAACTTAAGAGTGCTGAAGAACCTAGTGTGAAAAATGGCTCTAGGCTGTTGACAAGGTCCATACAAAGTGGGCTGCAAAAGGGATTTATTAGCTAGATAAAGAATGAATTAACAAATCCAGTTTGACACTATGCTTATTAAATCTTTGTGAGCAGTGAAACTTAGCTTTTTTATTTTTTTCCATTAACTTGAAAACACCCTTATGTTGACACCAGAAACCTTAATATCTGAATTTCAGGGACCAGTCACTTGAGACCATGTACATAAACACTGTGTTTTTAAGTCATTGAAACCTACTTCTGAGTTTTTCTTTCAGGATGGTAACTCACGTCTGACATTTCACTAGCAGTTCATCAACTTTTCCAGTTACAATAGCATTTCTACTTGTGAGCCATCGCATCTGTTGGACTCAAAACTCTCGCTGCTAGTGGAAAAAAAAATGGTGGTGTTGTCAGCCTTGTGACAGACACTCCTCCCTTCTATGCTGTTTGAGATAGCGTTATTCCACTCTTGGGAATACAATTACTCAAGTACTGAAACAATCCCTTTTCTTTCAAGAGGAAGAGCAGAACATGCTTCTTTCTTGTAGCGCCTCACTACAAGAAAGACATTGAGGCGCTGGAGCAAGTCCAGAGAAGGGCAACGAAGCTGGTGAAGGGTCTTGAGAACAAGTCTGATGAGAAGTGGCTGAGGGAACTGGGTGTTTAGTCTGGAGAAAAGGAGGCTGAGGGGAGACCTGATCGCTCTGCAACTACCTGAAAGGAGGTCGTAGTAAGGTGGGGGTCGGTCTCTTCTCCCAAGTAACAGTGATAGGACGAGAGGAAATGGCCTCAGGTTGCACCAGGGGAGGTTCAGATTGGGTATCAGGGAAAATTTCTTCACTGAAAGGGTTATCAAACATTGGAACAGGCTGCCCAGGGAAATGGTGGAATCACCATCCCTGGAGGTATTTAAAAGACAGGTAGATGTGGTGCTTAGGGACCTGGTTTAGTGGTGGCCTTGGCAGTGATAGATTAATGGTTGGACTCGGTGATTTTAAAGGTCCTTTCCAACCAAAACAATTCTATGATTCTATGTTAAACATGGTCAGTGGTGTGGAAATGGGAACTTTTTGTTCCATTGTAGTGGTGTAAGTAGGGTGCCTGGAGACAAAGATAGTGCAAGGTCAGTGATTCAACTGCCAGAAGAGTGTTAATCTTGAAACTGTTACTACTAAAGTAAGTGTTGAGAAAATTGTGTGATTTCTTTCCTTTTTGAGCTATTGTTTTCTGGTATCTTTATGTGGTCTGAAGCCATGGTTCCTAAATAAATCCATACTGCGTAATTCTGATGTTCCTTCACACTCCCAGCTGTGTCTTCCCACCCGTTTCGTGCACTGGCAGTATCTGATCCCACAGGTGAGATGTTTAAGGGAGCTAAGCCAGGAGAAAACTATTCATTTAGGTTTTTAAGTGTTATTTTTCTTGTGGCTTAGATCCCTGACCTGTCTCACTGCTTGATCAGATTTTCCTGGAGCTGTATACTGAGAAAATAGATTTTGTTTTTTTCTCAGTGTTTCCTATAGGATAATTGAAGCAGGTCAGTATAGCGAAAGCTGCAAGTCCTGTTTTCAGGCACCTGTCTGTGTGCAGTGACACACAGGATTGCAGCTGTGAATTCCAGTAGGCAATAGGACACCTATTTACTTCCTTTTCAGTAGCTGTAGAGCAGGCAAGGAATGTTGCCTGTGTTCTCAATCCATTAGATTGATTGCTAGTCTAGGTAGATGCTTAAATTTTGAGCTAGTTTTGCTTTTAAAAGGAAGAGTTCTAAGGACATTGCATTGCTAGCTTTACTCTCCCCTCCCCGATTCATTTTACTTTTTTTTTTTTTTTTTGGAAGGTGTAGCTGTAGAGGTAAGTGAGAGTGGACGTTATCTGCAAGCACATTTTGTTCTGTGTCGCTCTCCTGGAGCTGCAAACTGAGATGTCAGAATCATGGATGGTTTTCTGTCATGTGGCTATTTGGTCACTACAAGTTGAATGTGGACCATTAGCTTCTTTCAGGAAGGTTACTGAGTCATAATTACTTCGGTTCAGTGCTACATTTTTGAATTCAAATTGATCAGCTGAGAGTGGGTTGCCCAGTTTCCTCTTATGCATTCATCCATTCATTTTCTTTGTTAGAGCAGTCAAGCACGAGACTGAATATGGAAGATTGACAGCATAATGTTTGTGTATGGTGATGTTTATCCCTAAGGTTCTCTGTGTTTTCTGTTCTTGAAAGAAAACTGATGCTGTTTCTAGCTTTTTAAGATTCATCCTGAAAAAGTAAACAATCCTGTGAATCACTGTTCTATTTAGCTTGAAACATCTGGGTCATGTAGCAAAATCTTGCTGTCATCTGATTCCCCTTCTTTTCCTGGCAAGGAGAAAAATCTGAAACTGTTAGTTGGTAGCATTTTTAATTAATACTTCAAATACAGGAATAATACCACTTGTGGTTTAACAGCCTTCTTACATTTGAGAGATTGCTTTGGTCATAGTGAAATAAGGTCAGTTGTCTGATACCCAGGCTACTTGAACCCTTGTGTTTCCAGCAAAACCGCTGAGCTGTGCTGGTACACTGTACATAAGTTTCTGTAGAAGAAAGTGTTGTTGACATATTTCTGTCTGCCTTAAAAAGGTAAATAGTCTTATTTTTGTATTCCTGGTCTTTTGAATGAGTTCTGTTTTGGAGTATGACTATTTTTAGAAACTTCATGGTATCAGTTCATGCAGTTTTTGTTGTCTAGTGTGGATGCATCTGTAGGAAATGTGATCCAGTCTTAAGTCTCAGATTTTGGCACAGGATTAGGGAAAAAACCTCCACTGAAATAATATGCTCCTTTAACATTCCAGAGTTCAAGTCAACATTTTCTTCATATTAGCTGTGATACTAGTTCATTCTTTTATGATCACTTATGTCATGGAATTGGGGGAAATCTGACCCTAGGAAAGACTATTGTTGTTTCTGACTTCATTGTGCTTAACTTGTAAACAGATCCTAAATCTGAGGAGGATTAACTAGGATTAACTGGGTTACTGGGAGTTGTAACTATGCTTCTCTTTGCAGTTTGTTTGAATGTTACAGATTTTTTTTGTCATTATAGTACTGTATTCCACTTTGCAGTGTTGTTTAACAAAGGTGTTTTAAAGCAGAGAATATTTTGGGGAGGATGTTTGTATTTGTGCTGTTATTGTGCTCTTACTGTGATAAAGCTGTGGAAATGCTTTTTAAAGTCATACAGACAACATAGTGCTTATGTGTAGTAGAACATGATGTAGCTAGATGATGGACTGGTATTTCAGAATATGGAGTCCTAAGATGGACTAAATCTACTTTTTTAATATTTTTTTGAAATGTGTCGCAATAGGGCAGATTTAGGTTTATTTTGTTGTTCTTTAACACAGTTGAATTTGTTTAATTTTCTTTTGGCTGTAAATGTAGCTCTTACTTTGTAGTGCTTTGTTTAGGAATAGCTTGGGCACATTGGCTGGGACAGATAATTGTCAGGGAGAATTCTTCATACGTGTCTGGTCTTTTCCATGCCACTGACTTATTCTAATCATTCCCCACTACAGTAATTAGTTGCAGAGTGAGCATATTCATTGGTTAACTCTTTTATAGTGGCTCTGTTTTAACATATGAGTAAGGTCAATAGCTCAGGTATAAGTGCAGCAAAATAATTAATGACTGCTAATTAATTTATTATTATGACTCAATTTCTTCAAGTACATTTCTGTAAAATTTCTGTTAATTACAACTGAAGAATGAAGAAAGTTCAGATGGGGAAAAGCTTGTCAAAAGTCCATTTTAATTCTAGCTAATTTATGGAATCATTAGTAAACGATCTTAAAATTCATTTTCTATTTGGCAAGTGTTGCAGGTTTGAGAGAGAGAGAAATACCATGGGGTTGGGGGGGGCAATGTGGACATAAATGTCTGAACCATGATTTTAAGAACAGAACTGAATTTTCTCATAACTGGAGTTGAAGCATTGTTGCTTGAGAAGCACTTATTAAATGGAATTTACCAACCATTTTTAACGTTACCATAAAAAATCATAATAGTAAAGTATTACGTTTTTGCATAGCCATCTTTTTGCATACTTTTCTCAGTGTTTTTTTCTATCTTGTTTTACTTTTAGAATATTTGTACTTTCATAGTTAGAAATAATAGCTTGTTATATGTAAACCATAACACTGGCTTAAGTGTTCTACATAATTAGCTCGCATTCTTACTTTTTCTTTTACATGTAAAAAATAAAGTGCAAAATCTCTGTCCTAGAAGCAAAAAGTCCAAATTTGTAAACCCTGATTAGTGATGGATCAAACAGAACGAATACAAACTGGGAGTCCTTTAAAAAGTATAATACAGATATGCATTATTTTCTTTTATGGTTTATGGATGTTTGCTGTTTGTCTAATGATTTTCTCTTTTTCTACAGTCAATCAAGAAGAATTCGTTGCTATTATGAGTGGGGATATTTAGCATCAGAAGAAAAGAAATGAACTCAGCACAAAAGGGAGGAATCATTGGCAGCTTCCATTACAATGTTTAGTACTTCCATTCATTTCTGTAGCTGGTATGGTCCAGAAAATTACTTTCCTCACAGGACTAAAATAAAGACAGGTTATATGCACCGATAGTTCAGTACTTTGTATCATTAAATATTATCAGTAGAGTAATTGAAATATCATTTTAAAACAAGTAAATAATGCTGCATTTCAGAATGTTCGAGTACTCATTTGTAAAATAGCTTTGTATAGGATTTCTAAATTGTATCATAAGAACCTTTTGAGGTTGACTTTGTGTTAGCATTAGCTGTGGCCTTAGTTTTGATATATAAGGTTTGACAAACTTCCATTTTAATAAAATTTTCTTTACTATTGGTACTTGAAAGTTTTATTTTTGTAGTTTAATCTGAACTGGACTATAATGTAAAATCCTTCAGGGAAAATAATTATTTTTGTTTATAGGCTTGTACTTCTGCTGTTCTAGATGAATGGTAACATTAAATGAGCAAGCATTTGCATCCTCAAAAACGCAGTTTATTAACTCTGTATTACCCCTGTGTGATAGCAAAGGGCAAGCAACTATGCATGATGATAAACTGTATCAACAATGTGCTTAAATCATACAGATGTCAGCCAGCAGCTTCAGTATCTACAGCTCTGGTAGCTGTGGAGACAATGACAACTGTTTATGATGAGTAGATGCTCTTTCTGCAGTATCTAGTTAGAAGAAAAGCATCACAGGTAATGAAGAGACTGGATGTATTTCTCATTTGCCAGGTGTCTTCCAGAAGAGTTCTCAGGGGTTGATCTTCCAGACTTCCTGCATATTGGTTGTAGTTCATCTTTTTAGATTTCACTCTCCTTACTTATAAAATGATGTAACTGTAAATCTCAGTTAGTCCTGTGTTCATTTTTATTGTCAGAAAAACAGCTGCTTTTTAATTTCAGTGATCCTGAGTTTATGAACAGGTTTGCCCTGCACAAACAATCGGAGCTTGGAATTTATTGGGGACAGAAGTTAAGGTCATCAAAGTTAATAGATTTTTCCTATTATTTTTTGAGTGTGTATTGTAATATTCTTATCTGTGAAATACTGTGTTGCTCTCTATTAAGCCATCAATACCAGTCCGTTCATACAGAAAGTTACAGCCATTTAACATGACTAGCAGTGGCTCCATATAACTGATAACGTATTATGAGCAGACACCTCATAAACTCATAGAATCACAGAACTGGAAGGGACCTTAAAGATCATCTAGTTCCAACCCCCCTGCCACAGGCAGGGACACCTTTCCACTAGACCAGGTTGCTCAAAGCCTCATCCAATCTGGCCTTAAACACTGCCAGAAAGGTAGAACCCCAGTGGGGTGTGTGGGCGTCAGCTGGGATTTCCATGCTGGATCACTCTCATTCAGAGATGTCTTTTGAACAGCCTTGAACAGCCTTTCCTAGCAAAGGACACTCTTCTTGTTGAGATATGTTTTCATTTTGATTTTTTAAAAAAATTAACTATAAAAATATAATGGGGAAAAATGGTAGGGATAAAATTAATATGAAATTTGTGGGAGTGAGGGAGTAATTGGTATTTACCAGGAATTTGCAGCCCTCTTAATGTTCAGTTAATATCTTGGTCTGGAATTTTGACTAAAACTTCCTCTGTGCTATATCAGAGGTGGATTTTATAAGCAGGTTCTTGCTCAAAAAGTAAATAGCACAAAATATTTGCAGGATGAAGATTGATGTTTATGGGGAAAAATTCTTCTATATATAGTATGGATGTACTTTTTCATATTAATTTCAGTATAATAGTTGGGAAAGGGGAAAAATAAAAGTTGAAGGATTCTACTGTGCGGGAGAAAATCTTGCTTGGAAATAAATGCAGCAAACTTCTTAAAAGTCAGGTAAAATGCTTTAGAATTGAATAGCAAAGAAACCCACATAAAACATAAAACTTACTTTAAAAAAACATACCATTAAAAATAAAACCCACAACACCCCCCCCCCCCCTAACTTTTAACCAGTATTTTGCAATCTAGCAGAGTCGTTTGGGAGGTGAATATTTAGGGAAAAGATTCTGTGTTTGGGACTGAGCCTATGAACTGCTCTTATCTGTACTGTTCCTAGAAATTACTTGTTATTGTCCACTTCAGTAGTTCCTGGCTTTGCTTTTAATTTCTTGTGTAAATTATTCCTGGGACAGTTTTCTTTTCTGCAGACAGTGAAAGTGATAGAGAATTTAAAAGTTCCCTCAGTAGTCATCAAAATACTTTTTCCCTGGGAATCATACCCTTATTCTGAATGTGTCAGTTTTCAATCAATCAGCGTAGTATTTAGTGATATCGTCTGAATGTTTGGCTTTGATTTTTCTCTGCATTTCATTGTTTGGGAGATTTTTGCATTCCAAACCCAGGCTTGTTTTGTGCTGCTGACTGCTGAGCTTCTTGCTGTTTTGTGTACTGGGGGTGTTGCAATTTCTGTTGGCTTTTCTTGGTATTCACTGACCAACAGTAGTTGTGATAGATTGGAGTCTGCAGCTTGGTAAGATCTAAGCTCTGAACTTGAAACTGTCTGCTTGGCCCCATCATCAACTCTGCATGTTTTGTGGGACCCACACCTTCCCTGGTATTTTTAGTAGTTCCCTTGGTATCTCACAGGATACAGATTCCCAGTTCTAGTCTTTTCATTCTTTACCTGCTATCAGAGGAGAAAGAGTCATTTGTTGGCACATTTAAATCTTGTCTGTTGTAGAATAGTATCAAGATTCAGGGGTCATCATTACTTATTTAAAAGCTGTGCTGTGCATGTGTGCCTTATTTCTAGACTTGCACAGATGGGTTAGTGTTAAAATACTGATCTGGAGTACCTGAGACAAACGATTCTCTGTTGTGTCTGCTGTGGAGGGCAGTGATGTCTGGTAGAAGTCCAGAAATGGCAGCTACGGGAATGTCATAATCCATTGCACTAAAATCCACTGGAGCTTCTCTTTAAGGGTTTGCGGTAACAACAGTTTAACTGTGCCAACTAGTCCATCACTTCCCTAATTAATCCCATGTAACTTTGAGGTTAATTCAGAACCTCTGAATGGGTTAAAATATGTTGGAGTGCACTACTGTTATTTTAGACCAGTTTTTTCAATACTAAGTTTATCATGTCAAACATTCTTGGTTTGTGTTTATTCATGGGAAAGTTTCCATGGCACGGTTAAGTCATCAAAAGTCAGAAAATGCCAACGTTAAGGTTACATATGCCTCATCATGTGGAGGCTCTGCCTGAGTTCAGAAACACCTCCAGAGTGCTCTGGTGACGTGGCCGTCTTCACCACAGGCAGCAGAGCCTTGCTTAACCGTGCCCTTGGAGCTCAGCAAAGAGGAAAAGGAAAACCACGACAATTTGTCTGGCAGTGGAGTGGAGGCCAAAGAGGCAGTTTGCGAAGCGGGGATGAGCAGAGAGGCGCTGGGAGGAGACCCAGCTGGCCCCGAGCTTGGAGCAGAAGGATGGGGGTCCGTGATGAGCCACAGGCCTGTGCAAGAGGAACGTCAGCCCAAAGGGGAGGGTGCCTGGGTCCATGTTGATCTCTTTGCTCCTGAGCTCCTCTCAGGTTCATAGCGTAGCTCATGGGTGCATCTTCACTTGCACTGTGGCTGCAGCTCAGTAAGACACTTAACCTGAGACTGGCATTGTAGGAGGTTATGTGTGGAGGTTATGGCATGAAGCGGGCAAACCCTTCAGCTTCTTAACTACCTTCCTAAGCAAGTTTTGCGGCCTGTGTGGAGTTCTGGGATGTCACAGCTTCGTAAACTTTGTTAGCAGAGGTTTTTATCACAAATTGCATGAGAACAGGGGATAACGACAGTTGCACTAAGTCCCGTTGCCCTGTGGATTGCTTGTAGTTGCCCATAACCCCTCACATAGCTGGAGTTTTACGTCGACTCACATCTGATGGATGCACTGCTCACATAAGCAACCCTTTACTTATTTTTGTCAAACTGGGTCCTGCTATTAAGCAGGTAGTGGCTGTGACTGCAGCTTGCCTTGCTGTGCACACAACCATATCTGAAGTGAGAGCTGCATTTTCCTTTGACTTTTCCATTAGGTCAAGATTTTGTAGAAGATAGTGGCTGGCTCTAGCAAAACTTTTGCAGAAGTAATTTTCTGTAGTGCTCTTGCAGAGTTATAATTGCTGCTGAAGTAAGTCCGTAGGGATGCTGAGAAGCTTTTCATCCTTGAGTAACAAAAGAAAAAATGGTTCCACAGAGGGGACAAAGAGGTCGGTGTTTTGAGCACTTCTACCTTCCCTAAGGTACACTGTGGCAAAATCTGGACAAATCCATTTGGACAGTCCCACAAAGATGTCACACACATTAACAGAAAATCAGTGGAAACATCAAAAACATCTAGAGAATCTGCAAGGATCTTTCTTTTGTGATCACGCAAATGGTTCATCTACTGTAAAACTGTTGCTAAGCAAACTGAACATGTTGGCAATTACCAGCAGTCAGAAGTGATAGCTCTCAGAATATATAAGTGGGAACTTGCCATATGTAGGTCTTTTTGAAACAACATATGAATGTTTAGCCAGTGGAGGTTATATTTGCCACTTTTTAGCTCTTACTAATTTGAAAACTACTTCACTTATAGGAATATTTAAAGGAATTCCAAAGGAATAAATAAATTTAAAGGAATAATTCCTTTAAAATATTCCTCCTAAAGAAATAGAGAATGGGCTTAGGGAAGGACTACTTCACTAATAGGGACTCATTCCCAGCTGGGTAGCTGGACAACACTTTATAAATATGATTGCCTAGAATGTTTTGCAGAAATGCTTGTTATAACATCTGGATAAACTTCTTTTTTATTGCAGAGCTTAATTATGAGTGCGTTATTTTAATCAGGATTTCATAAAATGAACTTCTGAAAGGGTTGTTTCTTTTCTTTTAGTTTGTTTTTTTTTTTTAGGAAGTGACCTTGAAGTTTGACTCACAATAAAGCCTGCTCTATTAGTTTGAATAGAATTTGGACAATTTGTGTTAGCAGTAATTTACACCAAGTTCTGTAACCTTTTCTTGCTTGAAGGCTTTCTAGGTTGTTGGAAGGAGCTCTTCCCAGTCCTCTCCTGGAGACAGCAAGGTTGCAACACAGCAACTGTCCCAACTGTAAATGGAAATGTAGAATAAGAAAGAAATGTCTTAGAAAACAGTTACCCGTTGAAACAGGAGCTTGTGCAAGCTCATATAATAAATAGATCTATTTTAATCTAGTTGTGTTGGGGGAAAGAAAACCCCACGTAGTGCTCTCTTGTTTAGTAAAAGCAGAGCTACAATAATACACGTTGAAACTACACAGTAATGTGCTGTACCAAGGAATGCAAAAAGGAAAGAGATAAAATACCTGTATGGTATTTGTGATTGCTGTATATATATATAAAAAAAAACGGGTCACAGGCAAACAAGCAAAGTAAAATGAAATTAGTAAAAAATGCTAGTTAATATAGCTTATACTGCAGACCTCTGTTAAAAAGGCATTAAAAGAAAAAAAAGGCAAACATGTCTGATGGTTTAAGAATATGATTTGTGACCTCTGCCTTCTCCAGCGTTCCTCAATGCTGAGGAATAATCCTGCTCAAGACTTTGAAGGATGCATTAAACAAGTCAGTTCTTCAGTCATCAGTGAAAGTCAGATAATTCCCTGGTACTTTTAGAAGAGCAAGATGTTACTCCCGCTATTCTACCTGAGACTTCTTCAGCTATTAAAATAGGTACTGATGTCTGGAGCTGTGTGAGTGAACTAATTATATCTGTTTGTAATGGCTGCCACGTTTATAAAAACAGTCGCAGTGCTAACAGCATCTAATTAATTGCTTTGACCAAACGCTGAATATCATGACTTGGAAAAGTCTTATCGTGACTCATTTTTGTTAAAAAAACAAAATGGGGTAATATATGCTGTCTTTCCTACACAGTTCTTTCTGACAAATTGGTTACACCCCAGCCAGGGCAACCTTAACAGAAAAATTGATTTATATTACTATTTTTTTAAAACCTGGGTATTTATGAGGTGCAGTTTCTGTGCCACATTAGTGATGCACCAAGAGGATTTATGACTTGATTGCTTAATGACACAGCTCAATAGGAGTATATATCGCTTCAGCGGTGCTCTGTGTTTTAAAAAAGTGGCATACAAGTTAACCATACCTTTTCACACTTACAGTTCTGCAGGTGGGCAGCTTCCCCTTGGTGATCAAACGTGCTATATTGCCTTGGTAAGAGGAAATCTGCAAGGACAAAATTTGAAATCATGCCTTTACCCACTAGGGGGACCCATTGTTACGACTAAAGAGCAGAATCGGACATTATGGAAACAAAACCAGCATAATCAAATGTCAGGTGGAATTTTCATACCAGAATCTTTTCACTCTCTTGGTGTGTACACACACCTTAAAAGCCTGTGGACCTCCTCCACCCGTGTAATAGCGATTTGCCAACTGAGATGCAATTTCTATGCGGCATGAATAAGAACTTAGTATTTTGCACGTACAGAAAGCCCATGTTTCTGTGTTGGGTCACCTTGCAGCTGTATTCTGAAATAAAAATGGAGAGAAGAAAGATTTAATTGCTTGTGATGTGGAGAACTTATAGAGAACAGGTATACTTGTTCAAAGATGTGCTGGTCACTTTGTTTTCTTTTATTCCTGGGTAGGGGGTCACAACTGTTCTTCTGTCCTGACAACCAAGTAGCTCGTCCATGTCCTGATTACTTGCTGCCTCAAGCACGCACCCTCCTTTACTCTGGGCTTTGCAGCTCTGTGCCCAGCTCTTCAAAAGGCTGCTTGCAAAATGATCTCTCACGCCCTCATCTCCACAGCACTGGACTCGCTCTGCTTCGTCCTGGCTGCGCTTCCCATCACGCTGCCCTGCCTCCCTCCTGCCTATGAGATGCTCCAGTGAACAGGGCCAGCGGCTGCCCCTGTCCTGTAACTCGTGATCTGTCCCCTGCAAGGTGCCATTCTCAGCATCCCTCTTACCTCCTGCAGGCACCTTGAGGCTTCTCTTGCCTGCAATCCTTCCTCCCCATTTCGCTAACCCCATCACAGCCCTCACCTCGCTTAGGTAGATCAGGGGAGACCAGACTGGGAAAACAAAAGAGCGATAAAATAGTCTGGAGATGTCTGCATGCAACTTTTTTTAGTTAATGGTCACTTCATCTGGTGGTGTTATGCCTCTTCTCCTCTTCCTCCTCTGCCCCCATCTTCGTCCTCTCATTCTTTTTATTGTTCTGCTCCCTTGAGTCAAGAAGAATTTGGCACCCAAGCTCTAAAAAGTTGGGGACAGCACATAAAAAAGCGATGGAAATTACTGCTTACTGCCTAGAGTGAAGTCATTTTAGTGCTGTTTCTAGTGCTACTAGTAACCATGCTTTTCCTCAGAAAGAATTCAAAGCTTTATTAGTACTTGTGATTTCACGTGTTTAATATTTTAATCACATCCTAGATGTGATGAGGATATGATGCAGTAACTTTTAACAAAGCATGTTTTATTTCAATATGCTTAAATGAGTGAAATTTTACCTTGAGTTAGTGTTTACTTAAGTAAAATTTTCTCCCCCTGCATAAAAGACTGATAAGCAATTGTGCTATTTGACCATTTAAAGAGGTATTTCAGCGAAGTACCTATTTGGTTCCTTTCAATGGCCATTTTGACACATTGTGCAGAGCTTTGGGGTGAAATATTCAGTTTCCATCTGAGTAACTAATGGATCTGCAGCTTGATTTCCACAGCGAACCACAGGAGGTGGGCATCTCAGTCACCAGGGTCTCGGCCCTTGAACCTAATGGACTTTCAAATCCCTCTGCTACCATTGGAAAATAAGCACCTGCACGCCCCTCGGAAGCGACTTTAACTTCTTAAATCACGTAGTTGCTTTTGCAATTATTACCTTCATCCTGTGCAGGAATCTTGATATTCTATGTGTGGCAGACTTCCAGGTATTGTTATTTTACTACGTATTTATTATTCATGTGAGTTTAAAAAGGGGATAAAAACAATTAAACTGCAGACAATTTTGTGAGGTTGTAATGCAGTTGAAGGATAAATTTGCATTCAGTTCTCCCCTCTTGATATTAAGGTACCACGCGGTGATGAACCTCGTGTTGGCTGATCTGTGCTAGCCTTTGTGCATCCAACACAAATAACAGAAACACAGAAAAGGTGTAATATTTTGCAAACAGAGTGGAAATTAAATGTATATAATTTCTCTAGTTCTGCAGTGCTGGATCTGTCGAGAGACCTGGCCCACAAAGTTGTGCTGGAGCAGTAGGAGGGGCAGCATTAGGATGGAGCGCAGCAGCCGAGGTTTTATGCCGGCGGGTGCCGCAGGCTCTGCAGCAGACACCAGCAGAAGGGACATCATCTCCTTGCTGCAGTCGAGCAGTCTGGTGCCTCCGTGCTCTCCCAGCTGGTCACAGTGGGTTCAGCCGGATAAGGTGCAAACTCACTCTCCTTCTGCATCTTTTGTTACGGTAGCACTCGTTTTTGGCACGGGGGCTTCAGAGACAGAAGGGATGTTGACATCTGAAATTACTGCGTCTTTGCACCTGCCTGAAATTCGTCTGTTGAAACCTTGCCTTGTGCTAATTAAAGTTTCAGCTGTATCGATTAAGCTGGTACCTGTATCCTCGCTTCTTCTTAAGGTTCACGCAAGGCGGTGGAGCTGTCGCACCTCCTCTTGCAGCCCCAGGGAGTCCTGGAGAGGGTCTGGGGGCTCTCAGTTTTTGTACTGCAATAGTTTTAGGGGCCCTCCATGGGATCCTTCTGCAGACCATGTCCGACAGTGAGTTCGTGGCACTCCACTGAGCGCATCAGGCTAGTTTGTGTTTGGACACATGCTTAAATGCGAAGAAATGTGTGAATTCAGATTCTATTCTAGAAAAAGCGGACAACGTGCAATCAAGTAGGAAATTACTAACTGTGGAAACTGTTTTTAAGCTGCGGTGAAGATCTGTGATCAATAAGAATATGAGATATAAAAGAATAGATGAGCTATAGGATCCCAATAATAATATGACCTTGTTTTAATTCAGCACAAGCTAGTACCATTTCATTTCTTATTGCTTCTGATTTCTAAATGACCACCTACAAATGTGCAGGGAGTAGGTATTTATCAGAATTCATTTGCGATCAGTGAAAGGTTATTATTTATTTGCACTGGCAGATCTAAAAATCAAGATTACCTAAATGTGCTGTTAATCTGCTTTGATTGCAGCCTTTAAAATATGTGCTTTAAAAAACCCAGGAACCTGGTGGCTGCTTCTGAGGCTGTTTTTCTTTTCAGCTTTGGAAAGAAGTATTTACATGGAAGGGTAATGAAGCTAAAATTAATAAACTAAGGAATCTTTGCTCTGGAGGGACCAAAAAAAAACTTGTGTGTTCTGAAATTGATTAAAATGCATTCTCTTTGGCTTAGAACTGAGTTGGTGCCAAAAGAGTGGTCTCAAACTCGTGTGGAAGATTTATTTCGTTATTTATTTATTTGTTTTGTTTGTTTTCATAGCTTACAAAATGTCTGTGTAAATAAACAATATACCCTAAATCCAAACTAGCCAGGTCAACAGCACTGTTTACTCAGCCCAACGTGTACAATCAAAAAAAACCTAATACAAACAAGAATATAATTGCAAGTTCTTACTATTTTTCTGTAAACTGTTCCTGGTGTCTGACAGTTTCCTAGTCTTATTTAATATTCTGAGACATGTATTAATATGGCTCAAGAATCCCTCATTTCAATTGCTGTAATGTTAACTGCATTTTGAAATAAATACAAAGTTTCACAAAGTGTAGAATTACTTAAAATTTGCTGTTTTCCATGAACACCTGCTTTTCCTGCTCATTAGAAGCAAGATTTGTGAATACTAATTGGCATCCTTACTGAGCCCCAGACCTCAATCCAGGACTGCATGACGGATTTTACTTCTTTGCTGTATTTGCGTTATAAAATCCGACTTTATGAAAGAAAAACAAATGCAAAGGGTGGGAATTCAGTGAAAGGAATACAGCAAATCTATCAAGATCTACTAACTTGCCATTTCATCTAAATATAAAATATGCACAGCAGTTGTACAACTGTATGTTTATATGCAGCTCTGCATTTTTGACTGAAAAAGAGACCTTTCTTAATATAACCTAAAGTGTGATTTCACTTGGAAAAGTGAATCTGTAAACTTAGCATCATGTTTATTGTCTTAATGACTCTTCAAATTCCAGACTTGATTTGTACACTGGCACAGCAACTTGTTTATCCTAAGTACAAGCTCAGTCTGAGGTCAGCAAGTCTAGCTACGTTCAAGGGCCCGAAATTAATGTGATAGTACATCTGTGGGAACGGTTGCGTAATTCAACATCTTATCAAGCCACCACATCAATCCAGGGTTGCGGTACGCAGGACTATAAAAATGCTGCTGCCTTTCTCCAAGTTCCTCCACCCTGCATTGTGTTTTCCTGTCCTCCTCCCTTCTGTTTTCCACACAAAAGGGAGTTCACTGAAATGCCTGGTTTGCCCCCAAACTACTAACCTTTGAAGGAAAGAGTGGGCAAGCAGCAAGACTTTCAAAGAAAGGAGGTGCTTAACTTGTCTCGTTGCTAACCCAAGGCTAGGCTGTGTTAAAGGAGCCGTTCAACCGAGCAGCCTCCCAATGCCACCCGCTCTGCTCATCCTGTAAGGCACTTTCCCGATGGATTGGAACCATAATAAATATCAAATTTATTTTTTTTTAATAAATGCGTTTTGAATGACATGACAGGATGCTGCTTCAGCATTGCGTGATGAGATCGTTTGGTTCCAGCTAGCAGGAGTTAAATATCCATTATACTGCAGGATAACTGTGGATGTCCTGCCTAACGTCTGCACAAACTGCTTAAGGTTCACTTGTATTTATGGATGGGTTTTGGTGTGTTTTTTTGTTTTAAATACCTTTCTTTCGGAGCGCTGAAAAATCCGAAGAGAAATTAAGTTATTGCTGAAAAACCAAACAGGCTGCCATCTCTTTTTCTTTTCTGGGCTAAAGTCCAATTTTGCACAGCAGTTGCAAAGAAAAAGCAAACGCATCACTAGATTCAACGAGAAATATTGTAACAGTATGTAATCTCTGTCAGGATAAAATTGGTTTGTGATTTACATTACAATAAATCCTGACCTTTAAGTGCTGCAGGCTAAGCTAATCTGTGAAGTGCTTTATTCTATCACTGAATCAGCGTGTGAAGCTGAAGCAAAGTGGCTGTATTCGTCCCACCGTGGTGTGGCCGAAGAGCACGTAGGAAAGCAGATTGTGGTGCCCCGTCCCACGTGCATCCCGAGTGATGTAACTGAAACGTCTAGTGTGGATTAATACAGTTACTTGCTACTGCTGTAGGAAGTATAAACATTTTTATAAATACAGAGCATATCATATTTAAATTGACATAAATCAGGACATTTAGAATTTAACTTAAAAATCCGGGCTGAATTTCTGACATTAATTTGTTTATAGCTCATTCTCTCTCTCTCTCTCTTGCTCCCCTCATTTATTTTATTTTCTTTTTTTTTTTAGGATCAACAACCTGTGTGCCAGCATAGATATTTCAGCCTTAATTTAGATATTTTGGCCTTTGTCTTCCGCAGTCTCACTTAGAGTGTTGTTTGGGTGTAGCCTTTCGTAGTTGTGTCTCCTCTGGCACTTAAGTTAGTCTTCTCTTGTTCTTTTTTTTTCAGAAAAAAAATCCCCAGAATGAATATTTCAGGGATTCTTTAGCTATGTACTTACCCAATGGTCCTCATCAGAAAACACATAATATTCACCAGATTGAGTAAGTAGGTAATCAAGTAGTTATTAAAACAGGAATTTTTTACACATTATCCCATAACACAGCAGTTAAGTTTATTGCGTCATGGTCTACTTAGAGCATTTTTAGCCCATGTATTTATATGTGCACTTAGAGACAATCTTATTATAAAGCGCTTAGGTCTACTGAGCCAATCAGATTTGCAGACTAGGAATGTATTATAAACTCTGTAATTCTGCATACAGAGCATCTCGTGCTGTGAAACTAAATGCTCTTTAAAGCTTTTCATGTCACTGTTAGACCACCTTGCTTTAACGTCTGCTGAAGCGTTGGGAAGAACCTAATACCAATGGAAAAAAGTTTATCTGGGTCTTTCTCCAGTCCTTGGATCACAGCACATTTTCTTTTTGAATTTCATTATATGTGGTATTCTGAGACCACTTATATTGTCTGATATATGTCAATCTTTTTTGTTGGTTGTATGTATATGTGTGTACGTGTATATATATTCACATATAAATAAAAAAATCCACTAGAATTACTTAAGCCTGCGTCTGGATCTGATAATCTGTGACAACTCAGAAAGGAAGAGAGGAAGCTAATAGGAAACAGATGCTGCAGACAAAGATGGGCGCTGATGTGCAATATTACAGAGAAGGATAAAAAGTTAAATGGTGGCAGGACAAGGAAAAAACACTGTCACGAGAGACAGAGCTACAAAAGCTATATATTCTAAACTATAATAAATGGGAAGCTGATTGGCAATACGAAGTTTCAAGTTTCACCCAAATGTGTGTGAAATATCTTCTAAATATTTTAATCTTATTTTACAGCTAAATGTTTTTAAGTTATGACAGAATCTCTTTTTGTCTCTGGGGAACTAGAGGAAAAGGAGATCTCGAGACATTAAATGAAGGATTTTTTTTTAATCTGAAGTTTTTAACATTTTGATTTGAAGTCACCTGGAGGTCTCTTAGCACAGGAGTTATAAACTCTTAAACTGTAGACTCGCTGGGTTCTTCTGTCTGAAATGCGTGTCAGTCCATTTGGTTTCCTCACTGCTGAATGTGTGGGTTTGTCTGTTACGTTTAGTTATGGATGATTGTGTAAATCTGAAAAAAATGTCCATGGGAGTATTTGGCCTATCCATAGCATCCTGGGTAGTCCAGGGCAGTAGCACAGATGTAATTGTCACCCCGTGTGGATCTTCAGTTGGCATCAAAAACGCAAGATGGAAAGGAGCTCCATGCAGATAGGTGGAAGCAACATACATATAACATGTGATACACCTGCCATAGCTGATGGAATCCACAACAGAGTTCACTGAGGAACTTTTTTTTTCCTTAAGGCCAGTTTAGAAGCTGTTTAAATCAGTGCTTTTACAACAAAACCATTTTCTGAAAATGGTCTCTTTTGGTTACATTTGAATTCAGAAATGCTTTTGACAGAAAGCTTTGAAATTGCTAAACTGAATCAGTTTGACTTTTTTTTAAATTAAAAAATCCCAGTTCAGCAATGCAAACAACTCCTTTGGAAACTTAAAGTGACTACAGCTTAAGCTAATATTACAATGGACGTTTTAGAAAGTTTTGAAAATGGGAGAATTGGAGAAATTTCGCAGATTTCCACTGTTGGTATGTTTGTTTTGTTCCTTGGCTTTGGCTTTGAGGGTTTCCACTGAGATTTCACAGGTTTGGCTGCCAGGTCATTAGCAATACATTTACCTTCAGTAGCTGTCCCTGGTGACATTTGCCTCTGAGACAGCAGTGACGATGCCAAGGTTACATTTGTACTGATGGACATGTCAAAGAGTGATACTGGACCACTAATAGATGCTATAGGAATACTGTTCATTTCAGTCAGTTCAGATACGCTGTTCTGGACACTTCTCGCAAAAAAAAGATTAGGCCTTGTTATGTCATTTCAGTAGGATCAGGTTGAAGTGCTTCTTGTGGTGAAGAAATAAGAGCAGATGTCTGAACCAGCTGCTGATAGCAACTGCTTTTTGAAGCTGCCCCTCCTTATATGCCTGAGTTCCTTCACCTCTGTAAGTGCCTTCATAGGAAAACTGGCTCACCTGCAGCCGGGATAGGAGGTGTATTAGCTATAGGTGAGGCCAACCAAGGAGTCATCTGGCCACAGAACTGGAAGGCTATGAAAAGGAAGGGAGGGAGACGTTGTTATTTCCTGCTTCCAGTTGGTAGGGAGCTCTCTGCTTCAGAAATGCAAAGGTTTAAGGAAAACCTTGTTTTCCTGAGCGCTAACTCATCTGGGGGGCTTCCACAGGAAAGAGAAAGAAGGTAAGGGTCTTGTCATGAGGAGGTCTACTGGGTTTGCTCATTCTATCCCCTTCCCTGTAGTTCTGTGTTTCTCTATTCATCACTCTCCATGGTCCGTAACTGTGCGTTCAGTACTGCCAGGAGAAGCCCGTCCATATCCCTCTCTGCCAGTTTGGCAGCTGGTTTCCAAGAGAGGTTATGTAGCAGCCTTCCCTTAACCTTGATCTTCTAAACAAAGTGCTCATCATCATCTGAAATGGACCTGCAAAATAGTTTTCTCAGAATAATATGTATCAAAGCACCTCTGGACAAGTGGTTGTGCCCCTCCATTTACACGATGGTTTTACATCAGCTTGTCCGGAGATGTTCCTTGTGCTTCCATTCAATATGACCCTAAATATTTTATCAGGGCTTAAAATATAGGACTCTATCCGTTTGCTTAGAGTTAGTAGGTTTTGTTTTCTCCTTTATATTAATTTATAGTTTTCGCTCTCTCTTGCAGAGCAGCTCTATTTTTTGTTATTTTCTGAATTTTTTTAAAACTTATTTTCAAGCAAACAAGAAGAATGACAACTGCAAAGTGTCTTCCCGCTTCGTTTAAGGTTCCTTGCTCACCCCCAAGAGATAGCTAATGCCAGTGTGCTGCAGGCAGCTGAACTCTTAAATTACACCGTCCACCTCATGCCATTTCACGTGGATATCACTCCTGGGCGCAATCCCCCAAACCGAGTAATTTCTCACAATGCTAAAAAAAATAAGTGCCTGTGTGGGACAGAGGATCCTTAAGTCCTTCTGTGAAGATCCGTTCACAAAGGTTCAGAAAGCTATCACTGGAGGGAAAAAGTCTAGACTTTTTGTCTTTTTGTTTTTTTCTCCCCAAGATGAAAAGAGATATTTTCTTTTCCAGGGAACAAAGGCTTGTGCACGCAGCCATAAGCCTCCTCCCGTTCCTTGGTGGTTTGGGAGGGGTGAACGCAGAGGGCTGTGTTGTTTGCTGGCCACGGCTCTCCCCATGCATGGTTTGGTGGAGCTCCATCATTTGGCCAGGACTGCAAACTGAAGTGGACTTGTGATTTTCACCCACTGGGCCAGGATGGGCTGTGTCCGTCATGGGCAGTGTGGCATCAGCTTGCAAAAGTGGATTTTGAGGAGCAGCTGCTTGTGGGGGAGAAAACAAAATCAAAATGAAATCCCCATCACACAAGATAAGGACACGATCAGTAAGAAAGTGCAAACCACTTTCTCCTGTGATTTACTGCTGTGTTGGTGCCCCTAGAGCCCCTCTAATGACAGCTATATGTAGGCTAAACACTCGCTAGCACACTGAATTTTCTACCTAGCCATTACGGCTTTTGATGGTGTTGAAAGTCCAGGTCATTCCTGAAATTGGTCTTCCCACCTGCTCTCTGTGAAGGCACCTATCCTGGCTGGCACATGGTGCTCCTTCATCCCTCCTCACCTTTCCAGGCTCGGCCCCACAAGCTCTCCACCCCTACAAGTGGTCACCCCCCATCTGCAACAGACCCACAATCGCACGATGACTTTTGGGGTGAATGATTTTTGGGTTCTGTTTCTGACCTGGTTTGCCACAGGTAATAATTTGTTAACGTGGACAAATGAGGGGTTGCTACTAAGCCTGCTCGACTAATCTCTGTGTTAGTGTCAAATCATTAAGGACTAAATACAGGAGCCTCTCATAGACGACATTAGCACACGTCACAGTGAAGGATGGGTCTGGGGTGGGAATGAGGAAAAGGGCGAGAGAGGGCAGAAAGGGTGTAAAATACAGCGGGTCGGACAGCTGAATTGCCTTGTAATCACATCGAACGTCTTGCCTCCTTGTCAGGTGCTTCTGCACAAGGGATGGTTTCCTCTAGGCTTTTCAACACACCGAGTGCTAGCAATACTTAAACTGTATACATTAAATGAAGCCTGGTCAGGTAACCACGATATTGGCACGATTTGGACCTTAAAGCTATTTAGCAATCCAAGATCATTGTCTGTGCAGCCCTTTCTTCTCTTTTTTTTGGGAATATATGATTTCGCCCTGTTTCTTTATCACTTTTATGATACGATCCTGCAAATAATGCTGATATGGAAGTAACAACTGTAGTAATTTCCTTCCTCTTGTGATATCCAGGACTGACAACGCTCCTGGAGCAGAATAACAGTAACAAGCCGATGCACGTTGTGCTCTCAGTGGTCTGTAGCATGGTGATGAAGTGAATAACCGTAGGCATTGGAGAAGTCAAACCCATGCGCGTTGCTGTCCCTGTTGGGCATGCTTGGCTCATTCCCCACCTCCTGCTCCTGCAGGGACCAGCTTCTGTCACGCTGCCAGCTGGAGATGCTCCCCACCTTACCTCCATGGGATTGGGTCCCCTAGAAGCCTCTGTAATGGTCCCCCTTGTCCCTTTCCTGAATATTTTTTTTTTTTTCTGAAAGTCATCATGGCAGAAATAAATCTGAGGTCAAGGAAAGAGTCCGCTGCAGGAAGGAACAAATCCTGTTGTGTTTTAAGCCTTCATTAATCCATTTCTATGGGCCTCTTTTTTGATACTTGTGGACTGGGATGTACATATCAACAGTTTCTAGTGTTGTAAGGAAGGGAAAAAGGAAAAAAAACCAACAACTCTGTGCACACTCAGAAAATAAATGATGGAGGTCTGTTCATTTTAGAAATATGTTAATATTCCTGGATAGATTACACACAGCTTGAAATAAACATCTACAATAGCAATTTAGATATAGCTGTATCCTCTTTTTTATTTAGATTTATACAGTATTAACTGTAGAAAGACCAATAATGTCAAGAACTGTGGAAAAATATTTCTTATTAGGAAAAGACATACTGGAAATTTATTCTGTCCCTGAGCTCTGTGAACATGCTGGCAGTTCAGTATAAAACAAAGCAAATACTCAGGTTGTGAAAAGTTGTTTTCTGTCTGTAACTTCCTGAATGTTACCCTAACTGGATTTTCAAATTGGTTTCTGTGGTCTGCAGCTATGCACAGCAGAAGAAATTGCAGGCATCTCTTAAGCTGAAAGAGTATTTTTAGGTGTTTTGTGGGCTATGTATCAATTACTTTATAACATAGAGTTAGTAAGGAATGTATGAAATATATTTAGTGTCTTTTGAGAGTATTTTAGGAGCATTTGATTCTGACACATGGAATATAATTTACAGAGATGCGAGTTACATCATTATAAAATTATATATTGAGAAAACACCACCACAAAAAAAAAAAAAGGCAACAAAAAAAACCCACGAAGAAAATCCTTTGAACCCTGCCCTGAGGTATCCACCCTTGAAAAGAGTGGAAGTTTTCACTAAAAAGTCTTTGCTTTCCGTTCAAAGGAAGCATTTGGAAGATTATACAACCTGTGATTTTTCTATAAATTATTGTTGTATAAGTGGTTATGCTAATGACAGTTGCATTACTAGCTGACTGTTCCTTTAGCCTTAAAATATCTTTCGGACATCTTCCAGTTTCCTTGGCTCACCCCGTCTCTTGGCTTGTGTGGAAAAAGGAGGTAGAAGGGCCCTGCTTTTCTCCTTCACATTTTATTTTCTTAATTACAGAAAAAGGTAAAATGCTTTGTTGTTATGAGTTTTTACATTTTTTTTTTAAATAATCAAAACAGAATATGTGTTTCCTAATATGAACAGCTGAGGGATTACACCCGGGCTTTAATGTTTTCCCAGATGTCATTGCACTGAATGGGTTGGCAGGAGGGAATTACAACCCTTCCTTCTGCTTTTATCTGTGACTGGGTACATTGGATGCACGGAGGTAGCTATAGCTTTCTACTGGAAGCGTTAGAAAAGATTTTGAATGCCCTCCCTACCCCCAAAGAATAGCTGGGCAGACTGAGAATAGAAAAACCTTCCCCAAATCATGCCAACCCTGCCAGAGCTGCCACCACGGGCAGCACAGATGAGCCCCAGCAGAACACCCAGGAGGTAGTTTCCACAGAGATCTCTCCTGCAGGCTCAGTCCTAATCATTTCAATGGTATTCACTGCCAAATTCAGATACCTGATGGGCAACAGGAGTTGGCCTATGGACCCCACAGAGAATCCTCCATCTCTGAAGTTTCTTGTACGGAGGTAAATTAGCTATATATATCTTTTTTCTCCTCTCAAAAATTATTTTGATTGACTTGACTTTGAAACCAGTCTGAAACAACAGCAGAACTGGTGTTTTGCCCCTTCTGAGTAAATATGAGGCGTCGTGAACCTGGAAAGGCTGTACTTTGGGAAGCAGGGAGGAGACCACCTTCTTTGCCCACCACCTTTTTGTGTGACTTTCACCAGCAGGACCTGGTGACCTGCCCAGGAGGATCTCCTGGTTTCCTGGGATTCAGTCGTCCTTTATGGGAGGGAGGTGTAGTGGGAAGGCTCACTGGTGATGGAAAGGATCATTTCCACCTACATAAACCATGGCCAAAATTTACACCTGTGCTTGCAAATGTAGTGTCTGAGTGTACAGGTGCCTATTTTCAGAGACAATCAACGCTTTCAACCTACTTATGCAAACTCTGGGCAGATATGCATTTTGCAGTCACCATTCAGACAGTGAAGCTCTGGTAAGAAAGAACATCTCTCGACTGAAAATTTTCCACCCAGATCTCAGGAGATGTCTAGTAGTGACTGCTTCTGGTTGGAAACAACTATTCTTAGATCCTTTTAAAATTTCTACTTTCAAAATGAGCCATAACATTTCAGATGTTAAAAAAAAAAAAAAAAGGCTCTTAAAAAGGTAGTTACTCTGTCAAACCTCACTAAGTTTCCAGATTGTTATTTCTTCTAACCAGTGCAACTGACCCATCCCTTCTGATGACCACTGAAGAAGCTGAAAATACCTACTGCAAAGTGACTTCCTTATTCTGAAGGGCTGTATTTCCCCTATTAAGATGACTTCTGAGCTATAAGCAGTTAGGCCTGCCCTCGGGGCAGAGCTCAGTAAAGCTTTGTCAGGCTCTTGTGCTGCTGCCAAGCAATGCCAGCACAGTCTCGTATTCTGGGATGAACCTACAGTGACTTCTAGACTTCTAGTAACTGCTTGGGGATTGAGCTTTATAAAACCCGAGGCCAAAACCGAGCTGAGAAAACTGTTGTGAGAATATATTTAATTCTGTGGGGGCCTCAGACACCATAATATGATCATACTGTGGAGATCACACACAAATCACAGTAAGCTGGCTGGTCTGCTCCCTGTCCTCCTCCTCTATAAAAAAATACTAGTGTCCCCTGCTTGCATATCATGGGACTAGATTTTCTCCAGTTAATATAATGAAGCTTCATAACATTCCTCACTGACTCCTGTACAGTGCCACTCTTCAGTGAAAATTGTGTAATTTGATGAGATTCTTCCATAGTCTCTGCAGATTATGACAAACAGAAGCCAAAAGCTTTGCTTTTTAAATTTTTTTTTATTTTTATTTAATTACAAGAAATTCAAATGACTCATTTTCAAGTGAAACTGACAACATATTAAACTCTGAAGCTCATTGCCTGCTATGTTAACGTACAGCAGCAATATGTAGTTTGTTTGGCAGTGGCCTAGAAGTAATTGCTAAAGGATCAACAGCAAGGGAATAAAAACACAGAGCAATTACTGGAGATTCCTGCTTGCTATTACCTCACTTGGCGCGCTGCTTCAGCTGGTGCTGTGCAACAGACATGACAGAAATACACACAAGCATCAGCCCAAAAGGAGCTCACGCAGTCAAGGAAGAATGCTGGGCAGTGAATAAAGAGTGCATAAAGCCCACAATTAGACAAAAACAGTTGCTCGAGTGTGTGTCAGTCTAGCAAGACACTTGACCTGACCTCTGGGACAGTAAAACGTACGTTTAAATACTCAGGTAATATAGCATGGTCATGGTCCCTGAATAATTTGAGTTTTCATGTTGTCTTCACGCTCCTTGAGGATGCTTCAGAGTCAAGACAAAATGAAGAGTGAGGAGATTGGCCCGCAGAATTTAAGCAGAAAACATACATGCAGCTGCTGGGAAGAGAGCAGCAAGGACTGTTGGCAGCTTGCAGATAGGACAAAGCTGTATGTGTCTGTCCTACAATCTGCCCTTTACCACAGGACGCTTTGAAATAGATTTCTTTATCTACACTTGGAGTTTTCCAGTTACCTACCTCTTATAGAACAGCATACAGGTAACAGCAATAAGGACACCTGCCTCCAAACCAGTTTGGTAAGTGTTGGGTTGCTCCCTTAGAAAAGCTGTTGCTGCTTCTTAGTATTTCTGTGGCATTACCAGCTAACCTAGCAGCATATCTAGTTGTGGCATCAGCTCTTCATCTTTACAGCAGAAATCTGGGGCTTGATATGAGCCCATCATCAGAGGAACTCGGACCGCACTTTCCTCCTCTTTCTACCATCATGTTTTTTAGGACTTTTTACTGAGTATCTGGAGAGGTGAGAGAACATACACTTCTTAGTTAGCTATAGGAAAAGTGTCTCTATCAACACATCTGTCCTTGCTCCAGGGTAAGAGCAGTTGTTTAAGGAGCAAATGAAAATAAAAGTACAAATGCAGGAACTTAGAGGAATCTTCCCCTTCTGAATGATTTGATGAACTTATTTTCTGTTAATGGAAACTCGAATGGTGAACTTAACTGAAAATTTGCAGTTTAGGAGAAGATGATCCAGTCTACTCAGAAGGTTGCTTTGTTGCTGTGACAGTTACGTGTTTGGCCTCTCTCCTATGTTTGCCAGCCAGACAGAAGGGTTAACCTCGTTCTACCTCTGGTCTACATCATACGGCGGTGTTGACGGAAACCTACAGACTTTGGTAGGCTTTAAAATCCATCTTCAGAAGAAGCATTTCCCAGTGCAAAAAGTTTAACACAAAGGCAGATTTGTGACTTGGAGCAAGCAGGAGATAGCAAGAGATTTGTCATACACTGAGTATGATGGTTTATTTAGCTGTTTAGTGTCATGGTTGGATTCATTGATCTCTAGCTAAATACATCACAGATAAAATGACAAGTAGTATACAACAATGCTGAAAAAGATAAATATCGTTTGTTATCTTCACGAGGATCTATGCAAGAGCTAGTTTCACAAATATTTACTTATTGGGATGCTAGATCACTGTCATAAAGGAGCTAGTTCAGGCATGACAATATTTCATGTTGAGACAGAACGGGTAAAGCTGTCTGGTCAGTATTTTCTTGGAAATGCATACAAGCCCAATTTTCTATATGCTCCATAGGACACATTAGCTATGCTGAATTAAAATACTACGGTAGCCTTAAATGTATTGAAATGTTGAGAAAGCAGCTCTGCTTCCCCCTTTGTTGTTGTTTTGGTCATCAAGAGATAAAGATCAGCAGCTTAAGTGAAACAGTATATCCGTGACAAGCGATAGATTTATTTGTCAGCATATAAATACAGCATTCAAATTATTTCCGAAGTTTGGGTTTTTGAGCAACAGCAGCATCAACAGAGACCTCAGGCAGGATGAGGTGGTCTGTCCCAGCATGGTGAGCAGCTGGCCGGCACGGTCCCACCTCCAGCCACGTTAGCTGCTGGGACGCCTTCCCTGGCGACTGCAGGGCTCTGTGTGCGGCATTGGGTAAGGTGGCAGCCGCCGCTCTGTGCTCCCCCGGCCCGTGGTGCCTGCAGGGTGGGACCTCTCAGGGCGCAGGACCCTCCTCAGCTGGGCACAGGAGCCCAGATGCCTCTCGGAGCAGGTTTTCCAGCCAGCACAGCTGCTCCACTCCTGCCCTGCACCAGTGGAGACCCTCTGCAGCATCCGCTGCTGTGCCAACATCACTGTGCTCTGCACCGCCGGTCTGCAGCTCTCGCGGCTGTAGCAGGTCAAAGCCAGGGAACTGAATTTAGTGACTAAACAGGGGAAGCATTTCCCTTTCTCCAAACAATGTTGAGAGTCCTGGGACTTGCCTTCCTGGCTGCGTTGGATGGCACGGTGCTTGCAGCATGCCCCTCGCAGGACTGTCCTCGTTACCCCATGTATCCAGCTTAACACCAGCTCAGGCAGGTTCAGTCCAGGTCTGGACCAAATATTGGACCAGCTGATGAAATCACAGCCAGCTCCTTGGCTCCTGGTCTGGAAATTATAGGATGGGCGGCACATTCCTGGCTGAGAACATCAGTACAAACGAGCAGACGTGTGTTGCACGTTGCTTTTCATGTACTGCATACACGTCTGTGGCCTCTGCTTGAGCGACTTTGGAAACACACACAGGACGAGGAGTGGAAATAGCCAAAGTTACTCCTTCCCTGATTGAAAGATGGAAAAATAATACAGCTCCACCAGTGCTAAAGCCCTCTGGACTTATTGAAGATATATGTGGAAAGCAGTAATAGCTCTTCTCTGCAGGTGCCACCAGAAAGGAGTGCAATAAAAAAGTTGCATTGTTCTGACACAGCTTGGCTTGGAAGCACTTCATCTGGTAAAAACTTTTCATAGAGTAAGACAGAAGTTACTAGGAGCTGTCGCAAAACTTGAGAACCTACTACATGAAAATAAAAAGTGCACATGACATGGCTTTACACAGATAAGGCAGGGAGAAGGTAAAAACACAGGAATTTGTAGATAGTCTAACGCTGATGATGCAATTTTCTGTTTTATAGAGCTCACTACTGTCTACTGATTAGAACAAAATGCTGGGGGAAAAAAGGGAATAAGTGACACAGGCAGGCAGAAAAAGAAAAAAAAGAATTTGTCAGACTAGTGAGTATACAAATAAGACCACTGATGCTGCAGATATGATAAACATGCAAGAGGTTAACAAAAGTCTGATTTTGTAAAAATTGGAAGTATGCTTTAGGTGGGAAACAACAGAAGACATGCTTTACATATAAAAAAAAGAAATGCAAGAAATTGAATGCATTTCATTGTTGCCAAGGGTTTGAAGCACCAGGAGTTAGAGAAGAGTTAACAGGCTGAATTGCAGCCAGAACGAATGGACTCTACCAGCTTAGGAACTCGTATTAATTTCAGTTGTATATGAACTAAATGTGTGGTTAAAAACACGTTGCAGAAGTTTTTGGGTTTTTTTGAAACAATGCAACATTAAAAAAGCAGACATTATTTGTTAAAGAATGATATCTATGAGATGGCTTCATGGCTGTACATGCAGCACAAGGGTAGGAGTACATCTAGTTAACGGAGAGGATAAAGAAGTTCAGGGGAACAGAGAATATTTCAGCAGTATAGAAAGCACAGCTGAAAAATCATCAAACGGATCAAGAGAGAGTCCAGCGCAGAGCCACGAAGATGATTAAGGGAGTGGAACATCTCCCTTATGAGGAGAGGCTGAGGGAGCTGGGTCTCTTTAGCTTAGAGAAGAGGAGACTGAGGGGTGACCTCATTAATATTTATAAATATGTAAAGGGCAAGTGTCATGAGGATGGAGCCAGGCTCTTCTCAGTGACATCCCTTGACAGGACAAGGGGCAATGGGTGCAAGCTGGAACACAGGAGGTTCCACATAAATATGAGGAAAAACTTCTTTACGGTGAGGGTGACTGAACACTGGAACAGGCTGCCCAGAGAGGTTGTGGAGTCTCCTTGTCTGGAGACATTCAAAACCCGCCTGGACGCGTTCCTGTGTGATATGGTCTAGGCAATCCTGCTCCGGCAGGGGGATTGGACTAGATGATCTTTCGAAGTCCCTTCCAATCCCTAACATTCTGTGATTCTGTGATTCTGTGATTCTGTGTGATCATGACCATGATTTCCTTTCACCTGTGTTAGGATTGAAAAGGGAACACTTCCCACTAACTTCTGGGGGGCATTTTTGAAGAAATGGATGCCAAATATTCTCCAGTGGTTGATGTATCAGCAGAATTATGGCTTATGTCTTTGTGGGAAAAAAAGTGCTCATGTTCCTTAAATTGATTTTGTAGAAGGGGCTGTGTCAAACATCTTGCTGCTGAGGTGGGTCCCCAGAAAGCCTACCCCATTTCTGTGGTTATAAAGCGGGGACGTGGATCTTTGGGCTCTTCAAGGGCTGTTTGTTGCCTCCCACCCACCCCATCTGTGCACTTGGGTGCCAGGCTGGTTTATTTGAATTATTTCCGTTGTTCCCTTCTGCAGGACCGGGAAAGGTGGGTAATGCAAACATGGTGATGGGAAGGGTCTCGCTGCAGGTGAGCACAGCACAGAGCAGTCAGGGCCTACATGGGCTCTTGCAGATGGTTTCCATGTCTGGCTCAGGGTGCATCAAATTTGGTGGTGCCCAAAAGCGCCTGCGCCAGTGTGCTGACCCCGGAAGAAGCGTGCTTGCATTTAATTTAGTTAAAATTACAGGACCCTGTGCGGAACCAGTCCATGGTCTGTGTGGCTGTGGCATAATGAATTTGGACCTGGGTAATCCACCGGTTTACCACGTTTTCAGAGTTCATGAATGACAGTCTCTGCCTCTGTCACTCCCCTGCGACCCCATCTCCTCTCCGCCTTATGTCCACTCCTCTCCCACCTGCATCTCCTCCTTCGCTCTCCTCCCCACTCCCATGTCCCACTGGGTTGCCATCCTCCCACCTCCACATCCTGCAGTCTCTGGTAACCTTTCGCTGTCCTTCTTGGATGATCATACTCCCCAGAGCACATTTCTTTCTGTTGCACAGAGGGGGAAGGAAAGGTGCACAAGTTGTTCCTGCTCCCCTTTTTCTTTTTTTTCTCTCATCCCAGGTAGACAAGGCAGATGATCTAGTGTTTTCTGTATCACATGCGCTTGTTCTGGTTTTGTCAGGTAGCTGGTAGGAGATCCACAAGGATGGTCATTCCTGCACCACTGTAAGGAGCAGACCAAAATAGTTGCTGGTTTTAGCCCTTCAAATATTTCTGCACTGCTGGTCAGAAAACAAGGATACTGAAAAGGCAGAATTCTCCCCATTTATGGCTTCAAAGTAGCTTATTTCCCGACATTGACAGTCTTCTCTGGCTTTGTTTTTTTTTTAGATGTTCATAATTGACATTTATCAGATAAATGTAATTGAGTGTGCAACGTTATGGGTTTATCTCTTGTTTTCATTGCATTCTTTAAAATATTTTTAAGTACAAGAATGTAATTTTATAACTCTTAATGGAGATCCTAGAAACAGAAACCATTATTTCAAGGTTTTTTTCTACTGAGAATTAATGAAATAGGTGGGACGGCAGGTATCTGTCCATCCCATCCCTCCGAGACCAGACGTACTTTTTTCATGTCGACTCTGTTTAAAAAAAACCTGCCTGAAATAGAATTGTAAAATGTTAAGAAAAGGTATCAGAAATGCGGCAGTAATGCTACACCCCTGCCCCATGGTCAGTGTCTTTCGTGGTACATGGGCCTTTGTTGAAGGCTCTGAATGGTGACTGAGAACATGTTTGCTAAATACCTGGCTCTACAACAGACTTCCCGTTTGTCCTTGGGCCAGTCACTAAGGGTATTGTTATCAAATGTGAAAGGATTCAAAATCACTTCAATTATTTAAAAACCTTAATCACTTGTCTCTCTCTGTGATTCATTTCCATGTTTTCTCCTATCTTTTACCTTGTGCGTTTAAGGCTTGTCATGACAGGTGCTGTCTCTTACTATATGTTTGTAGAATATGAAGGATAATGGGAAATTGCCTGGGTGGAACTCATGACATATTGCTAAACTAGAAATAACGCATGAGTTTTAGTAATTATAGTAGATGGCAGAGCGCACCCAATTTTCACATATTGTCTGAAGGACTATATTTGTTGTTGAAAGCGTACCTCAATTTCTAAGCTGCTTTTTTTGATATTTCACTTCCCAACACCATTCAACTTGGAATCTTGATATTTACTTTTGCCCATTTATTGAGCTCTTTATTCCCTCTGTCTTGCATCAGGACTCTATTTATTCTCTCTGTCTTGCATTCTCACAGTAATCATATATAAAGTCCTTGGGAAAGTTCTCTTGCTCTTTTCTGTGGATGAAACACGGACTGAATTTATGGTGGCAGGCTGATTTCTGTTGACCAGTTGGTTAGATCTGCAGGAGCAAGCACAAACTCTATAATACACCTGAGAAGATCGTGCAGTCCCAAGGCCATGGTCATGTTATGCGTTGCATGAAAGCCTCCTTCACTTGTTCGTGTTAGAAATGCGGGGGACTGACTGGATACTGAGCAACTGCTGGCAAGGACGTGGTGGATGGCAAGCTGGACTTCGCTGCAGTGAAGGCCAGTTGTGTCCCCGGCTGCATCAGTATGCGTAAACCCAGCAGATTTGGGATGTGGTTATCCCACTGCACTTGGCACCTCTTAGCCTATACCTTGGAAAACTCTCTTGGTCCCTCTCTTGGTTCAAGAGAGAAAGGCCACCAGATCCAGAGGAAGACCACCAGATTGATGAATGCGTTGGAGAACTTGATGTATGGAAACAGGTTGGAGGAACTGGGTTTGCTCAGCCTGGAGAGGAGAAGGCTCAGGGGGAGCCAGTTCTCCAATACCGTAAAGGTGGTTATGGAGAGTAAGTTATCCTCACTTCACAAGGATGCATGGTATTGAGGCATGAGGCAACAGGTACAAGTTGCTTGAGGTAAAATTTTTCCTAGATATGAAAAATATTCTTCACTGTGAGAATACTCAAACATTGGATATTTTACCCAGCGAAGTGCTGGAATCTCACCTGATAGATATATTGAACTCTTGACTAGATGTAGCCCTGGATAACCTAATCCAAGACCCTGCTTTCAATGAAGGGTTGGATCTGATGAACTACTCAGATTTTTCCAACCTGGAGTTTTCTATGGTTCTATGATTCTATATTTCTTTTATTCTCCCCACTGTAAATACATCCATAGCCTGACTTCATGCCTAAATAGAGCTATGGTTTTTCCAATATACTGGAATTACAGGCATATTTCTATATAATGCACTTTCCTAGAAGGAACTATGGAGTGAATCCTTTTTTTTCCAGAAGGAATTTGTGATAGCACCTATACTTTTCTTGAGGAAGGGGTAAAGGTAAACAGCCAGTATGCTGGGCTGACTCTTCTGTATTACCAGGCTGCTTTGCACAGAGGTGTATTCTCCAGTCATCCATGTTGTGTGTATGTCATCTGTGTCCCAGTCTCTGCCTGGGGGTGAATTAAGTGGTCTTCTGGTGGGACACACAGAATGGCACTTACTATATCCACACGGATATCGTCTCCAGCAGACGTGATCCAAGGCCACCTCAGCAGTCTTGTTTCTTCCTCTATCCTTTCTCCCCAGCCCTCCACTCAAGTAAGAAGTAGGGTGTATGGCTGAAAGTGAGGGACGATAGGAAAGCTCTTGTCCATGATGTGTCAATATGCAGTATGGATTCAGGCTGTTGCCTTAAAGAGAGAAGGGTATGTTCCAGCTGGTCTGTGTCCCTTTACCTTTGAGGTGCTGTCTGAGACAGTATACCCTGAATCTACATATGAATTTGGAGAAAATATTTGGATCAGCAGCATACTCTTCATGGTCGTAAGAGCAGATTAAATTAAAAAAAAGGTTTTGTGCAACATTAATGCAGTAGGTGCTAGGGTGACACATTGTTATATCAGGCAAAGAAAATACTGCTGAGGGTTTATGCATAAGAAAGTTTTGAAGCAATGGTGGAGCGTATTACTGTGTTTCATGTCAGATAACACCACTGCAATGGAAAAATATGTCAAGACTGAATGTCATCCCTTTGGGTAGCCTCGTGCGTTTCTGACATGGAATCCATTGTACCAACCTGAAAAAATGAACACATCTTTAAAGTCTTCTGAAATGCCCAGTTTGTCCTAATATATGCATATTCCAGGTATTTAGGCTATAGCACACCAGCATCATCAGCCATGACTAATACATTTACACTGAGAAAAGCTTTGCTAAGTACAGGCCTGGATAGCAAAGTGTTCCTGGAGTGAAGACATTTGAAAGACATTTTAATTCGGTGGCACCATGCAGAGGGCATTAATCTTTCTTGTGATTTCCTCTATTGTAACACAGAAAAAGATTTTTAATGTGCAAACCTCGTTAAATCAATAATCCTTGGGAATTTAGATGCACAGTGTGATAAAGGCAACAACTTTCAATACCTAGAGGCAATTTTTTCCATATGCTTTGGATGTTGGGGTTCAGGAAAAATAAGAATTGTAATGAATTTTTTGTCCTATTTAAAACATAGAATTTTAATTTAAAGATGCCCTACTTTAAGATAAATAATATAAATAAAGTTCACAAGTAATACAATGGAATATCGAGCTGCGTTGTGCAAGCTATTTGGTGCTTTCGGTGCATGATCAGGATGGTTTTGGAGAGAATGGCCTAAGTTGTTGATTAGCTAGTGCTGCAGAAATATGATACAAACCTATGCCAAATATTGTAAGAAAACGCTGGTTTTCAGAGTTCCTTGAATTTATCGAAAATTTAAGCAAGTCTCTGAGCTATTGTATTTCTCCTGTTCCTGAGATTTAGCAAGACATCTTTATTCAATAACAAATTTATACAGTCTAAACTGTTTGCAAACCTGGGATTGGGTTCTTTATTTGGAGAAAGTAGAAGTGTAATACTATTTGAAAAAGTCAATGATTATGTCATTTTGCATCACAAAGAGATGGCTGACTATGAGTAATCCTCAGGCATTTGTCAAGCCTAGGCTTCCCATGGGAGAAGATTTTCACTAAGCGCCATAGCCTTTAGAGCAAACTAGGACATTTGATGTATTTCCACATGGATAACAGCATTACATGACATCTAAGTAAACTTACATTATCTATTAATTGACAGCTTAGATCTGCCTGGCTCAAGGGGAACAGACAACTGTGTGAAGGCTGAGGTAAGGTTAGAGGACAAAATGTCAATTGTCACTGGGTTGTATCTCATGAGACAACTAGCAGTCCAGCTTGTAACCTGGATTTAGGCTTATATCATGATACTTTTCCACTCTCTCCTTCTGAAAAATGTGGAGGTTTTTTGCAAATAGTAGAGACTACGCACACTCAAACAAGGTGATCTCTTTTTCTTTAATTGTGTAGCTAATAGGGTATAATTTCAGAAGATTTTAAGAGATCTTTAATGTATTTGCATAATCAGGTCCCTTTAGACTATTTTTCAGCTCTGAACAATTATGCACTCCACTATATAATAGAGAAGAGGCTCAGGAAGCTTTGTGTCTCTCTGCTGTCTGTTTCTCTCCCTGAAACAAAGCACCCCAGTTACAACACATGAAAAAAAGAAGGGGAGGAAAAGAAAAAAAAAGAAAAAAAAGGGAAAAAAAAAAGACTAACAAACTGTTTACATCCAATTTAAAATGCCATAACTAGGCTTGATGAACTACTGAGTAGAGATTTTTTTGAGAAAACTTGACCATTTTAGGCAATGCCTCTCTATGAAGCTAAAAGATAAACTTTGTGTAACCTTTGTCTTCATCACCTTCTGCATTTGTTTATGAAGTACTGTCTTAAGGGAGTAGCTGGTGTCAGAGCATGAAACAGTCTTCTTACAGGGCGCTCACTTTTGTGCAGTCTTGAAAATGACAAACAAAAAGATGGATGAGAAGGCAGATAAAAAATACCCATGGCATTAGAATTCCTTTTAAAAAAGAAAATCTGCCCCCCCGACCTCACTTGATCTTTGGGTCTGACTAGATTGTCTCTTTCGCCTGTGATTGAAAGTTAAACCTGTCCACTCCTGCTCTCACAGGACCATGAGCTCACAGATCCTGCTATGGGAAAGAGCAGGGACTCTCAAATTGTGAGCTCGAGCAATGTCTGCAGGTCATCTCCAGCCTGGCCACCTCCTGAGGCCATGCAAACCCCTGGCACGGAGCCCTAGGCTATTTAGACCAACTGTCCTCTCAGTCTGGTTAGACATTAGGTTAGCAAATGCAGCATTCATCATCCTTCATCTCGTGTGAGAAGGTGCATCGTCTGCTTGGTCAGAAAGACTGGACACCGCTGGGATAGTGCAACTGAATGCAGCCCTGTGAAAAAATACCTACTGAGAAATTTGCCACCAAAAGCCTGGTGACACCAGCATAATCCTCTTGCCTCAAGTCTGAAAGCAAAAATTATCTGTGATGATGAAGCTCTTCATGAAAGCGTTAAGCCTTTTTGCGTGCACAGGGATGGAGGGTAAGACTATGGACATAGGCAGCATTCGTGAAACAGCAGATGTGTGTGCAGTTCAAACCCAAACTCGCCTTCTGGCTAATCACTTGTGCGCTCACGCCTTTGGGTCTTTACAAAAATGATACCTAGGCCAAGTCTAAGAAAGTAATCTAGTCTCCCAGTATCTTTAACAGTTAAATTTGTCATTACTTATTAACTGAAAAGCAATAGGCATGACTAATTGTATTAAATGGAAGATACAGTTACTTCCTTAAATTTATTTCATGAAACATTTTTTTAAGAAGTCAATAACAAATTTCAGTATCTTCATCAGTACTTCAGCTGGTAGCAGAAGGACAACAAATAACGGCAAATATACGAAGCATTTCATAATGCACTGTACTTTGGGCTGACTATGTTTTGTGGCTCAGTTATTAAGTGTTGTAATATTTAGATTGTCTCTGCTGTGAGCTCTGTACCAGGTTTGTTATATCGGAGGTGTTGTAAATATAGTCCTTTTTCTCACATGAGTTTTTTCACTGTGTATGTTTTAGAGACTGGGAAAAGCAGTATTGCAAAATGTCTAGGAGTTTGTAGTCATTAAATTAGACAATAGCAAACCAAATATGCAGAATTTCTGGCAATTCTGTCATGCTGCAACCCACAGAGGAGTTTCTTAACAGCAAAAGAGAGGTAAAGAACAACAGAAAATAATTAATATAATGAGGAGGTATGATGAAAACAAAAGCAATGGCCTCGTTAGTGAAACAGGAAGATTATACACGTGTATATCCTCCCTCTTATGTTATCTCACCCTCACGTTAGAGATTTTTAGTGCAACTTTAGAAGATAAAATAGTGTTGTGCAGAAATAAAAGCAGTGAGAAGGGGCAGACTGCAAATTCACAATTCAGGTTCAGTAATCTGAAGAACCTTTCATTAAATCTTAATTTTTTGCCAGAATTTACAGGCAATTGTAAGCCTGAATTTCAGCACACTGTAGCTTGGGGAAGCTATTACTTTAATAACTGACATGCATGGCTTTTTTTTCCAAGTCAAACTATAATGTCTTGCAGACGTGTAGGCAAAACAGCGGATTTTTTAGGATCTGAGAAAGTACAAATTGTAAACATAGTGCAGTAAAAATGCCTTCTTCTCTGTTTCCCATTGGCTGTTTGTCAATTTGTTTCCTTCCCACACTCTCCCAGCGCTTGACGTACCCTCCCTTCAGCCAGAGATTCTAGGATGCACAAGGTCTGGACGTTTCACTCAGCCGCTCTCGTGCTGCAGCACAAGTGAAGAGAGACACGGAATGCTAACTAGAAAACAAATCTGCTATATGCTGCCATGCACTATAGCATCCAGGTATTTGTTTGAGATTTATCACTCTAGGGAAAGCAATAAATCAACCTTACAAGTACTACAGAGGTAACAATTAAAGATGTATTTTTTTTTTTCTGAAGAGAAATGCTGGTTTGGGTCACATGTTTGTTTCCCTTTAAAACATAATTTTTAGTCACACTAACCTCACAGACAGCCTGTATAAGCTACACGACTTACTGCAAATATTTAATATTGACTTTCCCATTTATCCTTTTCCCACGGGGGAGAACTGGAGTTGCCTTGTCTACGGCCATGTTATCTTATTTGCTATAGAAACACAAAAGACCACCTTGAAAACAGTGAGTTACCAGGCTCAATATTTCTCTGTGATCTTCCTGGGCTGTGCTCTTGTGGGAGCAAATATTATCCCTCCTGTGGAGGTCCCCAAGAAAAGGTGTAGGTGAGCATGACAAGGACTCAGTGACAGCAGAGGGGATGTGCACGTACTCTCTCCTTCCTTCTCAGAAGTCTCGTGGTTTACTTGCACAAAGGAGTTTGGGCAGAAAAGTCTGAAAATACGGCATTTCAGCTGCACCATGCACCATTCTCTCTCTGGCTGTGGAGGTCTGGACAGATACAGAGATGATCTCCAGCTAGCTATCTAGTGGTTATTGGCCTAGCTTGAAAAGGCTTAACTCAGCTACCACATAGGTACCATAAGGTTTCACCCTTTGAAGAGATTTTTAGCTAAATAGTGAAAATAACAAGGCTGTCTCCCATATTACCCATTTGAGGTGGTTTGCTTTTCAGCACATGATACTTACCAAGACTGGCGTGATTAGCCATGCCTGCCCTCTTGTGTAAGAACATTTTTGGTGGGACCTTCAAGTTCCCTAAGCTCTGCCAAGATACCAAGTCCAGCAAGGTTTATGTTATGAACACCAATTACCTGAGCCAGTGCCTTGCTACTACACTGAGGCAGTTTACACCTCTCAGGCATATTGCTTCTGGCTTTCTGCTACTTCTTGACTTAAAATACTCCTCGATACGGTCCTTCAAATATGGAAGTTCTGAAGAACATGACGGAACCGTAATTAAGGTCGCGGCTTCTCCCCTGACACACCTCTGCCCACCCAGCCATGAATGGGGACTGTAAGAGATTTGAACATGTGTTGAACCATGGCAACAGTTCACAAAGTTGTAAAAAAAAAAAAAAAAATCCTCCTTTTTGCTCTCTCTTGAGTCTGGGTGGTAAGACCTTTTTGGGCAAAATTCAGCTGTCAGCCAGCAATTATTCAGGCTTGTTTTTAGGCTGACATGTGTAGCTCATGGAGTAGCATGAAGGTAATGTGACATGCCTGAAGGAGAGATGATGAGCCACCGCACAGATACCTTCCCCTCGGCTCTGTAAAGTCATTTATCGGGTTAGTCTTGCACTCAAAAGCAAGTACTGCATGTACGTGTGTGTGCCGTTCTGCTTATCAGCATCGTAAAAGTTCGAAATCTGTCAAGGCTGGTAATGATTAAAGCACTCTGAAGCACCTCAGCCTGTTTGATAGGCTTTGACACCCAGGGCTAGTGCTGTGCTCCTTACTCCTTACATGCAAGCCTCCCATTTTAAATGTGTTTTCTTCAAGTGAGTGGGAAACGAGCAAGAAACGCAGGACAATGTGGAACACCAAAAGGCCACTGCTCTGCCCAGGGGTGAAGAGAAAAAGAAAAAACCAAAAAATAACGTGTTTTTTTTTTTCCAGAAGATTTCAAGAAAAACAAAAGCTGCAGCGCTATTTTACAAAACACACTTAAACAACCTAACGCTGAATTATTCATGCCTGTTCTGAAACTCAAGCTTTATAACCCTGAATTAATTGCCCTTGGTGGTGAGTATATCTAGTCTCATTGTAAATACTTTGCCAATTGAAATACAAACATGTTCTGCACAAAAAAAGAGATGTTAACGCAAACAGTGTCATGAGCTTAATAATATCATCACCTCCTTCCTCCTAACCACTTTGGACTAAGTTTTACTTTTGAAGCCAGTAGACTGACTGGATTTTCACTGGTTCAGCTCAGACCAGAGTTTTTCCCACTGACCACATTTTCTAGGGGGGAGATCACTGGTTCTGTCAGCTTGTAGACACAATCTGATTTTCTGTTTGTCTTATCAAACTCCCTCTGCTGGGATTCTTCTGCAAGTAATAATAATTTTGTACGGTTTTATGACAGGACATTCCACCATTTGAGTCCTGCAGCTAGCCAGTCAGCCACCCAACATCTATGACAAGGTGTCTCTTCTTGGAACACGTTCCAGAAATCAGCATCGCCCCTGGAAATGAGATATCCGTAGAGGTTTGCCTCTCGAGTGGTGTGATGTATTAAAAAACCCCAAAATGAAAAATAAGTTAGGGCTTTTGTGAAAACCAAAACCCTGCCTCTTGCAGTGACAGAAAACGACTCTTCTGCAATGAAGCTTTTATTTTGCTTGTGTTCTTGATCAGGTACAAAATTCTTCCTACATTGATGCCTAAACCTGAAGTGCACTTGTGCATACATGGAAACCTCTGTAACCAGTTGCAGAGATTAGGCAATTATATTTTGAACCAAACCCTGTCGTCCTGTGTTGCCTCTAATGAAGGGAAGTTGGTCCTCATAAGAAATACAGAATACTTTCTTAAAAAAAAAACCAACAAACCTGTGCCCTGTTTCCTTTAACTGGGCTTTTGAGAGTTATACACAAAATAAAATTTCATGTCTCCACATAAGTCGGTGTAAGTGACATTTAGCTAATGGTCTGAATCCTCAGCCGCATTGAGCTCCTGCTCAGCACTTTTGATGCGGGTGGTGGGAGGAGAAGGGCGACTCATTCATTTCCAGGCTCCTCTGATCCTGTGGCTGTCATTTAATCTTTAGGGTCCTGCTGGCACCAACAATCACGTTAGGCAATCATCCACGGCACTGCGCTGTTTGCTCCGGGCTTATCCCGGGCAGAGGGGAGGGAAGGAAATATCAGAGAGCTGGAGCCAGCTGAGGTCCACCAAAGGCTTTCTCTGCTGGAGAGGGACCTTCAGCTGCCCTGTCAGCTCCGGTCAGGACAGGGACCCTGTATGTGAAATGTTTGACAGGCCTGTGTTCAGGCTCTGTTGCTTAACTCCAGGATTTGAGTGGCAAAGGGGAAATGAGAGTCAGGGGGTGGCTGCTGTGCTCCTCCATCAGTGGAGACATGGCTCTGCTCACTCTTGGCTCTTCCTTCCTTGCAATCCCCTGGAGCAGCCTCCGTGGCTGAACGTTTGCCCTTCTGTGTCTAAAATATCTGTAGGTCCAGTCTTTACTGTTGCTCCAGATTTTTAGCGTTTCCCACGGCTGATACCTGGAGAGGGAAAGAATGGTGTGGTCCCGAGCTGACCCTGACTTCTGCACACCCAGGCGCACCCATTGCTTGCATTGCACCTTGCCACCGCGTTTGCCATCTCCCTCTCGAACTGCTTCCTTCTGTCTGCAATACCTGAAGCGATGAGGAGGTTCATGTCAGGTTTGGGCAAGGTTAGTGAAAACAAATGACGTTAGTGTGTGACGAAGCTTCAACTGACTCTAATGGGAGGCTCATGCAGAGTTTTTATGGTCTCACCCCAGATGCTTACCTGGGAACCCTTTGAAGGGGGCAGAAGATGAGGGAAGACGAGCATCCTAATCTGTTTGTGTAATTTGAAAACTATAGCTTTAAGCCAGTTTGCAGTGATTTGTAGTCTTAGTTTGGTGATGTGCTGACTTTCCACATGCACTTAGCTCACTGGCAGCCCAGGTCACTTGGGTGAGCATGACGGTTATCCAAATACCGGGGGGGCACAGCAGAACGTGCCACTCCTCACAGGGATGTGAAAGGCGTGCCATCCTTATGTTTTCTTGTCTTTTTTTTTTTTTTTTTGAGCTGTGACATACCATATCCTATGTGGCAGGTGGCACGACACAGATGAGAAGCCACAGTGAGAAATGGCTTTCCTTTCACTTCGAGGCGTGACATATGCTGGAAGACGCTGCAAACCTTATTAAGGCACTTATTATTGTGTTACCTAATGACTGGTGTATATACAAAATATTATTCTGTTTTGCAGAGACACCCAAATGTTCAGAAGCAACTAATAGTTTTGGACATGCAACTTGCAGCTGATTCCTCTGTCTTTAAAAAACAAGTTGCTTTGAAATTTTTAGAGGCTATACAGATAAAATCAGTAGTGCCTTTGAAAACGTAAGCTATTTTTTACTAGCTAGGTATTGTGGGTCCTGCACTTTAAAACTAAGGTTTTCATTCCTCAAAAAAAGTACTAGCAATTATCTTACAGTATATTGTCCTGGTAAAGGAAACCCACACTAGATGTGACAGCCAGGTGGACAGCAAAACATGTAAACTCAGGGCCAGGCAATGATATAGTTAGAGGTCCAAGAGGAAGCAGAAATGTAAGGTGGAGCCTGGAGTGTCCATCGAGGTTGGAAAGATATAGCAGTGTGTCGGAGCTGCACACACAGCTATAGGGCAGAGTCAAGGCACCAAGAATAAACACCACCGCTGTGTATTTCAGTTGTCGCATGCTATAATTGCAAGCTTGATCTAAATGTTATGAAAGAGTACTATGGCCAGTTTGTTCCCCATATAAAAACTTAAACCTTTTCTCTTTCCATTTTGTACAGATAAACAAAGCCACTGCTTAAGACGAGATGCTCGTGATTAAGGCTTTCCATATCCTACACATGTAAGTTATCTTACATCTATAGGCAATGACAGAGGAAGCCATCGCACTCGCACGCCATCATACTGAATTATTTTATTTCTGCCGTCGCTGACTCCTCTAAACATCGTGCCACCAATACGGAGGCTGAGGTGGCAGAGGAGACAGGCGTAACAAAGCGCACGCTGCGGAGCAGCCCGACTTTCTGTCTCTCCCTCGGTGGCCATGCGGTTCACCCAGAAGGGGGGGATATCAGCCCGCACGCTGCGGCAGCGAGCGCACAGCCCCCGTGTCGGCTCCTGCTCTGGATCTGTCTGACGGCGAGATTTCACCACAAACCGTGCAATTTGGTGCTGGAGCACGCTGGCCCTCGTCCGCTTAAAAAGATGCGCAGATATAGTCATCACACTTCATAATTTAATAAACCGCTAAAAAATTGCACACGTTTTCGTTTTAGCAGCTTAGGTCCTGCAACTAAACTCACGATGCTACGAAGACATTTGAATTTTTCACTAATATGTCATGAGCGCTGCATCCATTGCAAATTAATGAGTCTCTGAATAGCACTGTGCATTTGTCATTTGAATTTATGCTAATGCACTGAGGTCTCCTGATGATGTTGATAGTCCACAGCAGCTGCTCAAACTATAGAATATACACGCATGTTCCTCCACTTTTTATTCATCTTTCCTTGGATTTTTCTGGTCTATCATTTGGGCTGCAGTCGTGCATCTGGTTATTGATAGGGCTGCTAATTCTCTCTGACTTTACACTACAGGCTTGACCCCCAACCCTGAGCAGAAGTAATGGACCAGTGTTGAGAGAATTATGTACATCACACAGCGACAACCTCAGACCAGCGGGTCAAAAGGAGTTCATCGAGAACCAACGGTATTTACAAAGAGTGTTGGCATGGTAACTGATAACTTTTTTTTTCACCCCAAATGAATTATACCAAGTATAATTTATTTCAATAAGTCAGTCTGAGGCTGTGACTGAGCTCACGTAAATTACATATCGCGGTAGATGGCATTTGTTTTTTTCTGCATCTACAAAAAAGTAAAGGCTTGTCATTTACCCTTCCCACCCAGAAGAAGAGGGTATGCCACAGCCAGCATATGGTAGCGACTGCAAGATGCTAGCCAAAGGCTAGATGACAACCTTTCCATGCAGAGTTCAGGCAGTGCCGTTGGGTAATGAAGAACAGTGTCAGACTGAATCCGCGTGGGGTCCTGTCAAAGAAACAAAGGAAAAATTGGGAGGGAAAACTAGGAATAACAGTTTCAAAATGTTTATCCGTGAGCTGTTGTCTATTGGAAGTTAGAATATTCCAGAGTAGACTACAGTCTTTACTGACTTTAGCTCTAAACATGACAATTATAGTGCCGCTAATATACCCAGGAAACAATCATTTGAGCTGCCTAATCATTTTCAAATGATTCAGAAAAATCAAGCACAGAGATGAAATAAGGAGCACAGAAACAGAAAATGCAGCTTGTTCAGAGTCACTCCATTTTTTGTGCTCTTCCAGGTTTCACAGGGCCAGAGAGGCTTAGTAGTTTAATTTTGAAACATCTGGGAGCAGCGATGCCGTACAATATACCATGGCCTTTTGTTTGCAGCAGGTTCTTTTCAAGGGAACAAAGCTGTGTCACATGAGGGAACTTGACTGAATTATCTGATAAATGTCAAAATTAGACAGATGCTTTCTGCTGCCTCTTAAATACTATCAAGAAAGGGTTTTAAAAAATTAACCAATTCATCTCTTATATCAGAGAGAAGCTCTGGAGCTGAACAATGGCATATACAAAGGGAAAAGAGAGCAGACTGACTCCACGGTCTTAAAGCAGCTCCGAGCAGAACTCTCAGGAGAGCTACTTAATATATATATATGTGTGTCTATATATTCCAGCACCCTTCCCAGGGTTAAAGGGCTGCTTCACAGAAATGCGTTTCAGTAAGAAGCAGCAAATAGCTACTTTCCTATAGCACTGCAGTTTTCCCATCAAGGAGGGTAAAGACATTTTCACTGTTCTCAAAAAACTTTGAAATGTAAACTTGTTCGATTGATGGCTCCTTCTGGTCCTGGCAGCCTTTTTGATAGCTGGTGCTCTTTCTGGAATACTTGTTAAAAATGTCTCTGTAGCAAAGATGTTGTGGTTTTTTTTTTCCCCATGTGATTTTTTTTTTTTTTAAAGTCAGTGCATGGGAGAGTGGAGATAGGCTCTTGTCTTCGATGCAGCAGACTGACAGGTGAACACCTACTCTTGCTGCCCTTGTACATTGTAATACTTCATGAGATTAGACTGCCTGAAAGCTGTTTTTTCAGCCTAAACCTTCAATCCTCTTTGAACACAACCACTCACAGTGACTTCTGCTTGAGAAAAGTGGCCATCGCATTGCAGGCTGTGCCGGAGGGTGTGAGTGTGTCAAGGTCAGAGGCATCTATGTGCACCGGCATCATTTAATGTCAGTGCCTTCTACAACTATTAACTCCTCCCTTCATGGGTACTGACCAAAATTTGGCACTGGGAGTGACCCCAACCTGAAAGATACTGTCTTGGGTTCTCCTCTCTGTCAGTGCCCATAGGAGCCTAACTTCTGACCTTTGCAGCAAATAAACCCCTTCTCTGGTGCGGTGGCTGCCCGTCTGTTTAAGGCAACCCAGCTTTCAAAAGGACTGTGCTTGCAGACTGGCTTGTCAAGCTTGCACGGCTCTTAGTTTTGGAAACATTTTGCTTCACGAATGTAAATCATCTCCTGGAGGTTGTCGCATATGCTTGTTTCTCATCTCTCATGCTACCTCCTCTGACCCGGCTAATTCCATCATTGCAGTGTAATTGTAAAAGAAATCTTCCCGGTTGAAATAACAAGTAGTGTCATGGGAGTTTTCTGGAGTAAAATTTTGATGCTAACCACTGTTCACAGATCTGCGGAGGATTAAACTTGCTCCATGTGAAGAATTTTATACGTAGATGCAATAAAGAATAACGTAGCTTCCAGAAACAAATAATCTGAGGCAGATAGTCAGCTTTTCCCACTCCACTTTTCCTTTCGCTGCACTCTGCTTAGCTATTAAGTAGCTATCATCTTTATTAAAGATTATTCTTTTGTGTAATAGCTGGAATTGTTTACCACACCAAAACACAAAGATCTGCAGGTGCCTCCTGGCACGTTTCGTGGACCAGATCTTGTCCCACATTCCCCCTGCACCAGCCTCACCAGCTCCCCTATCTTATTTCTTCAGAAGGACTTCTGCAAACTCTGCCACTCAGATAGATAGCAGGCAGTGAATAATTCAGCACACTGGCATATGAAGCCGTGGCAGAGCAAGTCCTTGGCATGATCCACACAGGCTACAATGTGCTTATAAAGGCAGCTAATTCTGATTGTACACTCTCCGAGCCACGGCTGTTGGTATATTATACAGCAATCATCAGTCTCTCAAGGCACAGAGGAGACTGTGCTTCTCAAGAGTGTTAAAAACTTTTTGTAGCCTTTTATGTTAAAAACCCTTGCTCTGGTTTTGTATCAGCGTGTTTGTGGCTGTTGTTTAAGTGAGACAATATTTGGTTTTACTTTGGTTCTATTTTAACTGCAACAATGAGTTCTCTGAACATCTTTCTAACATTTCAGATTTCTATAGAGATAGCTTATTCTTTTCTGTATTATTGTCTTAAAAAAAAGTGTGAGGGATGTAGGTAGTAGTGCAGGTGAACTTCACATCTTAAAGTTAGAAAACTGCAGGGGAAAGGTTAATTTGAGTCAAAACCTGAGCATCCCAGACCTCAGATTCTCAGTGTCATTGGACATCTGGGGAATTTGGAGTAAGATTCTTAGATAATGTGGGTCAGCCTTGCCCTATTGATATCAAGGGGCTGATTTATAGGGGCGGGTGGTCTGGCTCTTTGTGCGATTTCCTTATGGTTCCAGAGGGATACGCTGCCTGCGGGTGATTACCACCCCCGAATGCCGAGCTTGCATTTGGTCTCACACCTTAGCATCTACTGCAGAAGGCTCGAAAGTATCCTGAAATCAAAGAATCCAAACATAATTTAAAATACATATTGATTATATTGCTCGTTGTCCACGTTAGCAAAAAAGCCACATTCAAAGCCTTGTTCAAGGGTGTGGTTAAGAGATTTCAGTTGTTTCCAGCTGTCTGGACACAGGGAATACCAGGTGTCCAGCTAGCATACCACAGGCAGATAGCGTTCAGGGCCAAGGTGGGAACAACACTTGGCACCAGGAATGGAGGATACGGGTGGAGGATGTAGGTGGGAGAATTTCTCTGCAATCCTTACTTTCTGCATCTCTGACAGCTGCTCACAGCTTTCAGCTGAATATCGTCCACTGAAGAACAAACCGAGGAGCTAGGTGAAGCAGACAGAAGATCTTTGGAAGTGGAAATTCGTCCTTTTAGTAAAAAATGCACACTGGGAGTCGGCAGTCCGAACTGGTTGGGGTGTGTATGTGTTGTACCTTCTCCACAGACTACCAGGCACCTCCCAAAGGGATGGTGATAGATGACGTCTGGCCTTCTCAGTGTCACGAAGTATTTGTGTACCTATAGGAAATTAAATGCATAGACAGGGAATAGCATTTAAATATCCATATCCTCAAAGGGAATTGATCTCGGATTTGGCCCTTAGTCCTGAATATTAGAGGAATCCTCAGATGACAAATTCTGGAGTTGGGACGGTCCTGAACGAAACCTGGTGCTCTAAACACTAGACACATCTCTGCTCTAAATTAAACAGTTTCTCCAAAGCTATTTATTTGATTTTCTATATGCAGCATGTCCAGATGCCACGTGTGCTTTTGAAAGCAGATTCTTGCTTTTAAATTCCATATGTAGGATGAATGTTTATTAACATATCAAATTGGATAGGATTCTAACTCAGAGGGAAAAATAAGGTTTTCAAGAGGCAATTGTTCGACACATGCTTTTTTGGTGTGTTAGTCTTCTCCAGACTTGCTTCTCAGCAGAACTCAGTAGCTGCAGTGAAAGGTGGCACCACCAGCAGCCCTCTCCTTCTCCTGGTCGCACAGCACTGATGTTACCCTGTGAATGGTACGCTGCATCAACTGCTCTAACGATTCGAGGGCTGTCCCCGGGGCTTTGTCCTTTCCCCTTTGCAGTCACTCGCTCGCACGGTTCCCATGTGCTGTGTGGAGGCTCAGAAACCTGCCTGCTTAGCGGGCTCAAAAGCTGGGCACCAAGCAGTCCACCCGCCACGGTAACCAGCTTCTACCACTGCTTTGCTTCATCAGGCAGAGGAATGGCCCCATTTACCTTATAGATCTGTATTTACCTACAGATAAACCGCTGCGATTCCGTTGTGTGCTACCGAGTTGTATGGATATCTCATATGTGCGTGGGAGTGAATCAAGATTTCTTTTCAAGTACGAGCGCCACACATTGCATGCTCTTTTTTTTACCCCATCACCAAGATCCCAGGTTGCAAGGATTCTGCTTTGCTCAGAGGGACTCATGGTCAAACTGAAAAGAGAAAAAAAATCACACCACACTTCTTAGTTAGTTCTCTTGTCTCTTTCAACTAGCCAACATAAAAACCTTTTCTTCTGGCTTGTACGATCTTTTAAAGTACTAACAAGTGTTCTAAGGTTTCTAAGAGATTCTTTTTTATTTTCTTTCATAGCTCTAGGGTTACCACCCTAGTAGGTGTGGAAAATCTTTGTTCACTTCATTATAAGACACTTTTGTGTACCTTCTAGATGGATTGAGCCAGCAAAGGAGAGCAGATCTGTCATTTGCCAAATGCTTTTTTCCTCATCCCTGACGTCCTAGGATATTGCACACTTTCATGTTCTATTGGAGGTTTCTTTTACCAGTGGCCAACATTTTCCTCTACTCTCTAATGTTTGTACAAGTTTCTGATCTGTTATAATTTCCCTGCCTGCAGTGCAGTTTCAGCCAATGTTCCTGTTGACTACTGAGGAAATTAATATGCTGCCTAGAAAAATCGCCTTCAAATTTAGAAAATCTGTGTGCCAGAGGGTGTTAACTTGTGTACGCTAGCATCTTGAGTGCTCCCCATTATATCTGTGTGAGAACTGCAGTGAAAATCAGGGGAAAAGGGCAAATCAATTCATATAATGGATTTCACTGCAGGCTTTCTTGCAGACCTTTGCCCACTGTCACTGAGCAGCACCTTAACCCTGACAGTGTCAGATGGAGATAAGAAGCACTCCAGACCACTAAAAATGAATCTGTACGTTGAAAACATCGCATATACTATTTGTGTGTGAGGATGAAAAAATGCCCAAGCACGTTTCAAACATGCATTTACTCAGTAACGTATTCTTATTACCCAGTTCTGTATCTGGGCTATTTTCAGAAACTGAAAGCTCTGCTTCTCTTTTAAAGCTGGCCACTTCCTTTTTGACCATCTTCCCACTCTGAACATAAAACAGGTGCATCAGCAATACTTGGCATGTTCACAGCAAAAGAAGTTCTATCTTTAATACCTGGCATTTTGTGTAGTTTGCCTTATCTCAGTCTTCAGCACTGATTCAAATCTATGGAGTATCACAGCACTGACTGCAAGTCAAGTTCAACAAGAGTTGGCTGGGGTTACAGCTGTGGGAGGACCTCAGGAAGAGGTAATATCTGCCTCTGGGAGCCAAGAGATGCCAATTATAATGCTTCTTTCATATTTCTCATTTGCTAAAACTCAGTTTTCTTTGTTCTTTTATGAAAGGTGACTGGACTGATTAAGATTTCCAGATGCAAACAGACAACTCGTCTGACATCACTGGCAAGGAAAATAAAACAGAACCTACCTCACAGTGAAAAGATTAATACAAAAGTATTTGGCAGAGTTATAAACAGTTGAAAACAAGGTCTTATGCTGCAGAGGCTCAGGGAACCTTAGCTGCAGGCTGTGCTGCCTGTGCTACCTGCAGCGAATGAGGCATCCAACACAGGCAGCAGACACTGCCTGTTAAAGGCAGGTAACATCAGACCATACGTTCCTCTGCAAATTGTGTGTTAAAATGCCAAGGTACCCGTGCTTTACATTGCATTAGAGAACAAAGGTAAGTAAGAGGTGATGTTAGAAAACCCAGTCTTTCAGAGGTTATTGTAAAATAAAAACCCTGCCTAATTTCAGATCAGAGCAAGCTGAAGGAGGAACTGTTATGAGCTGAACTTTTCAAAAAGATACCAGCCCCCAGGCTCCTGGGGGTCTAGGGTAAAGGATCTTGCAGTGTCATGGGCTGCAAGCAAAGTAGAATGATTTGTGATGAAGTATGGAAGTCCAGAACTGGTGCCTCCTTCCCTCACCCTGCCACACAGTGAATGTTCACCCCAATAGTAACTACTCCATTTTTCTCTCTTTTTTCCTCTTATGGTGCCTTTCGCTTCCCTGTTTGCTGTCAGGAGAGTAAATCATAACTGGTGTGGTGGGCTGTAGTTACACTGCCCTGTTACCAGTGAGATGCAAAGCAAATATGTTCTGAGCTGAATAATCACGTCAAAGTTATTTTTTATTTAAAAAATCCGCAAACAATAATGTAAGAGTTATAGACAGTCTGTCATCACCATCCTGCACACACGACCTCAGAGTCATTCCACACTCATCTTTCTCCACAACTAGTGGTCCTGAACACAGGAGCTAGAGGAGACAGAGCATTAAATTCATACATTAGGAGACACATACGACGTTTAGGATATGTAATTGCTAATTGTGAATTTTGTTGAGTCTGTTTGCCATCATCTGGTGCTTACCTACAAAGATAGATGCAAAAAGGAGATTCCCATAGATTTACTGGTCACCTTCAGCGTCCTGATCCTACGTTTGTGGCACCTCTGTGGAAATGTCTGCATGATCCCAAACTGCATTGGTCTGCCTCTGACAACTCGTCATTCGTAGATACCTGCTCTAAAACACAAGCTACTGTGCTTCTAAATGGTGACTACATTGTCAAGAGAAGGCTACAAATTAAAAGAGGCTTTTTCAGACACATGTTGGCTTGCACAGTATGTATTCAAACCATACCATTCACTGCAGTTTTCAATGCAAGATGTTGACCATTGCCTTGGTTCTTCCACACCATTTGTGGAAGAGCAATATATGTTCTGAAGCTAACTGGGATAATGTGCGTCCAAATCATACGCTGCTAAATAACAATCCTTTGTACTTTTTACAAGAAAGTAGGTAGTTCCTATCACACTTAAGACCCTGGATGAATTCAGTCTGGTGGCTGATCCAAGCCTTTTGGTCTTCCCAACATATTTGTTTCAGTTGTATCAATAACATTTCTGCTCCTCTCCTTAAATGCATCACCAGATTACTAATTATTAATCTTTTAAAGCATAGAGCAAAATGATATTGTACAAATGAAAGAGGAAGGACTAAATAAGACTTACCCAGGGCTTATTCCAACTCCCACATTTATTGATTTTCCTTCTTTATTCTCCTAGTAAGGGTTTTTTTTTACTTAAAAACAGCTCCTGGAAGATTCTTCTGGCAAGTGAAATGTGGGAACTACCTTGGTGTTGCCAGCACTAATACTGTTTTGTATTTTAAATAAAAACTTTAACAAATTTTAGTTCTTTTGATTTTGAAGGTCTCAAACTCAGAAGTCATGTGATAATAGCAATTCTTTTTTATCATAAAATTAATAGCAATTTTTTGTTTGTTTGCAAATTTATTTTCAGGACAGAGTGGTTGGATATAAAACCTTAAAAATGTAAAGCTCAAAAATGAATATGCAACAAAAAACCCATCAAATACCTGCATATTTTGTGGAAATAAGTAACAAACCATCTAAATATGCTGCCAGGGTGGTGGTGGGGTCATTAGCATAATCTGGCATCCTTTGGACCCCCAAGAACATAGGTGGGAGAGAGCTCATATATGTCTGTGTCCCCTGGGAAAAACTTTATGAGGAATTCACACCTTAAGCATGAAAGTAAGTCAAAGAGGATATGCAAATGAGCCAGCTTCTTCAGTTTCAGTACTGATTGAACTATTTATTCAACCCTTATGTTCAGAGATGCAAATAACTTACAAATAAGAACTGAAACAATCTCCAGGACAGTCATCTTGGAGAGGAAAGTGCCAGTAACTGGGCAAGTGCCAGTAACGGGGCAAATTTTCCATGGGAATTTTATCAGTACATAGCAAAGACCCCCCTCTCTCTTACACTGCATTGCTGCCTCATCCAGGAGATGAGTAATAGACAGATGCTGGTTTTACTTAATCTGGGTCAGCAGTAAATTAGGATGGTGCAGGTATTACTCATTAGAGTACCACAGGGCTCTTTCTTTTCATAATGTTAATATTATTTCCTTTTGTAACATTAATTGTAAAGTTAATTGAATCCAGTTTCTTGCCTGCATGTCTTTTTGGGCTTAGCACTCTCTTTTTTTGTCCACACACACCTTCAAATATGCCCTGCAGAGAGGTTAGTGTCCACGTCATGCTGGAAAACAGAATCATTAGGTATCTTTGTCCAATTCAGAGACCCATTTGTGAGAATATGAACCCCAAGGGGGGATTCGCTTAGCTCTCATTTTGCCTTTTTTAAAGCCTAACTGTTTAAATAGGAGACCCTTTCGTAATGTGGCTGCTTTCTCAGCTATCTCATCTTTATATGGCTCTTTTTCCCCCTAGCTTTGATTTGTACATGTGGAATGTTTTTGATCAGATAACACCCACTGGATATGTTGCTGTCTTTGTTCAGGACATTGGTTTTGTAAGCTGCAAAGCTGATAAACAATTATATGTGTCTTGTTTCCTTTTCTGCATAAAGATTCTATTGAGACATCAGCACATCTGGGGAAAACATGTTTTTTAATCTTATAGTTGTTGTTATTCATTTTAAATTCAACACTATCATATTTGATGTCTGCATCTTTAAAAAAATGCAAAATGATGCCTTGTTGGCAATAATGAATACGAGTCTAACAGAGAAGAAGAAAGGGAACCTGCCTTAAGGTTCCTTTGTTATAAAATTCTTATCTGAAAAAAGGACCTTTGAGGATAGTAAAACTTGACTCTTTTTCTGTTAGCCTCATGAAAGATAGAGCTCTTGTTAAACTTGCATTGCTTTGTTGTCCCCATAGTTCTGCTGCCTTACATAGCAGTTTTTCCTTTAAAATAAATCCTTGGGACAGAAGTTAAAACAAATGCCATGCTCTAGTGACTGGCATATACCAACTAGAGGCATATTCACATGAGAAAGCTGCTTGACAAATATTTCATCTATCTGAGATATTTTCCAGCTGAGTTGCCTTGCTACTCTGTTCCCACCACATTCTCTGCATTGCACAGAGGAAAAGCAAAGACATTTAACTTCTGCACTGGACTGGGAACTTCAGATGCTAAAAAACAGGTCAATATTATTTTTTTTTTCAGGGTCTTCTTTTTTTTTTCAGTTGGCACCGAACAATGGAAACAAACTTAATATCAGCTCTTTTTTTTCTGAATACATCTGTATAAAAGGAGCAAATCTGGGAGGGGTTAGCTATATAACTCAAAAGCCCCTGCATACAATAGCTAAAAATTCTCATGAACTGAGACTATTTATATATTTATTATAAAATTATGAAAAGCTCACAATGCTAACTTTCTTGACATTAATATAAGAATCTAACTTGTATAACTATACAAAAGTACAACTGAAAGAAAAGAAAGAAACCATTCAGAAAAATCTTGGATTCTAAATTAAGAGGAAACAAATATTTTTATGGAGGTCAATTTATCGGAAAACATTGTTGCATTTACCTGAGCACGTAATTTTTTAACATAAATTTATAATGAAAGTTCTTTTCTAGTGCCAACCATAAGGGCCACATGTCAGTGTGGTGTGTGCCATGCGTTCCTTCACCCTTACGGAAAACAAAAAAAAAAGCTGTTAGCTGTATAAGAACACTAAAAATAAATTACTTATTTCAATAAGAATAAGGAAAATTTTAGAACATATTGAGTGGTTCACTCTTCAGAGCAATACTAACATAAAAACTAGAAAAATTAATTTCACTGTACCTCATGGAGTTGGGAAATTAGCAATGCACCAGTCTCAGAAAAAAAGGAGGAAACTGGTGGAAAGTTGTACAACTTGTTCCTGATCCTTCACACAGAAAATAAGGCTAAAACTCCTAGTTAATCTGATGCAATTAAACAGCATAGGTCACCTTTCAGAAGCTGATCATCTACTATGTGTGTAGAGCTACTTGTGTTCAGCCATGAAGTAACCAAACAACTACACAGCATGCATTTGATTAATTTGAATAGAAGTTCGCTTGAAAAATCACTATTTGTTTGCAGAGTAGGAAAAAGGGCTAAATTGGTTGTGTTAATTATTTACTGCAAATTTTTCACTCAGCTCTGGCTATGAGTGAGGTGGGAAATGAGTCAAAAGCCACCATATAAGGGAGAAGCTTCAACAGTCAGATGCTGGCTTTCTACCTTTAACACACTGCCTATATCTACTCAGAAATCCCAGGCAAAAGTGAGGCTGATTTCAGCCCAATGCATGCTATATTACAAAGACACGTCGCATGGTTTTGGCACGGTCTGAAGCTCTGAGCCTGGTCCAGGTTAACACGATGTGCACAGTCTCAGCATCCCTTGGAGCATGATCATGTTGTAAACTGTCGTTAATTCCCTGCTACAATAAACACTAGCCTTCAGTTTCCAGTGCTGCCAGCTCTTTAATCTTCTTAAGGACAAAGAGTTCATTGAAGACAAGTTGAACTGATGAGTACTCATAGTACTCAAAGTGGATTAGGCTTGGATTTTTTCTATTCTAGGCAGCTGAGACAAATTGAGTATAAAGTTGTACAGTACCACCCATAACATCAGTGTTTCTGAGCAGGCAGCAGCAGTTATGTCTCAGTTTTAGAGGGTTGCTCTTGTCTGGACTACAATATTCCTACTCATTTGGGAATTTATGAAAGTAAATGGAGTAATGGAGATCTGAGAACACTGTATTTATATTAAATTTTCTTACACCGCCATTACAGGAAAAATAAAAACCATAATGAAAAGCTGAGGGTTTTTATTACATTTTTACATATATATCTCTGTGAACATCTAACGCAAGATTTTCAAGAACGGGAGTCTTAGTTTTTGCTCCTAAATCCCCATTAGATTCCTTAGTAAATGCCTGATTTTTAATAGTGTTGATCACCCAGCACGCTGGTCAGGGTCCCACGAGAAAACAGCTTTGTAAACAGTGAATCTATCTGAAATGTTTTCTAGCTGATTTCCTTCACTTGAGCTCAGTTGGAGCTTTACATGAGCTTTGCTTTTGAAAACCAGACCACTTATTTTGGTGCCAAAATTAGGAAAATTTGCCCCGCAGTTACATTTTTACCTATGCAGGTCCATTCATTCCCCTCGGAGAGAAGAAAGACATAATGGTAAAAAAAAAAATAAAAATCAAACCCCTTCATTAACACAGCCAGAAATTTTCAAGAAAAAAACAGATCGAGGTAAGGATCATGATATTTCACCAGACCTCAGTCTAGGCAAAATTCTGAGCTTCTGATTGTTAATCTTTTGCTAAAACCTGTCAGTATCTCCTTAATTAAACAGTGCTTTTCTTCAGTAAAACTTTTTGTGTCAGAATTACGCAGACTTCCAATTCTGACATTCAAACTACTTCTTGACGGGTGTTAATGAGGTACCTTAGTTTGTTTTAATGAGGTACAATGCACAGCTTCATTTATACATGAGAAGAGAAACAGGAAGATTTTTGAACAGGTTTTGCTCTGTAATCCAAGCAAAACGTACAGACTCTGCTACTCACCATTAATAGGATGACATAAAGAGTTGGCAGCATTTTTCTGCAGAATACCCTAATCTCATGTGGCTACATTTGAAAAGTGAAAAATCATTGTTATCTCATATAGATCCTTACAATGCACTGTATGTATCTAGTGAATGAGCATCAAACTGACCCTGTGGGTGTATGCTGCACATCCTGCCAGTCCATTGATTTCGGGACTATGCTGAAAACAAAAGGCTGGCTTTGAGAAAGGGCCATGAACTCACATTTAGGGGTGTAATTTTGCACAAGTCAGAACAGAGAAGAGACAAAACTGTCTTCCAGACAATAGGCTTCAGTATGGGGAATGCTAATTATAATGTTGGAAAGCTAACGGGGTCACGCTCTTTCCACTATTCCGTAATTATGCTTCAGGAAGCACGGCACACAAGAGGTTAACTTCTTTGGTTCGGTTTTTACTATACTTGGGAATTCGATGCGGACGCAAGGCATAATTCCATAAGAATTATATTGTTAGTTATCATTAATGGCTGCTTGTTATGAAGTGCAATATTCCTACCTTTTAAAATTCAGCAGGATTCTAGACAGGCCTTTCCTCTGTTAGGATCTTGGCCAATAAATTACTCAATAGGGTGCATACAGTGGCTGGAGCAATATAATAGCATCACCCTTGGAAACTGTGTGGAACAGTATTGGTAACCACAGGAGCAAAGGGGCACTTCTTCACAAGGATGTCTTTCACTGGCGCAGACGGTCAACCAGAGGGCAAAACACAATGTTTCAGGCTAGATATAGATTTCAAATGGGGCAGATATTTGGCAGGCAGGAATCATATACATAAAGCTGACTTTGAAAAAATGTCATGCAAAAAAAAAGAAAGATCCACTGTTACCACAGGAATCTGAATACATTATATAGTGCTTTATTAGCTGGGTCTCATTTGGGGAGGAAAAACAAGTTGAATGGACCCAAACTGAAGCCTTTGGGAGCAGAAGGACATTGCTTCTGTGCTGGCTTCTTCTCATGTACCATTTAGTACCAAATGCTGATAGCATTTCTGGCAGCATTTCCTAGATGGAGAAGATCTTCCTCCTCAGTACCTGGTTAATATCAGATCTCATCCCATTTGAGATGAGATCTCAACCTATTTGAGACATTTTAGGTAACTCCATATATCAGACGTCGCTGGAATTTGCCATTCTGCTTTTATGGCTAATCCTATACGCTCCATCTACCTGCCAGGTTATGGGAGAAAAACATTATTATTTATCACTGGGGCCAGTTCTGTGAAGGAAAGTGAAGGGAGGGAGTTTGCCTGAGGAGCCCTGTTTCTGGGGGAGCCCTGATGCACACTGTGAATTTGCTATGAAAGCAAACCCAGTCTTTTGCATGTAGGAAAACATCGCCTCTTGCACAGACCTATTCTGGAATAGATTTTTCCAGAAGATGTTCTCATGTTATAAATATCCCTCTTGTCACATTTAAGAACATTTTTATCATTAGCATATTAAAACAAAGTCTCACCTGGGGCTGATGCCCTTGGACAGTTTCTGAAGTCTCCTTAAATTAGGTGCATAAGGAAGGGGCACACAAAAGCTCACATCTGTGTGCTTTTTGCTCTCTATCCTAAATGACCCCTAACTCTTTGCAGCTGGGGTGATAAGACCTGAGGGCTGGCTTCAGAGTGAGTCTGGGGCATGGCTTGAATTAGCGCTTCTGTACCTGCAGCAAGACGCCTTAAAGGCTGTCTGCACCAGCTTTGCTATACGAGGCGTTGCCTCTATATTACCACTTACGTACATTTCCAAGGATGTCTGACAGTGTCTCAGCTACCATTTCAATACATCTCTGCATAACAGCAGAAACAGTCCTGAATAACTGTGGATAACCTGTACATACCCTTCATGTGCTCCATAGATTCACTTATAGATGTGTGCCTATGTAATATTTACATCCTTACTATACCACATTATAGTCAAGGGCAACTTATATGCAGTTAAAAGTAAAATTGCTACTATCAAAGGAGAAGTGCAGTCACTCCTTAAAAATTGAGAAGATTATCTCTGAAAAGCCTTTTCAAAAACTCTCTACTGTGTTATTAACACCCTAAGAAAAGATCTCAAGAAAAATGGGATAATTTTCCAAACGTAAAGGACAATATGAAAAGATGTTGTTTATGAAAGTTTTAGACTAAACCAGGTCCTCTATTATTAAGCAACAGCTCATGTTGCATGCTAGACACTCTACACACTTTTACGGCACTTCTACATATTAATTGTCTAATTTTATCAAAGTTGGTAATAATTTACTTATTACCAGCATTGGGGTCTGAATAATATTTTCCTTTCCATTAAGTTTCTTTCCCAGGATTTTTTGACAGTTATATCCTCTCATCGTTAATGTTACTTCTCATCACAGACTGAACTGAATATTCACATGAAAGATCAAATCACTGTTATTTTGACTTGTTACTATTTTTTCTTCTAGATTGTTAACCCATCATTTTTATGGCATTTTGCAGTAGTTACTACATTTATAGCATACCTGCTAGTCCAATTCATTATACAGACTAACATTTTGGAGAAGAATTTTAAAAGAAAACCTCTTTGTGAACTCACACATATTAACGTGAATCTGTCTCCCATTTCTTTCCCTTTAGTGCTTCGTGATACCCTAAGAGTATTTCCCAACTTTCTGATTTAAATTTTTCTGTTTTTTATTTTCCAGCCATAAAAGAGCTTTAAGAAGTCTTACTGCAGCTAGTGCCAGATTTTAAGTATCACGGAGGAAGGGACCATGATCTTATAACTGAAAACAAAATTCACGAGATGGGAAAACTAGGCTCTGTTCTTGAAGGGCTTTTTCTATGTAGCTCACTCCCATTAACAGAGAGCCTCATGAGCATGAGAGGATGAATACTGATAGTCCTTTTAGAAGGTAAAGATTTTTTTTCTTTCTTTTCCACTCCCTGTATATAGAGAGAAACTAAGGTATACAGAGTTTATGGGCTTTGGCTGAAGACTCGACAAAGTTCCTAAAGCAATACTATTTCTTTTTTTTCCTCCTAAAGCATCTCATTCCCAAAGAGTCCTGTGTGACCCTGGGACAAACCCAACAGACCTAGTCCATCTCACACTGCCCCAGCGGGAATCATATGAAACCTGTGGTTATTACTCGTATCACATTGTCATCTGGAAGTATTAAGATCATCAGAAACAGCAAGAGGCCAAGGAAGTTTTAAGGATCTGAATAGATGGGAGAGAAAAAGGAAAAGGTTTTTATGCCACTTTTAAAGATGGGAAGCAGTGTCAGAGAGAACTGAAATTAATTCCCGAGAGTACACAAGGAATTTCTGGCAAAGTTCAGAATTTAACTTAGATGTCCTCTTTTTAAGTTCACTCTGTTGCTCTTTTAAAAGGAAGAAACAAATAAACCCTAAATCTCTTGATTTTTCATAACCGCCTTTCTTATGTGTAAAGTTAATCTAGGATATTTTCCAGATAAGATTGTAAAATAAAATTAACTAATGTAACAAACTGAGGTACCCTCATCTGTAGGCTGAGCATGAAGACTTAAATTCTGCAATAAATAAGCCGGGATGAGGTTGGGGTGGGAAAAAGAAAAACTGAATAGTAAAAATTTACTTAGATTACAAATTTTTCTGGTGTCATGATTGACTTCTGCACATGTTGTGCCCTGCATAACAGGATTCTGGCTCAAGCATTTGACAAGTAGTAGTAAAGATGTTTGTAGTGATGGTGTAGTTTTACAAAACTAAAAGGAAACTCTGGATACTCGTTATGTGTGTGCATGTCAGTAAGGTGAGATCAGATGACTGAAGCCCTGCTTTTAAAAATTAAGTTTTATCCAGTTACGAGAGTTGAGTGGCTGCATGCTCTTGGTCTGCTCCTGCCATAGAAATCAATGGGATTTTGCCTGTGATGCTGAAAGGAGCAGAACAGAACCCTGAGTTTTTGTATTGAAATATTGCAGTTACTTATGCAAACTGGGTGATTGTACTCATGACTGGCCAGCTGTTTAATTTTGAAGATCAATTTCAAAAATACTGATAAACCCAAATGCCAAATTATCATGTGTAGTTGATTCCAACCACAAAATTGTAGGTGCAGATACAAGAGGCCATGTGTAGGGCTCTTAATCTATAAAAGTTTGATTTGGTATAAAAATTTTTATCTAACTTTAAAAAAAACAACCTTCCAAGTAATTAAACAGACCAGTGAAGATTCTAAAAGTATGGCAAATGTCAAAATACCATAAAAATGATGGGTTAACAGTCCATCTGAAAAAAATAGCAACAAGCTGAGTTAATAGTGATTTGATCTACACAGGAATATTCAGTTTCGCCTCTGAGGAAACGTAAGAAACAAACAACAAGAAGAAAAATATTTTTAAGAAACCTGCTGCTGATAATTATGAAATTGTTACCAACTCCAATGAAATATGATGATGATCTTGCATATCCCTGACATTAGATATCGTTAAACAATAAACCTAAGTTCCCACTGAAAGAAGAAGATGGTCTGTCTGAGCCATCCAAAGTAACACTGCAATCAAGAAGTTGTCCGCCTGTCAAGGACGCTCATTCAGAAAAATATCATTATTAATATTAACAAGCCATAACTTGTGCATGTGTGTTTCATTGGCATGTTCCATTCAAGCTGTCATTTGTCTTAGAAAAATGCTATCTGGTCCAAATACCACTAAGGAAACAATTTAGTAGGTAAAAAAATAAAAGGTTGAGATCTTTGTCTGGGATCTGTACACCTTTCTCCATGTCTCTTTCTCAGGAAAGCTCACAGGCTGGCCTGAAATATGACTGAGTAAGCCCTGAGGAAGAACTTCAGGGGTGGGTTTATGGAGGAGATGCTGATTGTAAAATCCTGCCTTTAGCCTGTGGTTGTGAGGGCAGTCAGGCTGGCAGACGCTTGATGCTAAATATCTACCTCTTAGACTTATACCGATGCTAAAACAATAGGGAGTTTTCGTTTCAGTAATTACTGTGACTTCCAGAAACTGTAACACACTGTCCTGCTGACCCCTCCTGTGCAAGGCAGTGCTGCCTGCCTGGAGCGATGCTTACCGAGCTATTTATTGTCTTTCTACGAGTCTAAAAATCTGTGGTAAAGTCAAGTTTACAGCCTCCTGCTCACCTCGCGCCACGCTCTGCGCTTATGGCCATGGCTCCTTCGAGCTGTGGGGCAGCTTACCAGAGGGGCCGTGGCTGCAGGGATCGATTACAGTGGCATATTTTATTGTCGTTGGACTAAAATCTTTAGGAACAGGAGCTTCAGTGCAGCACTGTCACTTCCTAACAGCCTCCCAACATGCCCGTAAGGTTGTGTTTCATGTGCGCTGCTGTCTGTTCGCCCACCACCCAGCATTTTTCTTCCCTTCTCCATGGAGGGTGGAGAAACCTGGAAACAACCCTCCAAATTGCAGCCTCTAAACAGAATCACAGAATCAACCAGGTTGGAAGAGACCTCAGGGATCATCAAGTCCCACCGTTGCCCTGACACCACCCTGTCAACTAGATCATGGCACTAAGTGCCATGTCCAGTCTTTTCTTAAACACAGCCAGAGATGGTGACTCCACCACCTCCCTGGGCAGCCCATTCCAATGTTTAATAACCCTTTCTGTAAATAAATTCTTCCTAATGTCCAACCTGAACCTCCCCTGGCGAAGCTTGAGGCTGTGTCCTCTTGTCCTGTCGCTAGTTGCCCGGGAGAAGAGGCCAGCTCCCACTTCACTACAACCTCCCTTCAGGTAGTTGTAGACTGCAATAAGGTCACCTCTGAGCCTCCTCTTCTCCAGGCTAAACAACCCCAGCTCCCTCAGCCGTTCCTCATAGGACAGACCCTCCAGACCCTTCACCAGCTTGGTCGCCCTCCTCTGGACTCGCTCCAACACCTCAACATCTTTCTTGAAGTGCGGGGCCCAGAACTGAACACAGTACTCAAGGTGCGGCCTCACCAGTGCCGAGTACAGAGGGACGATCACTTCCCTAGACCGGCTGGCTACACTATTCCTAAGAGAGGCCAGGATGCCATTGGCCTTCTTGGCCACCTGGGCATACTGCTAAACACACCCTCTCAGAGCAGGATTTGCTCATGGGGGGAAGAGCCGTACCCCTACCCACTGCAGAGTTGCGAGCAGCTTTTTCTGCAGTGGCACAGGGCTCTGCTAGCGTGGCTTCCCGATTTGTTTCCTCATGGGTGCACTAACAGGGGTTCCCCGCTCCCCCCAGCCTCCTGCACCTTCCAGATGCCAGTTTTACACAGCCCAGGAGCTATCTCTGTGTTTGATTTCCAAGCCGTTGAGTAATATAGCTATTTGAATTCGTTATGTAAAGAAAAAAAAAATGAGAAGAAAGATTTTCTTCTGAATTATTCTCCTCCCAGCCCCTAGTGAGACCTCAGTTTCTTGCTTCTGAGCTTCACTCCTACAGTCATAATATACATGTTTAGCAGTCCCCGAGCGACAGCTTCAAAAATGTGAGTTCCTGGGTCTGGTGCTGCCTTCGAGGCGCAGATAACCTTTGCAACGTTGCCTTCTTTGTCAGCCACAAGTGGGATGCTCGCGAGAGTCCGTCCAGGAGCTGGGGTTTAACTCGCCGCAGCTGGCTCTCAGTATTTCACGTTGATGCATAAAGAGTGTTTTAGGGTTCTAGTAGGTCGGCACAAACAAGTTAGTCCCTTGTGCAGATCCTGCAAACCGTGCAGCTTGTGTTAACAATCAGACAGAAATGACAGACACTGCCATTCTTCTGGTTTGGTGTTCACTGAGGACAAAAGTAAAAAAAATCAGACCTTGAAAACCAATAATTATTTCCTAAACAGGGTTTCTGTGGATTAAGAAACTTTGTAAACCCAATACTGAGGCAATAAAGCAATTGGTGTTAGGAGAACCTTATTTTACAGAGATGTTTGTGCGTACTCTATTGCCTTTTCTGCTCATACTGCCTCGGTCGAGTCACGCAGTTAGCTTATGAAACTCGAACTCTGAAAGCCCAAACCTGTTAAAAATGCTTCCCATTGCCAAACAAAGCAAAAATCTTTCCACTTTGGAATGAGCAACTTTCTGTGATCAACTAAATCTTTTCTCTGATGAAAATAAATGCAGAATTCAGATCAATGAAGCGTGTGTGCGAAAGGGAAAGAAAAGGAGAGTGGGCGACTGGAAGCAAGAAGTGGAAGGAGATAGATATCCTTCAGTTTCCATATCTGCACGTTATGGCTAATAAAAAAAATATAATAGCTTGTAGTTTTCCAGCAGAAATGGGAAGCTGTGACTGTACAGTCTGCAGCGAGCTCAAATCATATGAACCAAATGGAATATCCTGTAGATTTTCTATAGATCTGCTCTGCGCACACTTTCAAATAACCTTTAGCAAAGGCAATGAATCGCTGCTGCCGTTGTAAAAATCTCAGTGTGCTGTACTAACATGATACTAATGAAAAGTATCTTAAAGAACAGAAGTTCAGATTACAGGAACTTCAGTAAATAAATCTGATTGTTCACCTGCATTGTTTTACCGGGATATATTTTTCATTGATTTTTAAAGAGAAGCAGGTGTGGGGCAGTAGTGACTAATTCACGCTGCAAAACCAAAAAGTTGTGTGGTTTGCTGCTTCTGTGATGTCTCTTCCCCACCCTCTGAGCTCTGCTGTATTTTGGCAAAGATTCAGCTCCTATATGAGATAGCTGATATAGGTCCTATATTAGATAGACAATTAACTAAGGTGAGAAGACAAAAAAGCAGGGACACTAACTCCCCGCAGAGCTCCATTACTGAACCCTTCCCGGGAACTCCATTAGCTTGGGAAGAAAGGAGTAAAAAAGTAGTGATGCAGACAGGCTGCTGAATGCTCAGTACATGGGGCAGCCGGTAAGTGGTACCTGCAAGGGCGTTCACTTAACCCACACGACTCATTGCTGCATTATATTCTGCCCATGAGGTACTTTCTCCCTGCTAATTCTCATCTGTGTGAGGAGAAATTCATCCTGGGTGTAGTTCAGGAAGTGATTAGTCTTGTTTCAGGTCATGGCGTGCTTGCTCCAGCTTCATCCACCTGAGATGCATGTTGGCACCCTGCTAGGAAATTATTAGAGGCTTGAGTAAGTGCAAAGGTAGATTGTGCTTATCATGTTCTTGTCATGAACTTACCGCTGTGGTCCAAGCAGATGTATATCAGAGGTACTCAATGCAGAACTCCTTTAATGGCATGTATGTAAAAAGAAATGTTTTTTTTGTCATTTTTTCTTATCCTGGGGTGGAGGAAAGATTGACATCCCATTAACCTGAGATTATTAAAACATGACCTGCAATCCCAATAGAGTCCTTTATCCACCCACTTTCTATTTAAGATTAAACAGCCATTTTCTGGCCGTTGGCTCCCAGGACCTCGTCTGAGGAAGGATGAGGGAAGATGCAGAGACTATGATGCTCTGAGCAAACAGGCCAAACATTTCTCATCTAGATCACACTTGGAGCTTGTAGTTTGGGCTTTCCAGAGTGCTTGCTCTGGACCTCACTTTGCATTGGGTAGTAAATTTCCCGTTGACCTTGCAAGATCTCTAGCAATGGTTGTTTCAAAAAGCATGTCTCGTGCGCACCTACGAGCAGGAATTCAGCACAAATCTTCCCTGCTTGAAATGGTGGCTGCAACCCCACTCCAGAGCTGGTCTTTCTCTTTACAGAACCAGCTAAAATGCTCTCAGTATAAGTGTCTATATAATACACCTCTCCTTAAATGGCTATGGCTTTTCCTCTCTTCTGTCCAACCTTTTATTTTTTCCGAGAACATATTTCATCTTCCCACACTCATGCTGGCAATGCTAGTAACTCTGAAGGGGACACTGCCTTTTATATTTCAGAAGCTTTCACATTGTGCAGATATTGAAAAGTCCCGAAACTATTAAAGTTATATATAAGGGAAATTCTAGTAACATTATTAATGCCTGTCATTTTAAAGATAAAAGCATTTCCTCAGTCTCCTTGTGATCTGATGGATTTACTGGCATATAAAATTAGTACCTTTCAGTCTTTGAAATCAAGTTACATCTTAGTGACCCAATTCTCCCCAGATCAACAGCCAGCCCCATGCAGGTGTGAATGCTTTACAGGGGCTTGATTCTGCCTCTGTGGGACTTGGTACCCCTTGCGTGTATGGAGAGAAAAAAAAGAAGAGTCTTGAGGATACTGGCTCCATTTTCAGTGCACTATAAGGAAGACGCAAATTGCCACTCTCTAACCTTAAGTATTCACATAACTTGTATTACAAATGATACTGTATCTTGCTGATGCTTCTTTTTTCATTCTGGGTTGTGTATTGTAAGCACCGAGAATATCTGAGTGCCCCCGTCTAATTATGGATGAGATACCCACTATCACTAAGAGTATTGCCATGAGGAAACCATTATAAATACATAATATCATTGCACTACAACTACTATTGTTATGATTTTTTTAATTTTTCAACCCCTATTTTCAGTGGCTTTCATAGTAAAATTACCTTTGAGGCTAAAATTTGACATTTGATCTTCTCAAACCAGAGCAAGAAAAAAATAAACAGCTGAATAAAATTCATGCAGTCATTTCAGAACAATGAAGCTGGGGAAATACTATGTTTTTTTTACCAAGTGTATCTTTTTTTTTCTTTTTTTTTGTTCCATTACAGGCTCTCAAATACAGTTTGAATGTACAGCTCTAAACTTGGCATGTACACAGTTTTCAATGAAGATCACATGCTTTTGTAAGTTTGGAAAAAATGGTTAAGCAGCACATTACATGCACAGTATATATTATTTTTCCATGCTGCTTCATCCAGCTCAATCCTATGGGACATGGAGACTGCCTGAGAAATGGGCAATGCCGTTGATTCCCAATGAAACCACTGTGAGTGGAGAACTTCTAAGCCCCTGGGGACATGGACGCGCAAACTCCATGTCCCTCCCACCTTTACAATGGCTGCAAAGCATTAAGCCTGTCTGCCATGTGAAAACTAGGGCTTCTCTTCAGCTGAATTCACAGAAACCTATTTTGGCTGCCTCTGATAATCCCGAATATGGCCTTAACTAGGCGCTTCCCAAGCTATTTTCTCCAGCTCTTTCTTCCTTCGTGAACTCTGTCCCTCTCTCTAATTAGCTCAGGCCAGACCCATGGTGTCCTGGTTATTCTGCTTCCAGCCTGGGAGCCAGCTCACATCCTCCCCTCGCTGCTGTCCTGAGCCGATCTTGCGGCCCCCTGCACTCCCACCACGAAGGGGACATGCCCTACAGCCTGGGAATAGCTGCCATAATTAAACCGTTTAAAATCGAGGAGCCTGCAGGGTTTGATTTATGGGGAAAAGCCATGAACTAAATATAGCTTCACTAAATGATGAATAAGTTGGGATTAATAGTTTTGCAGAAGTAAACGGCATGCGTGTTCACCAGAACAAAGAAAATTATTAAACAGGAGCATGGAGTGAGAAGCGAGGAGGTGAAACTAAACTCGGCAAGTCCCCCAGACATACCCCATGCTCTTCTCTTTAAGATGGTGCCAGGCAAGAAGTCATCCTTCATTCCTCCCCTTGTGCCCTGGCCCCTACCTTCCTTTTCCCATCTTTTTCTGTGTTTCTTCATGCCTCCAACTCCTCTCCTGGCTCCATCGCCCCGTCTCCTCTGCCCTTTGCCTCCAGCTCAGCCGAGGCGAGGATGCTTCAGCCGCATGATGTGAGCAGGGGTGAGGGCAGGGATGCGAGCGAGCCCCACGTGCCTGCCTCCTCCCTGTGATGCTGCAGTGCCTCTTCAGACTCCCTCCTAAGCTGGCAGCGGTCCTGGCACTGGCTTCTCGATGGTCGTTACGGGGTGGCAAATCCGCAGTGCTCCGTTGATAGATATAACAGGCTGGAGATCGCCTGAGGCAGGTGTTGTTGTGAGGCCAAATTTTGGTGGCATTAAATGCCAATTCATATTTTTTTTTTTCAGGAGGACTAAACTGTGCAGTTTTAAAACAGGAAGTCTATGTTAAAAAGCTGTGTAAAACCATTATGTTGCAGCCAACACTCCAGGCTTTTCTAATTAGGTCATTTGGAAAAAAGATGACCTTTTAGATTTGTGCCGCTTTTCTAGGGTCACATGTTTCTAATTATCATTTCTATTCTACTTTGCTGGAGCTGTTGACAAGCTGTGACTCCGTGTGTGCGCGTGTGTGTGTCTTGTGTTTTGGTTTGTGTGAGAGAGAAAAAGAGGGCAGAAAAGGAGAGACGGTATACGTGCTTTATAGGGTTGCAGTCTCCAAATGTTCAGCCAACAGAAGAGGACAGAAATGATGTGTGCACTAATTTTAAGCCGGTTCAACTGAGAGCAGACGAATCTATGGGATGAAGAAACCCAAAGGGGTTTTCCAGTGTTTGTGTCCTTTCAGCCAGCTTCCCTTCACAGAATCAGCCAGGTTGGAAGAGACCTCAGGGATCATCAAGTCCAACTGTTGCCCTGACACCACCCTGTCAACTAGATCATGGCACTAAGTGCCATGTCCAGTCTTTTCTTAAACACAGCCAGAGATGGTGACTCCACCACCTCCCTGGGCAGCCCCTTCCAATGTCTAATAACCCTTTCTGAAAAGAAATTCTTCCTAATGTCCAACCTGAACCTCCCCTGGCGAAGCTTGAGGCTGTGCCCTCTTGTCCTATCGCTAGTTGCCCGGGAGAAGAGGCCAACTCCCACTTCACTACAACCTCCCTTCAGGTAGTTGTAGACTGCAATAAGGTCACCTCTGAGCCTCCTCTTCTCCAGGCTAAACAACCTCAGGTCCCTCAGCCGTTCCTTGTAGGTCAGAAAACTTGTCCAAAGTCCCTTCACAAACATTTGTGCTCTCTTGGGCAGCGCGATGAGAGCATCATGTAAAACAGACCACAAGGAAAGAGCGAGCGGCTCTTCGTCTTTGAAAATGCTAGCCAGAAAGTCAGTGAAGAGATGAATCTATGACTGGGGTCAATACAGAAAGAAAAATTAAAAGAAAGGTAGGTGTGAAGCCACACCTGGAGTACTGTATCCAGTTCTAGATCCCCCAGTTCAAGAAAGATAAGGAACTACTGGAGGGAGTCCAGGGAAGGGCTACAGAGATGATCAGAGGACTGGAGCATCTCTCTTATGAGGAGAGGCTGAGAGAGCTGGGTCTGTTCAGCTTGGAGAAGAGCAGACTGAGGGGGGATCTTATCAACACTTACAAATACCTTAGGGATGGGTATCAAGAGGATGGGGCCAGACTCTTCTTAGTGGTACCCAGTGACAGGACAAGGGGCAATGGACACAAACTGAAACACGGGAAGTTCCATCTCAATAAGAGGAAAAACTTCTTTACTTTGAGGGTGACAGAGCACTAGAACAGGCTGCCCAGGGAGGTTGTGGAGTATTCTTCTCTGGAGATGTTCAAAACCTGCCTGGACACGACCCTGTACAATGTGCACTGGGTGACCCTGCTTTGGCAGGGGGTTGGACTAGATGATCTCCAGAGCTCCCTTCCAACCCCAACCATTCTGTGATTCTGTGAAGATAATTTGCATTTTTCAAGAAGCATTTTCAGTATGGAAAATCTGCCATTGAAAGCAGAGACAGATTACAATTTCTTGATTTGTACCAGGTCTTACACTCAGCCCTTACAATAAGCACAACTGTAGACCAGTCTACGCTTCCTGCAGAACAGTAAGAAAGTATAAGAAAGGACCTTGACCTTTCCATCCATTGGTCATGTCACGGCCAACAACACGGAGACGTATAGCAGCTGCATGGTTATGGGTAATACATGACAGGGGTAGCATGTCATGTCCTAGAGACAGAGAAATGAACATGAAACTCCAGGCATGCAGTTCTGTGTGCAGATGGAGGTGGAAGAAAATGGATGCTGCGCTTGGGGAAGCTGTGAGAGCCTCTCTGGAGCAATAACTTTCTGCGGCAGGCACAAGGGTACTGGTGGGCACGGGTCGGTGGGCTGGCTCCTCTATAAGGAATGTGTGCTGCAGGGCAGCAGATGTGTGCTGCAGGGCAGCAGAACAACGTACAGCTCTTGTCCAGGGCTCTGATACAGTCACAGCATTGTTGGGATGAAAAAGTAGGGAAAGAGACATTCAGGAGATTTTGTCAAAGACAACAACATGTATACTGTGTACTTTAAGTGACACTGGATATTCCAGTTTGTTGCACTAGAATTGAACTTCTGGCTTCATCCATTGGTTCTGCTGCTTGAAAATAAAAGGTGTTGCTACTTTGAACCACAGACCCATTTGTGAACTTTGGAATCAGACCGCCAGCTTGTCTAAAAGAGAGTGTTTTCACTGTCTCCACTTCAGCTGAGAGTTTAGTCCTTAATTAGTAGCTAATCTGTTGTACATCCCTGCTCAATCTGTGGTAGGTAGCAGTAAATTTTGTGGTGCAGTGAACTGTTAATAATTTAGAAGGCCTTCTGACCCAGTGTAGTTGTTCACTGGGCACTCATGATTATTTCATTTGTACAGTAACTGGAAAATGAAAACAAGATCCTTGAGACCTGACACAGGGTTGTACTCACTGTTCCAGGAATGAATTTCATCTCATCATTTCTTATAGGAAAAATCTGTTTACAAAGAAGACTGAAAAGGGGAAAGAGTTCCCATCTGTGGGTACTACTTTATGAAGATTATGCTATAGTTCCTTGTGGAAGAGAGCGAGCATATTTTATTTCAGGAAAGTTCATGAGGCAATTCATAATGAGAATGTAGTTTGGTTGATTTTTATTGCGAATACATCCCATGGGTTAAAAATTGGTTGTGCAGTAAAAGCACAGGCAAATGACTGTCATTGTGAATGGCCCTAGTTAGAAAAGCACCGAACAGGTGCTGGATGTTAAACTTGAATTTCTGGATGTCAGTTTTGAAACAAGGCACCAATATTGCACAGGCTTCCCAACTGCAATCTGAAATGTTGCTATGACAGTTTTCAAGGTTTCTTTAGTTCTTGGCTATCTGTAGGTGGTTTCCAGGAAGAGGCACAGATCAGCATTTGCAGAAAGCCGAGTTACCTATAAATTGATGTTAAAATCTAGTTGGCATTCATTTATTTTTTTATATGTGCAGGTAGCTCTGCACACACACAGAGACACATGTGAATCAGTAGATCTCACCTGAATTTGGTGACTCATGGTGCTAGACCTACCATCAGGACTGTGTAAGTCTAGGAAAGCATTTCATGCACAGCATGACTACCTAGCACAGGTGTCCAAATGCTGTGGCACTTACCTTATAATCATCATTTACAGCACTTGTTGTGCTGCTGCACTCAGGTTCAGAGTTATGTAATGTCTTCTGCCCTCCTTGTGTCTGGCTGCTTGAGCAACCACCTTGATTTCAAAGTGAAAAAGAATAGACAGCCCTATTTCTGTGAAAAGATTGTACTTAATATGTTAGAATGGCAGAACAAAGCTGAAAACCAACCAACCACATCACAAACTTCAAAAAAGTGTTTTTAATCTTGGTCTGAAAAATGCTTTTCAAAATTGTTGAAGAGCAAGTTTAGTTACAGATCTCCACCCAGTCTGGAGCAATGGCACAGTAGTACATTTTCAATGTAAAACCTCTAGTTCTCTAAGGAAAATCAAATCATTAGGCAAATCATGCATAATTTGCTTTTCTATCTTTGAGTCTAACAGCAAAATTTTAGTGGTAATGAAGGGGTGGGGACACTGCCCAGCCAGTTTTTTTGAGGATTTCTGTTATGAACAAGATAACAAAGTGTTGTTGAAGTCCACTCATGGCGTGTGTGAGACTGTGCAGTTGTCATGTGAAATCAGTTCAGTCCAAATCTGAATGGGGACGTTTTCAAGGCATCTGAACTTCACCAGGACCACCTTCGTGCTTAAAGGGAATCACACATTCAAACACTTCACTCATCGTCGTGGTTACTTGCATAAGGTCACGCTTGGACCCAAATCAGCTAATTTCCAGGGAAAGTAAAAGCAACCACCACAGTGAGCATCTGGAAGCATGACAGTCCACTCTTGGTGGACAAATCCCTATGCAACCTGACCGATCTTGAGCCTGAGTTCCCTCCCAGCACAAATTATTCTGTGATAATCCATGTATCTACTGGTTTTGTACCTTCATGAACAAGCAAGGTTCGTGTGCCTTGCACGACTGCTGTCCTGGGTTTGCACACATGGTCCCCTCCCCACATAGGGTCGGCAGCAGCTTGTTACACTTGGCACTGCCGGGACCACTAAACTCCTGCCACTGAAACCAAGCTAATCATATGGGAGCTAATGCCATGCAAAGACACAGGGTACGGAGTTTTTTCCTGTGGTGCCAAAGTGAACGAGTGTGAAAACTGGAGAAAGGCATTAACTACTCCTGATCTCAGATATGCTGGCTGGGCTCTTTTCTAGTGCCAGTCCAGCACCTAATCCCTGGGTTTTCGTTTCCTTTTGCTCCTCTCCCCGTTCCTATGGCCACGTTATTAGTCTTGTCATCTCAAGATCTATATGAGAAGAGTTAATTAACCAAACGTTTTGATAACCTAAGAGAACCAGGAGCAATAGTTCTGGTCTGTGCTTTAATTCTAGGGTCAGAGCCTTTCTGTCAGTGTTACTTACGTGATGCATTGCCTTGAGCAAATATAGTAAGTAATAAGAAGTTCCTGAGTTTATAATTGAGTTTGTTGAATATCTTCCAAGTCTCTGCTCTGTTTCCTACAAGGAAGAAGCAAAATATACCCAGAGCATAAGACTGAAAAAAACATTAGAAAACCTAGAAATAAATAGTTAAAATGACCTACATACCAGCAATTTTGCTGACCAGATTATTTAAAAGGCTAAAGGGCTGCAGATGTCAAATCCATATATGTATCAGTAAAATGATCATGATAATCACAGCTTATAAAATAGAGCTGAAATGCTTCATTAGGTACTGACAGTTTCTAAACCATGTTGTCACTTTCTGAAAATGTGTCATTTATTTTTTTTTTTCTAGATATGGAGAGAAAGAAATAGAGAATTGCACTGTGAAGCAGGGATGAGCTGAAAGCAAATCAAAAAGGTCTCTTAAAGAGATCACCATTCTCTTTCAGCAAAGCAGGACAATGTATTAAATAAAACTGCTCTTAACCTGTTGGGCACTTGAATCCCTTGGGTTTCCTGTAGTTATTCTATTGAAAAGGAGGCTTAAGAAGTACAGATTTCAACAGCTTTTCAATTGCCTGTAGCTCCATGTAAGGAAAGTAAAATTTAAAGGTAAAGTGAATGCACTGCTGCATTCATATTACAGTAACTTGTACTTTAAATTGTTCCTTTTTAAAAACTGCGGGTTTGTTGGTTTGTTTTTTTTTTTTTAAATTTGTGTTCTGGAGCATTTGTTTTATGGTATCTCCTGTATGGTTTACCTGTTAGTTTTAAGGATACAGAACGATCTGTATTTCTTTCATGTACAGATCCAGTCCATTATTTCACAAGGGTAGTTCTTGGAAAGAGGGGAATATTTCACTTAGAAATACGACATATGCTTGTGGGCAAAATACACCCTTGTGTAGTCAAAAGAAATTATATGCACCTAAGCTCGCCTTTCAAAATGTAATTTAAGCAATGCTTTAACAATGACTGTACCTACTTCTGCATATCTTAACAATGGTGCATTTCACAGAAGCTCCTTAAATAAAAGCTCCTTAAAATAAAACAAGGTCACCAGTTTGAGTCTACAGATATGCAGCACACATGAAAAGCCACCGAACTGATCTGTGAAGTCCCTCCTGCGGGGGATTTCCTAGCAAGAACAGCTTTTCAAGTGAGCCAAAGAGGCTGGTGGAAGTGGCCTAAGTAACCATTTTCCATCTATTACATGTAACCGCTAAAATAATTCACCTTATAACGTGGAGGAAGCAGGAGGCTGCTCTGAATTACATTCTTTTAATTTGTTTCACAAGGATTCATAAGGATTCTTCTTCCCTTTTTCTTCATGTACTTCATGGTCACCGCAGCATTACTCTGCCCCTAGCCCTGGGAAGCAAGAAATGACCTGGCATAAATGAGTTATGAATGTACCGTACTGGGACAACACTCCTCATCCAGATAAAAACAGTGACAAGCAGACTTCAGCTAGGCTTGCACCAGAAAGAATTAGACTGGGCCCAGTCCTAGCAGTAAGGATGAGAATAAAAATAATTACCTGCAAGGTGGTCAGGGGTCATGTAAGAGCCAGGTTAGATCATCTCATATTTTAAGCTATTAAATGAAAAAGAGGAGAACATTTGCTTATTAAGATCATTTCCTAATCATTCTTATAAGATTTTAATGAGTGACATACTGACTCTGGATATAAATTTGTGATTTCCCAAAATAACAATTTGATTGGTTTGAGTGATGTCTTGCATCAAGTAATCACAGTTAATTTTGCTTTTGAAGAGGTTTGACTTTGCCAGTCTATCACATCCTCCATGTGCACAGCTGTATTTCCACGGCTGTGTCTCTTTTCTTTGTCTGGTGTAACCCCCAGTGCCTAGGGTGAGTTTCTTCTCCAACCTTTCTTCCTGTCCTATGCATGGACCAGCTCACAGATAAGTATCTGCTCATCTAGCTATTTTTTTCTCTTTATCTGAACGTTCCTTATGCTACCACCTTGACTTCAAGCCTTGTTGAAACCCTGTTTTCTTAACAGGGTGGGAAACTAGAAATAATTAAAATGGAAGAGTAAACAGTAGCAGCCTGTGCGATGGCTTCTTTCCCCACCACCATCTCTATTACGTCACAGCTTGTTGGAGCGAGTCCAGAGTAGGGCAACCAAGCTGGTGAAGGGTCTGGAGGGTCTGACCTACGAGGAACGGCTGAGGGAGATGGGGTTGTTTAGCCTGGAGAAGAGGAGGCTCAGAGGTGACCTTATTGCAGCTACCTGAAGGGAGGTTGTAGTGAAGTGGGCGTCGGCCTCTTCTCCCAGGGAACTAGCAATAGGACAAGAGGACACAGCCTCAAGCTTCACCAGGGGAGGTTCAGGTTGGACATTAGGAAGAATTTCTTCTCAGAAGGGGTCATTAGACATTGGAAGGGGCTGCCCAGGGAGGTGATGGAGTCACCATCTCTGGCTGTGTTTAAGAAAAGACTGGATATGGCACTTAGTGCCATGGTCTAGTTGACATGATGGTGTCTGGGCAATGGTTGGACTCGATGATCCCAGAGGTCTCTTCCAACCTGATTGATTCTGTGATGCTGTGATTCTGTGAAGCTCAGAGAGGAGGAAATTGTCCCTAGATGCTTTCCTGATAGCATGGACAATAGAAAAGAGGGAAAAGACAGATATGCTGCTCATGGCTGAGTGAGGCTAATTTGAAAAAGGGAATTCTTCCATTTTCTTACACCTCCTTATGCAGCCACATCTTCCCCAAGAAATAGCATTAACATACATCTTGTGTTGTACCTGGGAGTACTGAAGCCACAGTTTTCTGCTTTGATGCCAAAGTCAGGCCTGCGAACTGGTGTTACACACCTAAATATATATGGTTTGCCTTGAGGGGAACAGCCTTAGGAGGGGAAGCTATTTAGCATTTCAGATAAAGTACTCGTATCGAATTCTCCGATGCAATCGCCCTGAGTTTGACTGTACGCACGCATGTGTGGATGAAGGCTGTAGCGAGAAGGGAGGCAAAGATGAAAGAGTGACAGCAGTATTGCTGGCCAGAGGAAAGAACCTATTACAAAGGAAAAGTTAAGTCATAAACCACTCTGCAACAATGGCAGAGGGCTCTCTTAGAAATGTGGGTGCTCTTGGCTGACTCGCAGCGCAAAACCAGGCAACTGCTCACCAGATGTGTTCAGCTGTATGCGTGCTACCCCGGCTCTGTACGCAGCCCGTCACATACCGCAACTGCATTGCTTGGGGTGGGCTGTAAGAAGCAGAAAGGAAGGCCAGAGCACAGTTGACATTTTTCCTTTTCACTGTTTGTTTTATATCCTCCCACTCCTCATTTTCCTCCTCCTACACCCTGGTGCTGCATACTGATGAGAAAATACTTGGTTCAGACCCAAGCACGTATTTTTGGTTATTAAGGTTGGTGCTGGCTGCCCAACCTACACTTCCTAATTTGCCAGAGTTGCATGGGGCTGTTGGTTTTGCATTGTCAGCATTTAAGGGCACATTTAAAAAAGATTTTGAAAACAAAATATGCACACACACATATGTGCATGTATCTAGGTACAGATGAATGCACATACACAGCCTTCCAACACATACGTTGAATTAGGTAAAAGAAACTGTCTTTTGTCATGTTTCACAAATATCCTGTCCTTTCCAGCTGTTATGAGGAACACCTGTAAAAAGAAAGAAAAATAATAGAGGAAGGTGTTGGATGATGAAATAAGAGAACATGCTGTTAGGAGAAGAGTATGCTAATGAAAGGGTATGCTACTGAAAGGGTATGGGGACAAGTGATATCTCAAGAGGATATATATGTTTCTGTCTACTCAGAAAGTTAGTTCTTTGGTAAATTAATGCAAAAAAACATTAGGGAAAGACCCTGAGATGAAGCGATCCAAACAATGAGCTTCTTCCTTATTGTTTGTGGGGGACAAGAAAGCAAAGACAACTTGTCACTAAATAGCGCACTTAACTCCCCTGCTAGACTTTCCAAAAGCAAATAATTTCCAAGGCCTTCAGATCTGCTCAGCATTTTTGCCTTCCCCAGGTGAACTCTGACTGAGGCATTTTCACTAACGCCGTCACAACAGGACTCACGCTCCAAGTGAGGTTCAGGCTGAAGCCTATTACAGACTAATGCTTGATCCTGTGCTTCCCTGGTGGGGGTAAGAAGAGTGAGGAGCAGGTACGAGATGGTGCCAGTCATATGGCCATGGTGCCTTGTTTTTTTTTCCTCTGGATTTGCGCCACAGGTGTTAGGTGGTGATGACCAATGAGACACGAAGCACAACAGAGAGCAATGACAGCTTGTGACATTTTGCAGTTATCCCATTCACCTGTTTTCCAGACCTTGACATGATTTTCAGATAATTTGCTTGAAAGGATTTGGACCGAAGGTTACAAGATTGCCAGGTTCTTTCACCCTTCTACTGGCGGTGATCACTGCAACAGCCCTGGGCTTGGACGCAGCGCGTGTCAGCCTGCTGCAGTCATGCTAGGAAGCTAACGAAGCTGGCTGGTAGAGAGCTCAAGCAAAAATATGTGCTAACCTGTTGCTGTAACTCTTGCTGTGATTTGTTTTAGGTAAGCCGTCTCAGGAAAACCTCGTTGAGTGCTCACTGCTATTGCCAACTGCCTTCTACAGGGAAAGAAAAACTGTGTGTTCCTTCTGAAACTGCAGTCTACACCGAAAGCCTGGATGCTGGCAGCAGCACTGCCTTTTAGGTATCTTGCTTTAGGAAGTCCTACGGTGGCCGGCATGCTAGTGTTGGTGTTCGCTATGCCCCCCAGACAAGGAGCGAGCTGGGCATGCCAGGTTTGGCAGCTGAGCATTAAGGCTCTCCTGGTTTAGGCATCTTGCTGGTCTTCCTTCACAATTCTCTGCGATACAGACCCAAGGATCCTCTGCACTGGGGTGCGTCAGTCACTTCACATCATAGTGCATGAAGCAGAAGGCAGCTCCATCCGCCCAGGAGCTGTAATGCATGACAGCTGTGATAGCAGCTGAAGCTCTCTCCTCCCGGCTGCAGGAAAAGGGCCTCGAAAGAGGTCAGCAAATCTGTACGGAGATGTTGTGATGCTCATCCCTTCATGTAGCAAGTGATTTTTTTTTTGGACTCAATATTTTAAAGCCCGAATTTGGGCACAGCTTGCTCCAAAGAAAGTTGCAGCTACTTTTTTTTGCCCTAATGGTCAGTGTAACATGAGGGTCATGGTGAGGGGAGTGATTAACCCCTTGGAAACGGCCACAAGTGTGCAGAAAGGCTGGCCATGAGCTGGGAACACAAACGCAGATGATGGAGCCAGTGCAATGAGTAAGACAAGTGCACAGGTCAGATGCTTGGAGGTCTCCAAAGTCCCAGGCTGTAGGGTGGGTGGCTCTGCCCGCAAAGTGAACCGGTATTTCCCCCGTTCTTCTCCGACCTGCAATAGTCTCTGCCTGCCCGGAGTGATCTTGACAACACTCACATGCCTGTAAACACCAGCAAACCAAGTACACTAAATCTATGCATGGCTATTTTTGGTAAGCTAAAGGAAAAATAGCAGCCTGCTTTGGGAAAGCCTGGGAGTCTGCCAAGGCCATGATGTAAAGCTTTCCAAGTGAATGCTATGGCTGAATCAGTAAAAGCATGTCTGAGTCAGGATATGCTGTAAGATCTTGCCTTCTGAAATTAAATCCCTCCTCTCTCACAGAGAGGTAATATTTCATGCTCTTAACCCTTTCTCCTCAGCAGAGGAGTGAGCATTAAAGCTGCATAATTCAAAAGCTTCATTTAATTTAGGAGGAAATGCTTTGTTTAGTATTCAGTGTTTGGCTGCTAACAGTGAAGTCTGAATCTACTAACGAAGCCAGAAATTCCCAATGGAGAAATAATGAAAACCACTGGTATTTTCCTATAATCTTTTTATTTTTAAATCACATCAGTGGATTCTTGCACAACAGTCATATTCAAATAGCTGCTAGCTCAGAAAAGGCAGTGACTTTGAAAAATATATTTCCATATTTCCCCTCTAAGTTTTTACTTTGCAACCGTCTCCTTTCAACTAGGCTTATGGTTGATTTTCTTCTTCTGCAAGGTGTAGATAGGGTTGTTAACAAGGCTGTCCCCTAAAAGGAAAAGGATTCAGCAGGAAAATGCTTTTCCATATAACTGGAACATGAATTATTTCCCTGGGCCTCTCCCCTGCACCCTTGCAATAAAGGCAATTCCAGGAACTTATCTGACTTTTGACGGGAGAGGTTTTAGGAGACAGAAAACAATATCCAAAACGCAAAATCTCTTTCCCTTAGTGAAAGAGGTTTGCAGACCTACTCCTAGGACATCTCTGGAGCAAGGTTTATTAACGAAGGGGTGGTTAATAATAATAAAAAAGTCTGAATTACACAGTAAGTCTGTTTGAGGAATATCAAACTCTCTCAGTGGACATCACGATACTGTTTATATGAACAATAATACCGACTCTTTGCTTCGAACTCTGACTTATTTGTTTTTACATTGAAAGAGCTTGCAGAGCTCGCTGTTAACGACGTTGTCCCCTTTTCCCTTTTGATATCGGCTGCTGTTCCCCACACCCCACCTGCATCTGTTCCAGGCTCTGCACTCCTTCATTTCCTGCAGCTCTCGTTCCTGCTCCCAGGTTTTATTTCTCTGTTATTATCATCTCGGGCACCTTTTCTCTATGCTTAATTTATGCTGTGCTCTTACTTTCACTTTGGTACAAGCCAGGATCTGGCAGGAACCAGTGGAAAAATTGAGCACACGCTTGTGTACATTTAGGGACGGGGGGCTGTGTGAACCTCCCGTAATCCAGGAGGAGACGGTTAGTGACCTGCTGTGCCAGTTGGACACCCACAAGGCTATGGGCCTGGATGGGGTTCACCCCAGAGTAATGAAGGAACTGGCAAATGAACTTGCCAAACCACTCTAGATTATCTACCGGCAGTCCTGGTTAACTGGAGAAGTTCCAGCTGACTGGAAATTAGCAAATGTAATGCCCATCTACAAGAAGGGCTGGAAGGATGATCCAGGGAACTATAGACCTGTCAGCCTGACCTCGGTGCCAGGCAAGGTGATGGAACAGATCATCCTGAGTGCCATTACACGGCACATGCAGGACAATCGGGGCATCGGGGCCAGCCAACATGGATTCATGAAAGGCAGGTCCTGCTTGACCAGCCTGGTCTCCTTCTACGACAAAGTGACCCGCTTAGTAGATGAGAGCAGGGCTGTGGATGTAGTCTATCTAGACTTCAGTAAGGCATTCGACACTGTCTCCCACAGCATCCTCCTGGACAAACTGGCTGCCCGGGGTTTGGATGGGTGGACTCTTCAAGGGGTTAAAAACTGGCTGGATGGCCGAGCCCAGAGAGTGGTGGTGAATGGGGCAAAGTCCAACTGGCGGCCGGTCACTAGCGGTGTTCCCCAGGGCTCAGTTCTGGGGCCGGTGCTGTTCAATATCTTTATAGATGATCTAGATGTAGGGATTGAGCGCACCCTCAGCAAATTTGCAGATGACACCAAGCTGGGTGGGAGTGTCGATCTGCTGGAGGGTAGGAAGGCCCTACAGAGGGATGTGGACAGGTTAGATAGATGGGCCGAGACCAACGGCATGAGGTTCAACAAGAACAAGTGCCGGATCTTACACTTGGGCCACAACAACGCCCTGCAGCTCTGCAGGCTGGGGGAAGAGTGGTTAGAAAGCGTCCGGGCGGAAAGAGACCTGGGGGTGCTGATCGACAGCCAGCTTAACATGAGCCAGCAGTGTGCCCAGGTGGCCAAGAAGGTCAATGGCATCCTGGCCTCTATTAGGAATAGTGTAGCCAGCCGGTCTAGGGAAGTGATCGTCCCTCTGTACTCGGCACTGGTGAGGCCACATCTTGAGTACTGTGTCCAGTTCTGGGCCCCGCACTTCAAGAAAGATGTTGAGGTGTTGGAGCTAGTCCAGAGGAGGGCGACCAAGCTGGTGAAGGGTCTGGAGGGTCTGACCTACGAGGAACGGCTGAGGGAGCTGGGGTTGTTTAGCCTGGAGAAGAGGAGGCTCAGAGGTGACCTTATTGCAGTCTACAACTACCTGAAGGGAGGTTGTAGTGGAGTGGGAGTTGGCCTCTTCTCCCGGGCAACTAGCGATAGGACAAGAGGACACAGCCTCAAGCTTCGCCAGGGGAGGTTCAGGTTGGACATTAGGAAGAATTTCTTTTCAGAAAGGGTTATTAGACATTGGAATGGTCTGCCCAGGGAGGTGGTGGAGTCACCATCTCTGGCTGTGTTTAAGAAAAGACTGGACATGGCACTTAGTGCTATGGTCTAGTTGACATGGTGGTGTCAGGGCAACGGTTGGACTCAATGATCCCTGAGGTCTCTTCCAACCTGGTTAATTCTGTGATTCTGTGATTTGGGACCGTGCTAAGAGCTTCGTCAGACTGGCAATAGGTTTGTGCCTGGCCCTCCAGACCTCTCGCTGTGAAGCTCAGCATGCTATGGAGGATATAGAGGGTACTTACAGGTGATGTTTTGAGGAAGGAGGGGAGAAAAACTGCACAAGAATATCATGTTCCCTGGAAGTAACGAGAGATTCTGGGGTAAAGCTAAAAAAACCCATCTTGTAGGTTTTATGTAACTGAACATCATATCTGACCACAGCAACATGCCCAACTCACCAGTTAAATTAAAGCACAAAGATTTTTTGAAATCATGGTCTAGACAGGCTTCTTGATCCCAGTCCTAGGTGCTAATCACACATTCACAATATATTTAAAAAATGTGAGATGCAAATATTAGTAGTTCCAGAAAATAAAGAAGCTGATCAAAGACTTTGCACTCCTGTAACAGCGAACTCATATGTAAGCTTCCCACACCTGCTGCTGAGATGATTTTGGAGTACAATTCTCTCAAAACCTTTACATAGCTCTGTGGCTCACGCAATGCAGGTTTTAGCCCAACTGGGTGTCCCGTATACCCAAACACAGACACGGAGAGGCATGAAAAAGATTTCATATCTTTATTTGTGGAAAGATACTGCTAGCTCAAGCTGCCCAAAGGTTGCAGGCTCCATTGATGCAAGCAGTCTTCCACCACCTTGAATTAATACCATCATCACAAAACCACCATGATTATTTCTTCAGTTATATATGTGAGATTCACCAGGGGAATAGAAAAGCCTTTGAAATTCAGGGTCCTTGTGGGTGTTTCAAGCTGGCTAACTGGGAGACCTCAGTGCTTTGAGCACTGGTTCTAATTTGGAACAAAACTAGGTAACAAAAATAATTTAAAATACCACAAAACATGAAGTTTTGTTTCAGGTGTATGGACATGTGGCACTTCCAGGAGTGCTGTGACGAGTGCCTGTGTTCCTCGCCCCCCTGCACCGCTGTCGCCTGCAGAGGTGGGCTGGCAGGGATGAAGTGGCCGGTCCCCCTCTGTTGCCTCCTGCAATTTGCCCTGTACCGCTGACTGTCTTGGGTTGCTTAAGCCTGGGAAACGGTGTGGGAGCTGGTCCGTATGAAAGATGCAAAGTGAAATAAAGTTGTATTGTACCGAGTTACTGCCTCCCATGGCAGCTGTTTATCCCCTTCAGCGGTCTTCGTGCCGCTTCTCTCGCAGAGGCCATTTGAATCTTTGGGGCCTTTTAACCTTCTTTTACTTCTCTCAGCCACAGGAGAACTCTCCCGCGGCAGCTTACCCTCCTGACTTTTTTGCGTTCAAGGCTACATTTTTGGCCCAAGCTGTTCTTTGTGTGTTGCTCCTCCATGAATCTGCCTTATGGCTTCCCACGGGGGGACTGGCACTGACACATATTTCCTTCCAGCAGCATCCTGTTCAATTAGTGCTCTATGGCAGGTTGTGGTCCCTACTCAGCAGCAGCTGGGGAGTTGAAACATAAGCCTGTTTTTTGCTTGGTAGCCCTACAGAGGCTTCTCCATCAAGATCTGAATCTCTGGTGAACAACTGAATCTCATTCCCTGCTCATTTGCATTTTATGCCTAGCATCTTGCTTTGCATTCATCTATATTTATGATACATCGCAGTATACAGGCAACTCCTTTCAGAGCAATTTTCTTGATGTCATTAGCCTCTCTGGTAACTTGCTAAACGAACAGCGCAAGGGTTTAGGAGGATTCAAATAACAATTAGATAATTATGTCTACAAGAACAACATGACATTTTGTAGCTAGACAAGGGAGCAGAAAAATGGTGCCAGTGATATTAGCAGAACCAAGGTGCAGGTGAATAGCCAAAGTTTTAAGTGGTTCTCTAAACCAGCTGAAGTCCCATGAGGTCCCACACACCCCTTACCTGCCCACAGGGTCCCACCTCTCACGATTTGCCACTCCTTGCTCTCAACCTTCCCCACTTTTCCGACAGTTCAAAGCCCTAAAGGCCACGTCTGCTACTACTGTGGCTCGAAGGCACCCTCCTTTCTCATCTAAACCCACTGGCACACTCTCCTTTGCAGTTTTGAGATATGACAATGACATGAATGGGTTGGAGGAGGCCACAGCTCCTTACCAAAGCTCGAAGTGAGCTACCTCAAACATATTGCCTTGTGCTTGTTAGAGGGTTTACATGATAGCCATTACTTGCCATGCATTTTGTGACCGAGTTTAAATGCCATTACAATGAGACCTGGTTGTAATGAAATAGTAGCAGTCTGCAGTTGAGTTGTACCTACAAACGTGCTTGCTCCTACAAGGTTTTGTGAGAAACTCCTGAGCAAAGTTGCAGCAAAGGTGTATGAAAGCAGGCTTTGAGGGAAAGGAGGTGACTGCTAGTACACTCCACTGTGAAAACAAAACTAAAGCAGGAGCAGCTTGTCCATGCTTAAAAGGCTGTGTTGCAAACATGCACAACAGCCAGAGAAAAGTTGCGCCCAAATCCATCTGTGAAACCTTGACGTAGTGCCCTGCTGTATGGAAAACTGAAGCTTCAGGTCATTTGAGTTGACGGGCATGAAGAGAGCCCAGTGCACTGTGGTGCAGCAGCATCTTGGGGCACAGGACCTGAAGATGGGCTTCCCCAAAGGGAATGTGCCTCAGCAGGGCACAGGTTAATCTTTGTCCATCCTTGCAACTTGGTCACTGGAGCTGCAAATAACTTTCTCCAGAAGGAAACAAAGCAGGTTATTCTTCGAGTGGGAGGTTACTACAAAGAGTAATTGGTTTTTAGAAACAGGTAGCTAAAAGATATATGCTAGAATTCACTTCACCAAGGCTAGGAAGAAATTTAGTTTTCGTATCATGGATGTTTGTTGTCAAATTCCAAGAGTTCATCACATTTTAGTTAGAAAATCCATTAAAAAATATAAGCTTAAGTTCGTAACGTAGTTGGAAGATATGTTTACATGGATGAGCCTGTTTTCAAGCTCGTGTGAATCCCTCAAGGAGACCTCTTCATCACCAGCCCGTTTTCTGAATTCAGTAGCATTTGCACGAAGCAATGAGGGTGAGGACAGCCCATGCACTGTAATACCTGTGCATGCAGTTGTGCAGGTAACAGCACCAACAGCACCAGGAAATCTCCCCAGCTAAGCTTTATACACAGGCACACACGAATGAGGAATCAAACAGATACTAAAGTGTCCAGGTTCAGCATTGTCTACTAGTAGAGATTAGGGATCTGATATTTGTAAAGGTGTTTAATCAGTGGAGTTAGGAATGATTTCACAGCAGCACTTTCAGAAGCACTTGGAAAAAAGCCTTTGAGAACCTCCTGAGATATTTGACTTCAGATAAATATACATAAATATTTCAAAATATGGTCTATATGGTTAAAGAAGTTGGCTCCCATTGACACAGTTTGCCTGAGGTTGGCAAATAATCAACAGGAGATAGTCCTTTAAAGGTGGTCGCTGGTTGCTTATCAGCTGTGGTCTAACCAGAAAAATGTTGCCAAGTCAGATTCCCCCTAGTCCAAGTTTTATTTTGAAGAAAATCTTGTTTGCATGTGCCCAGGAATGAAAAGGGGATGAAAATAATACTGACACCTCCCCTCCCCTGTTGTTTCTAAGGGAGAGGCAAGTAGGGACCAGATCCTTCTCCAGCAGATGGAATGAAACAAAAAAAAAATACATCTCTGCTTATAATATGGAGGACCATGCTGCTACAGAAAAAAATTATAATCTGTCCAAGGTTTTTGTTCTGACTATTTAGCACATCACACTGCACTGATTACTGAAATCATGGAATAAATTTGATTTGGGTTTGGGTTTTTTTTTTTTTTCGAAGCAGTGAAAAAGCTATTTAACCAAGTGTTCCTGTAGTTTAATCTGACTGCTGCAGAACTCTGGTTATAGAATTTCATCTAGCAACAGCTGAGGACAAGTTTGTTACACAACAATGAGAATTAGAGGTTTATGTCCTAAAGACATGCAGAGAAACAGTTGTTTTTGAGGTTTCAGAGCTATTATATACTTCTTGCAGTTATTATGACACTTAGTACGACTGACCCCATTCTGGAGTATTCTCCAAAACAGAACAAATTAACAGTGATGAAGAAATGTTGCTTCTCTTAATTTTTGGCCAGAGAAAGGGAAATGAAAGGAGAATAAGGGTGATCGAGGCAGTATTGAGAATAAAATTCAGAGCTCCTTTGTCCCTTTCATATCCTTTAAACTTTAAACTTTAATTTGCTTCATAATCATCTGTTTAGATGTGCATGATCCTGCCAATGTATGTATGGCTGTTCCACTCAGTGTGAAATCTCACTAAGTTACACCATGGTTTCTTGGCAGAAGGTTCATATCTTCCATTATAATTTTGTAAAAATCAGACTGTATTACTGCAGTGTGGCCAAAGTCACAAATGAACAATATGTAAGGTGCTCCAAAATTATGAAATTGTTGTAACTATAGTGAGATGAAAGAGAGAAAATGCTTGGGGCTAAGTTTCTTAAACAAATGGTTTTGAACTTTCCACGTCCATTCAGGATGTTTTCTTATTTTTTTGTCCCGTGATGCATGCTAGAAAGACGTTTATGCATTAAAAAGTTCAGCATAAATTCTGACATATTTTCATAACTCCAGAAGCTGCAACCTTAAACAATACACCAAATAGTGCGCGATGAACAATAATGTTGTAAGCTGCCAATGCTGCTGATGACACCCAAACCTTAACAAAAAATAATAGCATAGTTTAGATTTCTTGAAAAGAAGTATCTTCCATCTGAGCAGCGTTAGTTAAAGGTTAGACAGCTATAAGTGTGATAAATATGTGCTTGTTATAGGCAGTTGCACCAAGGAAATCTCACACAGGACTGAACATCTGCAAGTGGTGTAGCAAATAGCATGCATCTGACAGACCAACTAATTTACTGGTTAGTCCAGGAAGATTTTACATTCCGATAGCTGAAGTTTCTGTATAAAATGTAATTTACTGCTGAAATGCCCTAAGAGGAAACTTCACAATTCAGTCATGCCTGCTGAGCGTTTGCCAAATAGCTCAGGTCCTCAAATAATCGGGCCAAATTTCCAGCTGGTGTAAATTAACACACCTCCACTGGTGTCAGTGGAACGATTTTGATTTACACCAGTAGAGAATTTAAGCATCTGTGTTTATTCATGCAAAATAAGTGATTTCATGGAATAATTACAAAACAATTAAGCCTGCCATTTATTTGCATCATATAACTGCATGCTTTTCTGTATACCTGTGAGTACAGGCAGTAACATACAGAGAGTACTCAAGCTGAATATCGGATTGAATTTATAATGGATAACTAAAGCAGCAGTGATACCATTCCCTGTTGAAATGAAATTTAATGAGGATGATGGAGAGAAATAATTCTGCAATCTACCTTTCTCTGCTCTTAATTTAACCAGAAGCTGAATGCTTTGTGCAAAGTTACAGCTACTTAGTCAACTGATTATTTGTCTTTCCACCTTTTTTCATTCACAGAGAACATGGCATGAGTTAATTCTTACAGATAGCCCGCTGTAGAATTGCTTTTAAAGAAAGCAGACAGATGGACGCTCTCTTCCCTGAAGCCTTGTTAAACTAATAATCTATAACATTCATCCTTTAACTTTTAATTGCATTTCATCAGCTAGTGTCTCCTAGTTTACACTTCAATTGTAAAGTACAGGATTATATTATATATGTGTACAGGACTCCTCCGTTGAAAATCTCAGTGGGTTTTGGCTCTTCATCTGTGTGGCTGTGATTCAGCATGGCAGGGGTTAGCTCTTAGATGCCATCGTACTCCAGGGAATTCATAGTGATGATTAAGTTGAGAATCCCAGCCCTGATAATTAGCTCAGAGATTCTGTATCTGGATATGTGCTGTGAAAAGGTAAAAAAAAAAGAAAGGAAAGAAAAGAAAAGAACTGATTTTTAGAGCAGTTAGCCCTAAGGAGTTGGCTAACCAGCTGTCTCAGATTTTATACCTGCCAGCAGCTGGTTGGTCAAAATAGTTATTTACTATATGGAGTAGGCATGTTTATTGTCTCCTCCTTGATTTACTTGTTTAATATGTTGTTTTTTGAAAGGCAGAAAAAGAAGAAAGGGAGAGAGGGAGACAGGGGGAGAGACAAAGATAGGAAGGAAGGAAGGAAGGAAGGAAGGAAGGAAGGAAGGAAGGAAGGAAGGAAAGAAGGAAGGAAAGAGGAAGAAAATTGTCAGGGGTTTGAGTCAGTTCATAATAAGATGCCCCCCAAAATAATGAATAAATCTCCACTGAAAGCAACGCAGTTACTCTGGTGTAGATAAGAGAAGAGTCAGTCCTTTTTGTGCTACATTTTTCTGTTCTGTCTGATCCTGGAGGTTAGCTTTCTCAATGCAGGTCACATTTTTCCTTCCCTCCTTGGAGTAAGAAGTCCAACCTGCTGTACTGACAGCAAACTAGACTTACACTGGAGCATTTTACATTTATTTATAGGCTGATGGAAAAGACAACAGTAGTATCTTGCATGATAGCAAAACAAGAATTTCCCTCAAGGTGAACAAGCTTTACAGATATGGTCATTTATTTGGGTATGTACTATAGATTAAGGCTAACATGTACGGCAGATACTCCTTTAGCTGTGAGAGGCACTTTTCCTTTAGTGGAACATTTTAGTAACCAACAGGTCTTGAGTTTCCATGCCAGCACAAGAAGCACTCAAGACTATTATCTAATTCTTGAGATTTTTATGTCTAGAAGGTATTTTGAAGAGAGGATCTGGATTAAGAAGTCCGAGTGCTTTTTTAGCGAGGGGCAACAGAATATTTTTGTCCCATATTGTATTCCTCCAACCAAAGTATTTATTATCAAATTAAATCTGTTAGCGGAACTATTCCAATAAACTTTTTTGTTGAAAGATTTCTTCTAAATGTTAAGTTCACCACTGAGGATTCAATAGAGATGGGTCAGTCAGACAGATCAGCCGACAGGTAAAAAGCCTGGCTAAAATGTGGATCTGAACAGCTCCTGTCTGCCCATAAGTGGATGTGCAATTGTCTAAATTTTTGCCTGTCAAGAAAATGTATGAGGGAAAAAAGCAGAAATCTAACCTTTGGCCCTGCATATGAAAAAAAAAACAACCCCATGTTTCAAATATTCATTTTGAAGTAGGGTCCTTAAGTGTTCACGCAGCATCTTAAAAGTGTGTGCCACTCTTTAGCAGGTAGAGCAGAGATTATAGTGCTTTAAAAATTGTTTTTTCAGAATATTTTCTACAAAGATGCGTGTGGCCCAATCAAATTGTGTGCTTTCCTCTATCTCTTCTAGACCTCATTCCAAAACAATACAAGCACTGATATGAAAAGGCAGCGTGACAGCTGATTACTATATAAACAAACAGTGATAGTGGTGGTTGTAGCATTAGTGTAGGTATTTTTGAGCACAGAACATCTGGCATTATTCTTCAAGAACTAGGTCATTCTAACAGACATAGATATTGCACAGTGTGTAAATAGTCAGGAACAGTTGCTGGTTTGTAAAAAACAAACCAACAAAACCCTACAACCCCAAAACCAAAACAAGAAACCCCATGTCACAAATAGATCGTGGGCTTCCTAGAAGCAAAATCTGTAATGCAGGTTGGTGGCACTCGGGGAAGAAATTTCAGACATGCCACACACCCAAAACAAACTATACTGTGTCCCAAGCATTATGGTAATGGACTCAAGCACGTATGGGCCTGCTCTCTGCTTTTGTAGTTTTAAAGGCACAAAAGCACATTCACTTAAGCTAGCAAAGGAAAATCTGTTATTCAACAGGAAAAATAAAAAATGGTAATGGTTCTATGAAACATGAAGTGTGGTGAATTATAAGAAATGATGGATGATGTTCTCATTGTAAAAACATGGAAGATCTAATAAAAAGCCTGTTGATTCAAAGTAAAACCACAAATGAATGAAATCAGACCTAGTTTGTCGCAAACTTCGAGAACCTAAGAATGATATTGCCCTGTGATGCCTGGTTTCTTATGTTTTCTTATTCACCCAAACTGAATTGTGCAAACAGAAAAACAATTGGTTCTGATTATGAAGACAGTGTATATGTGGGACTTCTATTCATTTCAGCGAGAATTAGATACATACAACTGAGACCATAATCTGGTCCCTGACATTTAAAAGGCCGCAGGCCTCTAATTTTTCCCTGCTAAAATCTGTGTACTTTTAAATACTGTGAAATTTATATCCATGGATTTTAATGAAGAAAGGCACCATACAAATTCTGAGCAATCTTTTTAAGACATTTAAATTAATTTCTGGAACAAAAGATGTAAACCAAGAGAGTTTTTCTGGATCTAGCTTTCACAATAATATGGATAATTAATCTTTCATTCCAAAATTTCTCTGGGGAGAATGGTAAATGGTTTTAATTTGTTGCTAAACATCACTCTTAAATGACTCTAAAGACTGTGCCTTGATTTGTCATGCAACATGTTGTATATTCTTAATCTGTTGAATGAGGACCCTGCAAGCCATATTTTTAAAGACATCACGCAACTATCTCCCTTCAAAACAAGGAAATTAATACGATTTTTTCCAATCCTGATTCTTCTTGCTGAGGCTAGATTCTTTATTTTAATTGTATTTTGAAGCTGCATTATGAAAAAGTTCTGACTTAAAATACCCTCAAACCATGTAATCATGCAACTGTCTTTGTCCAGACAAAAAGCTCCGGAATCTAATTTTGTTTCTTTTTTCCCCCTTTCATCTCATGAACTGATTCAGATATTATTCTCACTGAGGTACATTCAAGGCTGAAGAAAAGCAAACAAGTCTACCTTCACTCAATTTGACTAATACCTTTTAAAAGTGAAACTGAATAGCACCCACCATGCAGAAAGGTGTCTGAGAAAATAGAAATAGTAAATGTTTGACACGATAGCTTTTTTTTTTACTAATTCATGGGCAGCACAGGTCAAATAGAAAGACAATCACAAGCTGCTTCTTTGGCCTGGGCTGGGTCTGACTATAAAGTTTGGCTCTTTGGATTTCAACAGAACTGTGAAAATAAATGGAAGAGATCTGGGATTGATGGTTCCATTAAGACAAAGAAGTAAATCACTTTTATATATTTAGGAAATTACCCACACATGGACAGATAATAGTGGCAGTAATCTTATTTAAATACACAGAAAGAACAGTCTGAGATTGTTCCCAAAAAAGTATGCAGTAACTCTTCTATCTCTTTTCAGTTTGAGTAAGTCAATTCAAAGCATAATCCCTTTAACAACATTTGTTACAGTTTGGGATACTTTTCAGTGTTCTGTATCAACTTAATTTTCTTTTCATTTGATGATTAGGGAAGAGATCATCCTTGTGAGTACCAGTGCAGTGCTCCACAAAGTGCTATCAGTGATCCAGAGACCCAAGATACCTTTTCTCTTCTCCAGTCTCACCTCAAAGTCCAAGGTTGGATTTCTGAGAAGTCTTAGGCTTGGATAAACTCTTCTGTCACTATCAATAAAAAATAGATCATGGACAGTAATGGCAATTAAAGTATTCCAGAAATGATTAAGTCGTCTCAGCTTGGTGTTCAGTGTTACGCTGGACTACACTCAAGCCACTTATGGATGCTCGGTGTGGTTGTCACATGTATAATAGCGTCCCAGTTCGGTATCATGACGACACACCCAGATTAACCTCTGCTCAGAGCTGCCAGATCCTGGCTGCCAGTATGGTTGAAGAATAGAAGAGTAAGGATGCTTAAATTAGGCATTTTTAAGTAGTAAGCTATATACAGCCCATCTTGATTGTTCAGTTTGTTGACTAGTGTTTTGGATGCTACGTCTGTGGGTTGGTTGCTAATGTTGTAGTACTGTACCTAAAAAATCACCAAACACAGACCGTGTACCCATAAAATCAAAAGGCACCATGGAAGCACTACAGAGGTACAGAGAATCCAAATGTTGGGATAATTTGAGGGGGAAGGATGTGAAAGAGGGATTTAAAAACCAGAAATTATCCTCCAAAACACCAGCTGGCTTTTCTCTGCAGCTTCAGGGCTTCATGATATTTTGAACTCAACTGCAAACGTAAAAAAGAAAAGAAAGAAAAAGGAGTTAGAATCCATTCAAAACACAGATAGAAAATAAAATAAAATAAAATAAAATAAAATAAATAAATGTTTGTGATATTTGGAGGTGCTGCCAACAATGTGGACTGTATGAAGAGGGAACACAAAAAAAATAGAAGGATGAAAAATAACAGCTGATTCCCCAGCCCTTTGGAAAGCCCATGTCATACCCCAGGGCTAGATGACCTAAACCTTCCTGAGAAACAGTCATTTTCTGTGCCAGACTCTCCTGCAAGGCGCATTCTTCTAGATTACACATTCTGATACAGTGGAAAGGTCATTATTCAGGTCTGGAAGCTGTTAGAAACCTGAGTAAGGAAATGTATTTCTCCATGTCAGCAAAGGCTGACAGATCAATAGCTGATACTCTCTCTGCTGGAAGAAACCTTGGAGCAGCATCCCTGCATCACGAGTGATTCCCTCGGAGTCACAGACGATGGAGCGATCACAGAGGCAAAGGAGAACAGAAACCGTAAACAGAATAAAGCCTAAAAGAATAATTCCTGCATACGACTGAAGCTCATCCATAAGTGGAAATGGTTCTCTGTGTCACTACAATACCTCCCTTATTTTTTTCTGATGTGTTTGCGCGCTGGTTGGCCCCTTTTTCCACCCCCTCAAGTCTCAGTAACATGGGAGAGATGCTTTCTGACAGACAAAAGATAATCTTACACTTGACTTCCAATATCGAGGCATTTTAACTGGCACACTTTATATTGAATAATTCATGGGTATTCAAGCTTTACTTCACTTCACAAAGAAAGTGCTTTCTCTTAGCAGCGACAGTAGATATGAGCAGCTAATTCATTATTTAAAGAGATTAAGTATTAGCAACTGGTATGGGCTCTTCAGAGCTCTTTTTATTCCCTTTGCTCATGTTATCCCCTGCCACTCGCCTGCCTAGTACAGATTTTAGATTGATTTTACCATATTAAAATCTTTTTTCAACAGATCTCTACCCTAAAACCTCACCATTTCCAGCCTTGTGTTGTCCCACTTTAAAAATGTAAAGTAATAGGTAAAAACTACAATGTGCTGGTGAGATACTTTGAATCTCTGTGAGCTCATGGGAATGCACAGAAATGCAATATTTTCACTGTCGTTGTTTAAAAAACAGCAGTTGAAAGTTGGGAAAGGGGAATCTGTATTTATGAATGGTCTCTGGATTCTCACACAGTGGACCGGGGGAGGGGGGATGTTTGATTGAAACGATGCAAATTGCTCATTGTTAAACTTTGAAGAACTGCTGTTGCATCAGATCAACTTCTTGCACCCGGGGATTTGTCTCCTTTGGGATGTAGACCCTTAAATGTTGAAATCGGGTGGGATGTTTTCAATGTTAAAAGCTCTACCATTAGATACTACTTTGCAGACAGTTACATTCCTTTGGACCTGAGAGAATTACACTCATTCCCTCTTAGCAAAACTCCTATGAGCAAATTCCCATGTCTATTAAAATTAAAGAGACCTTTTTTCTGTGACTTGATCAGACGTCGAAGCAGCCTTTAGTCTCTCCACAGATCGGCATTAATTTTACTGCAGATTTCTAGGTGCACGCAGCAGTACATCTTGGTAATAAAAAGAGTGCACACTCAAGGAGGGTATAACGGGATAATTTTCCTCCTGAACTTCTAAGCAAACCTACCCAGTGTATGGTCTGTGGAGGCAGTGTCACCACTTCACCCTGCCACTCGTTGGGTCTTCTAGCTATGCTGGACTCTCTATGCATGGGCAACTGTGCATGGACACAGGTGGTGTGAAAAATAGAGCCACGTTGGGCTTGTCCACACTGATGCCCCTGCACATCGGAGGCAAAGGCAAGCACTGTCATGCAGCATGTGTGAGAATGACAACCAAGGCTGCCATGCCATGAAGCTCCCCTGCAGCTATGCAACTGGTGCAGTCTACAACAAAGAGCCTTTTTCAGGTCCTTCTGCTGCCAGTGTTTTAAAAGTAACATACCAGCTTTAAGAGCTGTGTAGACTTACTCTATGTGAGAAGAATACACGTGTATATACTTAAAAGCCTAAGACCAGCAAAGGGTTTAAGCACATTATCAGGTTAATGCAAGTAACCCCAGTAAAATGCTTAACTGTCCAGAGCTAAAGCTGAAGAGCTTTCCAGGCTTGTTCCTGCGTTCCTGCAAACACTGTGTGCCTCCTTAGCACCAAAGGGATGTCTCATGCAGAGGTGAGTTATGCTGAGCTAGTTTTTGTCGGTGCATGGGAAGGGTTTCTGCATCTACTGTTATGGTCAAAACAATGCTAATATAATTAAAAAATATTAGAAGATAGGAACCATCAAAATGGTACCTGTCCCATCAAAATGTAGGTTTCTCGTAACTCAGTAATTTTGCTGTGAATACCATGAATCAAGCCTCCAGACAAACCAGGGGTAAAACAAAGTGAAGCAATCTTCTCCTTATATCAGGGGAGGACAGAACAGAGAAGCAGGGGAAGCAGAAAACCAGCTTTTAAAAGCCTGCCTTGAGGAAGACATTTTGCTTCTTTTACAGTTCTTTACTGGAGATCAAGCAGCCTATCTCGTGAGGGGAGCTGCCCTAAAAAGCCCATGTCTGGGCCCTCTGTCTCCAGTGCATCAACAGCATGGCAGGGCCACCTCCACACTTGCATCACTCGGTTGCCTCCCTTCTCTCTTGCACAAGCAATGTCCCGTGCGTGACTGGATGCTGCTCCCCAGGCAGTGAAACGAATCCCACGGTCCTGCTCATCTTCAGCAGCATGCTGTCATTCCCAGAAGCTGCTGGGCTCTATGGGTGGCATTTCAGGCATGGATACCCGGGGAGAGGCAGTCTGCTCTCTTCTGTACAAACGAGGGACAGACGATGAGCTCCTGGCACCTGACCAAGTGTTGGAACCCGGGTTAGGTTTAGATGCCCCACTCCTCCACAGGGTTGGTAGTGTCCAGGGACTTGTCCCAGTACTTTTGTTTTCATTGCTAGAAGAGTCACAGGAAACTGAATTACACCCATCTCAGACAGACATGCTGTTCTCACATGTAATTTCTTTTCCTTATATATAAGTAGTTCTCTCATTTGTGCTAAAATAATAAACCTGAAGAGAAGGACGAAACACTTGAGGTCAGCTGCTGCTCCTTGTACCTCTCTTCTTTCCTGATTCTTACCCAGCTTCACACTTAATTTTTTTTTTTTTTTTAATGTTGTGCAAAAAATATGAGTTAGAGAATCTGGTTTATTCAAGCTTTCACTGAAATTTTAGCCAAATAACTTGCAAATCCCAGGCTTTACAAGGAAAAAGAGCAATACCTGAGGTCACAACTAAAACTTAATTCAGACCACTTGTTTTAAGCTCCATTTAAAAAGCTCATAATTTTTTTATTAAAGGAAAAGATATCTTTTCATTCCACTGTTTGGACTGAACTTAAGGAGATTTTATATGATTCTCACAACTTAAGCCAAGCTTAATCACTGTTTTCAGCTCAAGCTGGTGGCTGGCTGAATCAAAGCATTGTTACTGGAGAAAGTGCAGAGAGCACAGGGCTCCTTACCTCATGCAAAGCCACAGCTCTGGCAAGCAAAAACATTTTCCAGAGTAACTTCAGGTACAGTGTTGGAACATTATCTTGGAAATATTTTTATTACTATCCGTATTACTTATAGGAGGAACAAAAGAGGGGAAAAAGGAAACCATTGCTTTCCTTAACCCCAACAGTTCCCTGCTCTAAAGGGTGTAAATATTCCATAGGCAACACACAGAAAACAGTTAATGCAGAGAAATAAAACATGAGGGTTTGCAATCCATACCTGCATGGAGCTGCTGACTGCTTTTTCCACTAATGGTTCTGCTGAAGCCAGCAGACTCCTCGCAGATAAAGGTACTATATCTGATGAAGGCCTTAATTAAGGGGGTCGTATTCAGGGCTTTTTGGATAAATGCAAATGTTTGTCAACCAGATTTTGTGTCTTCAAATCTTCAAATTTGCAAATTAAGTTTCTTTTGTTGATTCTCTCTCTTTGCTATGTAGGAAGCCAACCAAAGGCTCATTTGAATTAAGGGTAACCTTTTCCAATGCTTTCAGGGGGCTTTGGTTGAGAACCATCTTTTTCTGGGGGAAACAGGTCGTGAATTCACCTCCCAAGTTACTAACAAGTCCACTTGCTAGGGGCCAGCCACGAATGGGAGTGGGTGGTAATAACCTTACATGGGGCATGGCCTTTTCAACCCTTAAACATGAACAAAGTGCTGTGAAGAGCTGTGTGACTTCTATTGCAGCAGTAATCTCTAAAGTCAGTGCTAAGTATGGTGAGGATCAGGTCAACAGTAATTTCGATTTTTAGGTAAAGAAAAAAAACAGGTTCCAATAAAAATATATGTACCCTTGCTTACTTTTATCAATCCTTTGCATCAGAGCAGATTTTGACCTCACATTAGGCAATAAAAGATATAAAACACTAAAAATAGATAACATTCTTTTCCCTTCTAAATTGGAGTCCTGTTTTCAGAATACATTAGCTTATATATTTTTACTGAAAATGGATTTTATATTTGGAAAAATAATAACTGCATCACAGGTCGGACAAAAGAGTGGGCTCAAAAATTCAAAATAGTTCACAACCAGCTCATGTTGTTTTTATTAGACAATACAAGATGTGTAAAAAAGCAAAAGCTTTGTTCAGTGATTTAAACATATTTTGGCTTAAGATTATTGGCTTCCCTATCTTGCTGTGTGGGTGGTCTAAAACTATGTCAAAAGATATTACATTTCCCTCAGAATTTATATATTTTTTCTTTTATAAAAGACAATTATGACTACTAGGCAAAGGTAGCCTAGCCTCATTTTGTACAGAAATAAAACACAGGGTATTAAAATCTGCATTCACGGAGATAAAACATAACTACCACGGTCCTTAGACTCTCTCCAATCCTGTCTTTGTCACCAGTAATTTATCTTCCTAATTTATCTGTCCAATATCAGAAATTTCTAAATTGCGCTAAAGCAAGGTGATTGTCTATATGATGAAATAATGCTGTTCTTTTAAAGTGTCTCTTTGCTCCCTGCTCTGCCCTCTAATTATTTTAAGGAAGAAATAAATTACATTTTTTTTCGTGTACGGAATGACCCACTTCCCTCTGTAGGAATATTCCTGGTTGTGGAGGTGTTGTTTACCAATAAACCTTCCTTCAGAAGCTGATCGTGTATCTGGGGAGGGCATCAGAGGCTGTTCTGGACTCTAAATCTGGTGACTGAAGGGGGCTGCTGTCACCTCAAGAAAGCAGCACAGTGAATTGTGAATGAACTGAGAATTCCCTGTAGAACTTTTGCAGTAGGACACCCAACTTCTCTCCGTCTTCCAGGTAAAATACACTAGTCAGGTCGAGCACCATGAAGAACCATCTCTATGACAAAACCTGCCTGCCAGGCAAATCAGAAAGCTGGCCACGACTCCCCATAACTCAGTAACTTTTGCAGATTATTTTTCCCCTACCAGTAAGAGCATCCCTCGTGTCACAGATCTTCTGCTTCCCCTACCCCGGTACCCAGCAGTGGTCCCACTGGTGGTCAATAGAGCAGCACCTCTGCACCAGTGCATGCACCAGCAGGGTTTTGCAGATATTTAGTGGAACTCATCACTGAAGAGGGGCAATTTCAAAATTCTGGCTGATGTCCCAGTTCAGGTCCTCACTGCTGTGGAGGCAGCATGGGGTTTTTTTGTACTCTGCTATGTCTACTGACCATTATGTTTCCGTTGGTCTAACTAGATTTCAGGGAGATTTTCTACTGCAGAAAATAGTGCGCAGTCATCAGCAGCTTCTTAAAATACGTTATTTCACTTAGAATTTGGAACAAAGTGTTAGTGAAAAGGAGCCTTGAGACAACAAACAGCATACATGCTCATTTAGTCTCAAGTACAGAGAGGCTATGAGTGTAGTATTTTCCTGGTTCACATTTTGAAAATAAATTTAGGAAAACAAGGGGAAAATACAAGCAGACAAACCTTTTCCTGCCCTTTATTATACTTTATTTTAAGTATGTATATATGTTAAGTAAAATATATAAAAGGCAAGATCTCACTGAAGCAAAAGGGATGATTACTTAGCCACAAACTGGAGCTTGATTAGGTTAATATTAAAGGTATCCTTAATTACTAACATAAATACATACATACATAAACGATTGCCTGCTAAAATGTCTGAAATGATTAAACGAAGACTTTTTATTGTAAGGCGGTTCGAGAAAATGTGGCACATTAAGTGAAATACCGTATTAACAGATAACTGATAAAAAGATAAAAGTCTTAAAACAGTAAATCAATTGATCTTTACAAAGAGCACATAGGGGACTTTAAAACAAATATATGATAAGGCTAGTATTACCTGAAACCTTCTGTGTTAAATGACTGTTCTTACAATTTTATGTAGGTTACTGTACAGAGTAGATTGTGGATTTTTTTTACTACAGGCAAGCAAATATATCTGGCTTTATTCAAGCAATGAGATTAAGGAGAATTACCTACAAGGCAACTGTTCACTTCAAGTGAATATTTTAATTGGCAGATGGAAACAATATATTTCTTTTCTTCAGTACCTTCGATTATATTAAAACAGATTATTGTTTTTCAGCCTATAAATACTTGTAGATGTTGGGGAACGGGGACAGAGTAATTTTAAAAATTAATCTTTCGAGGTGAATTTTGTGTGTGCATGAATAAAACAATCTATGCTTTCTTACTCCTTGTGGTGGGGCCAAAATGAAACTTTTAAGGTCAGATCTTGAAACCTTACTCAGCAGTAAGGTCAAGGAGAGTGTTGAGAAGAAATTGGGGAATAAACCCACTGAAACTGTTGTCAGTAGGGTTCATGGGGATATTTTCTCTATGTAAATGTTTCTAGAAACATTTTTCTGTTTTCAAGTTTTGTCTGAGAGCATTTCTTTGAAAAAAAAAGCTATGTTTTTGTCTGTTCAGCTGAAAGAGCATTTCTGTCTAAAAACAAAATGTCTCATGGAAAAAAAAATCGATCCCTTTTAGTTTGAGGCTTTTCTTTCACTTTTGGCATGAGAGTGCTTCTTCTCTTCAGTTGTTTCTTCAGGGCAGAGGCAGGATTCGGGTGCAGGAGGGTGGGAGGTGCGATGGGGCTGCCTGCCCTGCAACCAGGGCACCGTGCACCACAGTCCCTCTGGTCTCCCAAATGCACATGCCGAGTGGTGCAGATTCTGTGTCCTTTCCCTGCCCAGGGTGTGTGACATGGAGCGATGCCACCACATCGGGGCACGTGGAGACTTGCTCCCAACATGGGATATAACACAGGTGGGGTATCACCTTCTTCTCTAGGCCTGACCCTGGATCTGCTCCTGCCACCTGCAATTAAAAGGGAATTGAACCAGGGAGGAGGAAAGACCTGGGGAAGAGGGCATCAATGTGTTTCCCTTTCATTAAATAAACAGCCACTTATGCTGTGCTGAGCTGTGGAAATACTTGGGCAGGAGTTGCAATGCATTTGCTTTGAGGATGCTGGAGGCAGTCTGCACTCACAGGACTGGCGTAAAGCGGCGGTGGGGACGTGGAGGAGGGGAACAGACTGTGACTGAAGGTGAAACTTTCTTTCAAAAGCCTTTAGCCTTCTCTCTGCTTATCCTTAAAACCATAAATATGTGCTGCTGGCTGATTTCGTGCTGTGTCCTCCTTGGGATGCTTGGGACGCTTGGGACATCCTGATGGGGTGGGCTGCAGGTCATGCAGCAGTCACTCCAGAGCTCCTCGGTCCACAGATGAAGGCAGCTTTCCCTGGCAGACCACTGATGTCAGCGATGAAGACTTCTTGGAATGTGGACACCCATTCCCTGGAAAGAGGATTGGGGAGAAAATGATTAAAAATGAGTTTATGCATGAACCCTCACAGTAATAATACTGAGTACTTCACAGTTGTCCTGCATAGGGTCCATCTGCTGGAAACAAAAGACTCAATGTACTACTAATATTGGTATTTCAGAAAAGCCATGTATTCTTACACATATTATTCAGATGCTACAGTAAGAAAGAATTTAAAATTCTGTTTTACAACCACTGTAGGTACAAACTCATAGATATGTATTGACATACATATATATCTGTCCATCAGTCTATTACACACTTACATATACACACACACATCTTCTAAATAATTTTCCACATATCAAGTTAGACAATTTGTATTCTGTGGTATTCAAAGTAAATATGAGGATTTTTCTTTCTTTAGTTTAACATCTATCTTAGAAAGTGACAGATATCTAAAGAAATATAACTCCCTTTGAGACATGTCTGTACTCTACATGGAGGTATCTAGAAACAGTGTGATTTAAATGAATGTGAATTTCCATTCATTTTTCTTCTCTATATAGATTTGTAAATTAAAAACCAGACAATTGCTCCATTAGTGCTTATTTTGACCCACCTAGAATTTAGCTTCCTAAGAGCTTCTTTTACTTTTTAGGATTTTAGTTACTGCCCTCTCATTTCAATTTCAAAAGCTGGTTTACGCATAATCCTCCAGTCACTTCTGAGCGACTGCTTTTTCACTTTATCCAGACAACCTTTGTTTCCATGTATGCCAGATGTTTGCTTTTCTAACATGTCACTTCGCATCTTTCTTCCAGAGCGTTTGCTCTACGGCCTGTTTCACGCATCTCCCTCTCTCCCAGCATGCTCATACCATACTTTGATATCTTGCTCAGTGTTTTTATAAACTTAAACAAACATAGTTTCAGTGTCAGGGTTTCTCCTGTGGTGTGACTGTGGTCCAGACCTTGCCTTTGGATGTGTGTGCGTTCAGGTCCCTTTGCTGTCAACAGGAACCTCACGTGCATCTTGAGGGCACACTGCTGCTCTGAGACTTCACTTGGGAAAAAAACTTGATCTACAAACACTTCGCTAGAATCCGTGTACATAATCTATAATACTTGTGGCATTTGTGTTTTCTAGGGAAGTACACACGCTTTATTTACAGTCTAACGGAGATGAATATGACGGTAAAAGCACTTTTTATGCCCACATCCAGAAGCTTTTCTTCAGGTGGAGCACACACAGAAGTAATTGGATATTTTGCTGCATAAGGATTCACTTTCTTGGGCTGATTCTATTTGCTTAAAATATAAGTCTCAGGAAATGCAAAGGGTTTGGGTGTGAACACCACAGATTTGTGTTGAATATACATACTTCCCTTAGGATAATTCCAGAACTCAAACATAATAATATTGATCTATTTGGCTCAAGTGATAATGAAGATTTCAAGCCCTGAAGCATTGTTTGCATCACAAAAACCTCAAAAATTAAGAATGAGAAAGAAAGTATTTCTTGGTCTAAAAATCTATTTTGGTACACAGCAGTAGCAAACAACAGAAAATTGCCTTGCTCATAAGTCTGAGTTTCCAGGATACTATGCAAAGGTGACCTCTCCCCTAGGCTAAGCTCATAACCGTTTCTTACACGGTTCCCTGGCTTGCTTTCCTTTTGTGACCAGCTGTTCTCCAGTCTATTGTGTTTGCTATCGGTCCCCATCGAGCTCTTTGAACCATACGACTTAACTCCGCTGAGGTTTCACTGTACCACTAACACCTTGGTCAGGACCTCACCAGTCTTGGGCTGTCACTACGTGGAGCAACTTTCTTGCTCCTGCCATTTTGCTCAAATGAAGAGCACACTGATATTACCTTTACACATCTCAGTCACCTTCCAGCTTTATAAAGCAATTTTTTTCTTCCTTTGTGAGATACTTTCATATGATTTAAGATCCCACAGAGTAAACGGAGGAATCAGTAATAACCTCTCACTGAGATAAAGTTCTCAACAGTCTGCGAAAGAGTTCACATTATTGTCAAGGAAACAAGATTAGAAGAAAAACATCTTCACATTCAGACATGAAACAAAAGGCCTTTTAGAGTTAAATGGCTACATTAGTCACATTTGAAAGTTAAAAGTTGCTTCTTTGAGGCCTTTGTAGCTGATGGTACAAAAGATAATGAGGTTGAGGAAGCCAATACTAAGAGAATTTCACTATTTGGAAGTTTGAGTAATGTAAACCAAACAATGCAGAGATCCTGGCTCTGCACAAGGTACATAAAGTAATATTTAAGGTTATCTCTAGAGTTGTATTTTGTGTTTTGGAGAGGTGCCAGAGAGATTTTTAAATTATCTAAGTTTTGCCTCCTCATTTCCTTTCTTTACAATGTACAGTATATGCCTGTGCTTTTTGATCTTTAAACAACAAAAACAGTATGAAAAAACCACAGGGGCACAGCTGGGTACCAAATAACTGTGTTTACTAAAAATACACAAACATGCAAGGCCTAGTTATATGCATATTGCTGCTCTGGCTGGTTTCTGGTGGCTCTGAAACGACGAGTACAGTGAACAGCACTAGGAGGTTTGCGAGCTATTTAAGGGGAAGCTACTCTCTGCGTATACACTGTGCTAGAAAAATAACATCTGGGAATGTTATAGTTCAATGGGATTTTTCTCTCACACATGAACCATGTCTTTCTTATATTATTTATATATTAGATACACACACAGAAATCATACACATACCCTGTTGAGGAGCATCAGAGAAACAGTTTGTAGGCATGCCTCCCCAAACCTTGCCTGATAATACGTGTGATCTTCCCAGAAATTTAGCTCTTCTTAACACCTTTGCTCGCTATGAGTACAACACGATTGTCTCAGACTACATTAATAAGATCACAAAGCGAGGCACTTGCAAGTAAGGAAAGAGCAGAAAAAAGATGCCCAAGCTTTATTATTCAGTCTTAAATTATATGATCGCATCCTAGTCTTTTCAAAGATGACTATCTCATTTAGTGCCTGAAATGGCTGGTGATTAATGATGAGATATCTGATATTTTGTTTTCTTTCTTCAGTATGTCAACCCTTCGCTTTGTTTAAAGCTTCGCTGTAAAAACAAGTGTGATTTACTTTTTAACATTCTCTTGCGTAAGTCTCGTCACAGCTTCATGAAAAAGGGGCATAAAAAGCTATAACTAATAATCCCGCACATAAATACGGGGCAAAGAGACTCACAGACAAGATTTTGTCTGAATTTGGGTGCACTTTTCCAGAAAGCCAAAGCCACACATATGATTCAAACGCCAACCTCGGTCAAACTTCTATTATATGCCTTAGAAACTGACTAATTCTAACTTTCAGAGAAAACACTTTGGTGACTTCTTTGATGAAAAATTAAACAAAATAAGGTACATTTTTCACTAGCCCCATCTCAGATATGGCTAACCCCATTCTGAAATATTCCCAAATTCAAACACTCGGTTTGGAAGAGTTTAACTCAGACAATTAAATATTCTTCAAGATTTTAGACAGTGAAACTGACTGCTTGGCAGTGGATAATGTCAGTCAACCAAAACACAGCATCACTATAGAATAGGTGGTTCTATATTCTGACTTGCAAAACTTGTACTGTTAAAGGAATTTAAGGGCTAAGAGCATAAAGTGATTCGGTCGTTTGCTCCCCTAGAGTTTACCCTGTGCTCATTCCTGTGGTCTTATTCTGCTGTTGTAAGTCACATGCTGAGAAAAGGCAGGACTTGACTTCAATTGTTGTGGCATATCTGTGTTTTATTATATACTTTATGAGTCCACACTCAGAGATGCACTGCATCAAAAGATTAATGGTTATGGTTTTAAGATTGCGTACACTGAATTATTTTGTTCTGTAGTGCTGGTACAGCATCCTCGTCTGGCCTCCTTAGGCTTTGTTTGCATCTCTTGGGAGTATTTTATAATGTAAAAATAAAATAAAAAACAAGCACAAAAAGGAATCAATACTGAATACGTTAAACTTCCTGAGTCTTTATCTATATTGTGCTACATCTCTAATTGTAAAGAACTAAGAAAGAGTAAGGATTATTGATTGTAAAGTAGGATTCATCTTGCAGATTTTACTTCCGTGACTTCCTGAATCTAAATCCCAGATTAAGTGAACAATGTAGGATAAATTTTCTTGATCAAATTAACTTATCAGACTTAGCTTTTGGGTAGGTTTTTAATGGTAGAGCAGCAAATAGCTTACATTTAACATGGAATATCTAAGTGCCATACAATAAACAAGTGGTTCAAGTTTTGAGAAGGTTAAGGATGGCACATGAAACCTTTGCTTCTGGGTAGAGAAATGTAAGTGTGAAAATGTTTCACAGTGAGACCGGGGAACCAGATTTTGTTTCTGCGGGCGGGGGAAGAGGAAGGATGGTTGCATATACACACATGTGAAAAGCTTTTATTTTTCAAGGCAAGGGTCTTGTGTCATATGAACACACCAGTGTCCTTTGGTGGTTTTCAGATCCATGGAGCATTTCAGTTAGTTTAGGGTGGATGTAACCTGCAGTTCTCAAGAGGCATTTTAACCTTAAAGAGCTCTGTTTAAATCAGTGAATAAAATAAAGTTAATGCATAGATGATAAGTCACTGTGGCTTAAATGAAGTTAATGTGTAGATGCTGAAGTCACTGTGGGTATCACTTGTGGTCTAAATTAAAGACCCAGAAGGCCTAACTCTATTGTCTTAATAGGATTTCAAGCCATTCATTGGACTAAGTGATTGGACCTAAGAGAACAGGACTTTTTCAATTCAGCTGAGTGTTTCATGGTGTTTTTTTTCTGAGCTCTGAAAGTCAAATGCCAAATCTTAAATAACAAGACTGAGAAAGTTTGCCAGTTCACATGTACACTTCAGTGTAACCACTCAGCCAGGTGACTTTGGACATTCTCCTACCTCCAAAGTTACCATTTTCATGCACCTCCATCCTGAAATCCATCTCTTTCCCTTCGGTTATTGAATATGCCCAGGATACAATTAATGATGTATTTTGTGGTAGTTTCTCAGTGAAAATTCAGGTCTGCTGAGGAACAGGGTTATCGAATTTACTGACTTGTGAATTAAACAAAGTCAAGTACTAATGTGTGAGGAGAAAATAATAGATAATTTCACATTCTCCATCTTATTTCCTGTATTCTCTAATTTCTTGTATTTCTTAATATTTTCTATTCCACTTCATTGCTAATAAGTACCTCATCGCAGGAAACCATGCCATGTATACCTACTTCTTATCTTAAAGTATACCAAATATTTTACAGGATGTTATGCCCGCTTGACCTCATAGAGGAAACCTATATTTTTCAGGCAAAATATTACCTTACTACACTTCTATTTGCCTAGTGTTGTGTGACCATCACTGTTGTATTGACCATAATACTCAAGACAGACGTCTCAGGAAGGTCAAGGTGAGGCTTGAGGGGGATGTTCGATGTGCAGTGGAAGAAGACATAGGGATAGTCATGAGTGAATGCCCTCTGTGGAGCTCAAATTTCTGCTCTCCACACATGCTAGCAGACTAATTTCTCATTGCATTTACTAAGACAGCTCAAATCCTGAGCTCCGCAGGAGCATCTTACCTGCCAGACACATTGCATGGCATCTGGAGGCACCGTGCTACAGTGCCTCCAGGACCTTCACTCCAGAAAGTGTCCAGTCCAAGTCCCTTCCTATCACTAATGGGTGCAGGGAGTGTGTCCTGACCCATCGTGTCCTGCTTGCTGAGAAGGGATGCTCCTGTGACTGCTGTCCTTCCCATTCCTCCACCCCCTGCGTGACCTGGGGGTTGGGAGACACTGGATCAATCCCCTGCTCTGTCAGACCTCGCCTGTGAGACCTGAGGAGTTGTACTTTAACATCTGATCTCCAAAATAGTGATAACAGTATTTTCCTCCCCCAGAGGAGTTCAGTGATGATAAATACATGAAAGACTTCTGAGGTTTTCTGGTACTACAGAAGCAGATAAGTTTCAAAAATAGATTGAGAGATCAGGTTTTTTTGGTATAAGCTCCAGAATAGTGAAGCGTTCAAACCTAAAACTCAGGAATCTCAGCTTTCATTCAGAAAATCAAAATAAAATAGTAACACATTTTGCCTCTAAAAAACCATCATTTTTCCCCCACTTTAATTCCATTTTCTTTTCTTTTTCTGATGTACATTGTAACATGATATGGAAAGAAGATATAGAACCCCAATAATTTCAAATAGGAATGTAATCTTTTTACAGGAAGGCTTGATTTATAAAGCCAACTCCCTGAGGTACAGACAGGTTTATCATTCTGCTATAAATGTCTGAATGCATAATGGAATGCAGACATTTCTATAATGTGTTTGGATGATGCATTGCTCATTGAGAACTACAGATGAAGCCAAAGAAGAAATCTCAAACAAATTCTTCTGAAATTTCGGTCTTCTAATGCATTATTAAGGATTTCAGATAACAGGCAAAAATGCCACACAATCTTGTGAAGTCAGAAGAGAGTTCACAAGTTAATATTTGACTGCAATTTAATCTGTAATAATAAAGTAGCTTTTGCTTTCAGGCAGTTACAAGTACCAATAGAAAGGCAGAACCCCAATAGTTTAGACTGGAGTCAGCTTTTCATGAGAAATAGGAATTATTTATGATTATGATATTGTTATGTTTGACTAACAATGTACATAGACACTAGCCAGGTCTAACACAAGGATAACAAAGGTTTAGTACGATACTTAATTGAATGCACGCTTTGGAGGCTCTGTTTTCCCACTGAAATGATTTGTACAAATAAATCTTGATTATGACTGGATTTACACCCACTATTAGAAACCCATCCAGATAGCTTCTTTCTTCTATTTTCTTCCCTTTCTTTTTTTTAAGTGCTGAATTGTTTGAGCTATTTCAAACAAAAGAAAGTAACTGGTTTTAATTAAAGCACAGCTAGAGTATAAAATGTGTAAGTCTTATTACAGTGCCTGGGAAAGACTATTGCAATGTATAGATGTTATTCCTTTGTTGCCAGCTCTCATGTGATGTTATCAGAAGAGTGGTAATGTTTGATGTTTCTCTTGAAGACCAAAGTTCCGTGTATCATGCAGTATTTTAACAACCTCAGCTTTCCTCTTAAAAAAAAAGAAAGACTAAGGTCCTCATATTTGACGAGGAAAATTTGAAATTTTGATCTCATGTGTACCTTAAATGATGACAAAGCCAGAAGGCAATGGAGATAACCCAACATTCATTTTTTTTTTTTTAAAGATCATTATTTTAAGACTATTTCATGGTTTATGGGGGCCTGATTCATGAGTTTGGAATGTCTGGGTTTGGTTATACTGCCTGTGTTGTACAACTTCAAATGATCTCAGCATCCACGAGTAGGTCACTGCCTTGCAGTCTACTGCCTTCTTTAAAACAAATAATTAACAGCAACAACAACAAAAAAGTTTTAAAATCATTTGGCTCGTTTATAGAAAAATCAGATCCTCCAGGCAAAGCTCATTGTGAAGGGGAAAACCTTGTCTTTCTACAGGCAATAGGGTCTTGAATGCATTTGGCAGACGTTGAGTAGAGTGCAGAGGACTGCAGTCATGGTGCGGGAGCTGGAGAAGCATGGACAGAGCAGCACTGTCCTGAGAGAAACAGTCCTTCTCTTTGACCATTGCAAAATGCTCCAGATGCAGACCAGACTTGACACAAGGGTCACACTTGTCCCTCATAACTAACAGAGTTTAAAAAAAAAAATGCACATATTCCATCATGCAATACAATGTCTTTCATATCTCATTCCCTTGTTGTCTCTGGGAAGCAACTTTTTAACTAGAGAGGACCAACAAAAGGACTGGTGTAGACGGGAGAACTGATACTCCAAAACTGATCTTTCTTCGCATCCCTCCATCCCTCACCCTCTTTTTTTTTTTTTTTTGCCGCTGGCAGCCTACTAAGGCTGACTGACAACATAGTTGACAGCTTTACCCTGAAAGCTAAATTGATTTAAATCTGAAATAAATCTAATGTCCATTGGTTTAGAGATCTGAATTGTGAAACAGTCCGAGGAAATGAACTGTAATTGTAAACTAACCTCTCTATTAATTTTTGGGACACCACTCCTAACACCCATTTGCTGTTACTATTATTCTGTTTTATTGTAAATAATTAGCTGGGCTTTTAGAGACGGTGTATTGTTTAATGTTTAAGTGCTGTCACTCAAAACAGCGTTGCTTGCTCACTTGACTTTTACCTGTCACCTGTGGAAGATCTGTCTGTAGAAAAACAGAGAGGTATGTTGCAACCCAGAAAGAGCAGAGCTCACATTTCTATTAATGTGCAAGGAGACCTGCATGAATTCCTGGTCTGTGATTCTGAAATCCCTTGGTCTTGCTTGAGAGTGGGGGGGCAGGGTGAGGGGGAAGACACAGTGATAATCCTTCTTGAGCTAGCAATATGGGTGTAGAGCATTTCAAAGTTAAATTAAAGCATGGAATTGTGGAAATGCATATCCACGCTTAGACTAAGTGATTCTCATATATACCAATCCAGAAGTTTTTGTGAAAGCCATTCCTATCGATTGTTGAGAGATCGTGCAAACCCTAGGTTGTGAGGCAAAACCCTGTGTTCAGTCGGTGCCTCACAACTTAGGAAATGATCCATAAATTGGAAATAAGAAAAGGACAGCTAATGGGTCTGGGAGAGCAGGCTGAACAACTCAGTCCTTCACGGTGTTGAACAAACACTGACGTTGTCCCCATTTCTGCCTTGTGTCTTATGCTCAGATGGAAGAGGTGGGCTTCAACCCATAAATCCAAGAGGTTATCTTACCTGTTGGCAAATGCGGCTCCCAGAAAGACATCTGTCATAAATAAGTTTGCCTCTAGAATGTGTTCAAATATTATTTACTTTAAAATATGGCCTGTTATATCGTATTATCTCTTCCCTCAAAATTATGTGTCAACTTCCAGGTCAGTTATTAGCAGCTAAACTATGCGTTAGTTTAAGTTGCCTTTTTTTTTTATATATATTATTTGTGTTACCAATGGTTTGTCATTATACAGCTTTGTACATCTTCTGCCTTGTATTGGCTGATTGTTTGCATGGGAGTGGGGGTTACACTGGGCTAGTACAGAAATTTTGCTATACCAGGATAACAAAGATTCATATTTTCAGCAGAAATGGGGAAGACTGTCCTTCCTGAGCAAAAGTTTGTACACAGAGCTTTCACCTGTCAGCCCATGTTCAGCTTTCAGGTTTTAGTCTCATGGCTGAAAGAATTAACGTTTGATGTTACAATAAGTGATGTTGGACTGTAGCTAAGGGCTGTTCTTGTGGCTTGTAAATGTTGTGTACTTATTAGCTATTTCAGAGAAAAAAAATCACCATTTTCCTTACGAAGGTAATGCTCTTTCAGAGTAAAATCTCTTAATTTTAAGTTTGTTGTTACATAGATTTACTAGGGTTTAAGGACAGATTTATTTTGTCTTAATTGGAGCTGGTCATTTTTGTTTTGAATTATGGACTGCGTAATAGAGATATGCTTTACTGAAAGTACAGTTTCAGGCTTAACAACAGTGATGTTGTTATTAAGTGATTGTGTTGAAAGAAAAAGAGACATTTTTCTGCACCAAAGAACTAAGCACAACATTTTTTAAATGTTAAGATTCAGTGGGGTTTGTGCTAAGTGACTGTGGCCTGAAACTGTCTACATATGATTTCTGTGACCCACAAAAAATGAGCAGTTCGTTCAATAAACCCCAGTTCTGTTTGTGTGAAAGCAATATTGCTGTGCAGCAGATCAAGGTGAGGATCTTCTCCATCTCACCCACTCCACCGCCCCATCCCTTGCTCCTGCACACAGCGTGTCAGTCCTTGCAAGTGGAGCAAGAGAAGGAAAACACTTTGCAAACCCTTCCCCGATGTGCACGCTGTCCAATGGTTGTCAATGATGTAGCATGAAGAGATGGCCACTGTTTGGACCTTTGGTGGTGAGGCAGCATCCTCGTGCACAAAACTGATCATTGCCGCTGATTTTTGCATGGTCTGGGTTGCAACTCTTTGTGCTGCAACTCTTCACGGATGACCCCAGGAACAACGCTCACGTGTATTCTGATGAGCAAACCCTTAAATGTAAAGAAAAAGAAGCACAAACAAGCCATGTAGTCTGTTTATATAGCCCTAGAGATTCAGATAAAGAAAAACAAACATAACCTTTTCAGCTGTTCCTCACAAGGGAAAAAGAAAATGAAACATTTGATTATAATTGTTTTAATGAGCTTTGATTCAAAATGAAGTCATAATGGTCTGGTTAAAAAATATTCTGTTAATGAGCTTATATTTCTATCAAAGTGTGCAAGATGCAAAATTCTCTGAGGATAAAATTAAACAGCAAGCAATATTTATTTGCTGATGAATAAAATCCTGTTTATTCCTTGAAAAATAGAGTATTAGTAATAATAGTAGTAGTAGCAGCAGCAGCAGCAATAGTAATGGCAGAAAGACAGGTAGGAGCACAGTAATAATAATCTAACCAGATCGTCTACCTTAGGTTTCACCTTGAAATTAGAGAAATGATATCAAGAATACCTGCCTCTGCAGGACTAAAACCTGATTTTAGACACGCAAAACTCAGACCTGACCTTAAGCCACCTCTAAATATTGTAAATGCCTCCCTCCAATCTCTTTTTTGTTCTAAAGTACTATTTTTTAGAAAGATGCATAGGACACATGGGATGTCAACAACTGCAAAAAAGAGAAAAAAAAAGAAAAAGGAGACGTGCAACGTGCTGATTAGGGGAAGCAGTGCGTACTCCCAGTGAAAAGAGCTAGCTCTGATTATTGTACTGTTAGAAGACAGTGTTTGTACCTTACATTTTATGGTATTACACGGAGTGCAAAGTAGTTTTCCACGTCACATACTCCAGCCAGTAAGGTAGCTGGCCTCCAGCCTTAGAGCCCTGCAGAGAACCTGGAATTTGCCAACTTAGAGAATATCCACACTTGAAAAACATCCTGTATATAGTGGTGTTTTTTCCCTTTCTGGTGCTGCAGAGGGTAATAAGATAATATGTGAGAATACAGGAATACATTTCACTCTGACTCAGAATATTTTTATTCTGATTCAGATCTAATTCCTTTCAAATCTGAATACAGATATCTCCTTTAGATTTCCATGTCAAGATATTTCTGAGCATTGCCTTGTGCAGCACATTACCTCTTCAGTGCAACCACTCATTCTCATGTCAGTTGATTTGCCTAATCAGGCTCTGGTTAAACAATGCGACTTGTCTCATGTAAAAAGAGACAGCTACAATCTGTTGTGTTTGTAGTTTCCGTTTCGAAAGGAAAATAAAAAACTAACATTAGCACGATAGATTTCAAGACCAACTCTTAATTACATTAAAAAATAAGATTTAATTAGTGGGATGCCGGAAGAAAGCAAAATTATATGCACGGCTCTGTGAACACGGTAATGTCACAGAGGTATTGACTGTAAACACACAAGGATGGCTGGATAACATAGATTGAAGAAACCTAGAAAGCCTTAAGTAATGGGGAAAAAAAGGAATAAAAGTATTAAATTGACTTAGCTTCCTTAGATCCTGAATCCACATGATTAAGAAGAGGTTGCCATATTACAAACCTAGGTGCGTTGTTTTTTTGTGTTTTTTTTTTTATTTCTTTCCATAGACATACTTCTTTAATGATCTATATACATACATTTACAATGAGAGTTACCTACAGCAAGAAAAGAAACGCTGGACCTTAGGGCTGAGATATGACTAACTTTTTGTTCCAGGCTTCTTAGCTCATGAGAAAACACATTTGCAGGAGAGCTTTCTGACAACCTGCTGTGCTTGACTCATCCTTAATTATTGTCTTTTGCAGTGTCCGTTCCTGTTTGTTCCTTGGCACGGAGGAACTTTGGGCTCTTTTTGTTGTTTTTGTTTTCCTTTTTGTCTGTGCATCCGTATCGCCTTCACTTTTTCTTCCCCCTGACTCCTCCCCGAACACATTGTCAAGGACTATTTCTGGCCCCAGCCTGAACCATCCTTTAAAATAAAGAGCAAACTGCTCCCGGAGTGATAATTCTACTTAGGAATGGATAGATTCTCACAAGCTTAAATCCTGAAAGGTACACGAAATGGTCTGCTCTAAACCACACGTTGCCATGGTTACATCCTTCTGCGGCTCAGATGGGGATGGGGGCCAATTATCAAGTTTTGTTTGCTTGATTTTAAGTAGTTTGTTACCTGGATACTCAACAAATAAGAAAACTGAAAAAAGACTTGTTTTCCTCTCCCTTAACTGAAGGAAAGAGAAAACAGTCATACCTGAATGTTAAAAAATCCAACAACATTCAGATTCTTAGTTACACAGTGGAAGCACTTCTGAACTGTTTGCTTCAGAAAGGGTTGGAAAGAGGCCTGCGAATAGATTTTGCACTAGCATCACAACATGAATTGTGGAAAAAGCAACTGATCACATAATATCACTGTAAACCATGGGTGGGTGGAGAGGTGGGGTTAAATGTTGCTGTTTTTTTATAATTATTTAGACAATAAGGATGTTTTTCTGCCAGGATCACTTGGATATTTAATTAATGAAATAAAAGATCCTTTCTGCTGGGTTGCAGCACACCGATGCTTACTTGGTGTCATTCATATTCCTGCTTTTTAAAGACCTCCTGAGCATGTTGTGTATGGTACCCTGTTCCCAGGCTTAATCAGAAGCTTTGGTAACAAGCTGAAGATGGAATAGTGAAGTTGGGTGGAGGAAGCGAGGGAGAACAGGACAAAATTAAAATACCATCCTGTCAGTGTCCCTAATAGTTTATATGGGCAATGACAGAACAGTATTTTAATTTTTATCTGGTCTCCTTTCTACTCATTTATTCCATCTCCTGCTTGTTATCGAAGTTTCAGATTAAACTTAAAGATATGAATGTATTGCCATAATAAATTTATAAGAGGATATTTAAAGAGCAAAGATTTGAATGACACAAATGAACCTCAGTGTAACAGAGCTGAAGAAAGGATTTGCAGAGAGATGCCACAGCAGTCAGAAATGACTGCTAGAATCTCCTTAATTAAAAAAAAAAAAAAGGACTGGAATGCAATAGGCACAGGAGGTGTTTCATATAAATTTAGGCTTAACTTTAAATTATTGATGCTATTTTAAATAATCTTTAAAAGGTTAAGAAAAACTAGTTTACATAAGATTATTGAAATGTAAGCTAGCTATTTGGAACATGCAAAAACTAAGATGTTAAAAAAGGGACATATATTGCTAATATGCACCTAAAATTTGAGTTGTTTTCGCTTCTTCTCTATTGCACCAATTATTTTGCCAAATGGCATGAAAAATTATGTTTAGACAGCATGGCCTTCAGATTTGCTATTGTTTTTTCTTAGTGAATAGGACACATCTGTCTTAACAAAACAGGGAGCTGCCACTTTAAGGCAAAATCTTTTGGTTCTTGCTTTCTCGAATGAAAGATGGTCCTGTTTATGAATAACTAGTTTGCAATTTGTTTAAATTACCAAGGAGAATCAAAGAACATGGCTTTTCTTTGCAAATTAAACAAAATTGATAACCACCAAGAAGGCTACTAGCACAAAATGGAACTCTGCAAACACCAGAAGAGTGAGTGAGTGAGTGAGTGAGTGAAAAAGTGATAAAAAACATATGTGAGTAGTAGGATTTTGCAATTGTTACTTTTGCTCTGTAATCCCGATTGGCAATTTATTAAAAAAAAAAAAATATGGTTGCCAGTCCTAGCCCTCCAATCTTCCTTTTAGATAGGTAGAAGATGTCGGAGACAGAAAATTTATTAAAATGTTAATACAAATAATTGTAGTTTGTGACAGATAGCGTCTGGAAGCAGGCTACTGCATGAGTCCTGTTAAGGAGTGTGGGGAAGGCGAGCAGAAAGGGAAGCTGCAAGTGAAGGAGTGCGGAAAGGATATTTAAAATGGGATCTCTGAGGGACCTGGAGCTGGATACACCAAAGTGGCTCCTGAAGGGAAGACGTAGGTACCTGGGGAAGGGCAACAGCCTCACCAAATCAAGAGTCCATCAGGGATACGGTTTCTTTAGGGAAATCTGGGAGGTATAGCTCTGGGAGGTGCAATTCTCTGACACATAAATTTTCCAAAAGGATCAGATCTTTCCTGCTCCTTCTTTTCAGTCGTTTTTCCAGGCTGAGGACCTCTGTCCATCCGCCCAGCCTGGAGCTGTTGGGAACATTTGCACGAAGATCCAGCTTCGGCATGCAGCAGCCTGGGCTTTGCGGAGCAGAGATGTTTCTCCTCGCCTCCTCAGGTCCAAGCAGCACCTCATCCTGGCAAGCCCCGTTGTTGGAATAAATACTACCTCCCCCTTTACAGTGGAAACACTCAAGGAGGGACTCAGAAACACCTGCTGTCGTACTGAGAAAGCAATAGGGAAAGGAAGGGAACAGCCCCTGGGGAAGAGTGAAGTAAGAGCAGACACACAGGAAGGGTGAAAAAGCTCCTGAGCAACACGTGGTGTGCGGCTGGGTTGGGGCACAATGGGCAACCACCAGTTCCGTCCTTCTGAGCTGACTGTGAGCCTCTCGGTTTTGTAACAGCTCTGGAAAGACAGGGAAGCTGCATTTTCTAGAGTCTGAGGAAGGCATTAGAGAACAAAATGGTGAGGGAAGAGTAAAAAGGATTACACATCGGTGGGAATCTTAAATCTTCCACGGGATGACAGAATGCAATACCACATTATATCTGTGCGTGCTCACATTGCCTGGAGACATACTAAGATCTGTGTACGTATACACATACACAAGTAACTAGAGTGGGCGAATAAGACTGGGAACCACCAGCCCATTTATTTAATAAATTGGTTCTTGTTGCTACTTTGGTGTGGACTTTTTCCCAGTAAAACATTTAATTGGTTCTTTCAGCTTTACCTGCGTGTGATCTACCTTTTGAAGAGAAGATATAAGAAACATGTACATTCAAACACTACAGATGCAGGAATGAGAGGCAGAAGCAGAAGTTTTTTTTTCAGTTACATGACCATTTTTCATGCTGAATATTCAATTGCCCTTAGCCAGGGATTCTTATCACTGGGTAAAGTAAGATTTTACATATGGATACTGCCCTGCAGCTGTGGTGATGCTGGTGGTTTTCATGGTATATGACTACAAATAAACATAGAGGTTATATTAAGATTTGTATAGTTAATATCATGTCTTCTTGCAAGGGGTAACAATCTATACTTTTTTGCTCTCACTGAAATCGCTGAAAAACTCATTTTTGGGGCTAGAATTTTGCCCAGCAAGCTCAGACTCAGTTGTAGGATTCGAGTTATACCGGAGACAATGAAATTACAGAGCAAAGAACAAGGAGAGAGGAAAACATATGATAAAGAAGTGTACCAGAGGTATGGCTAGACACTTCATATCCAGATGACCTCCTCCTGCCAGCCTAGCTTATAAGAAGTGTAAATACACAGCTCACTTTTCCGTTTAATAACAAACAAAAAAGCAGACAAAACACCAAAAAAACAAACCACGTTGCCAGGGCAGATATTTGGCTTTGCAAGAAGAGGTGCTTGTGGACCCGAGTTATTTTTGCAAAGGAGGAAGAGCGAGTGTTTGCAGAGACTTAAGCCTCAGGAAGTTTGTCTATCCTCCTGCCTAACCCCGTCGGGTGGTGAAGAAGAGCCACTGCATGGCGAAGGGGAATGGGGGAGACACCAAAATCCTAGCCCAGGAGATGACAGGGATGAGAAGAAACCAAGCTGGAAATAAATGTTTTAGCAGGGGAGGCTGCAGCCAAGAACCAGCAGCTGTCCTGGGCCTTTTCAAGGTTGTAGAGCAATCGCAGTGCATTCCTGGGGATTGCAGCACTGGGCTGTGGGCAGGAGCCTCGTGCCTAAATATTCTCTGTGGCTTGGCTGTTTCTTGGCTTATAGAATTTAGTCAGATCCTTGGCTTGCTCTGGATTAGCTTTACCTTTAAAGTTGGCTTGGACAACGCCAGTGGAGAAAACCAGACGTAACTTGTAACAGCATAAAAAGTCCAGGAACTCTGCAAATATGTAATTTTCTTGAAAAACAAACAAAACCTGTTTTCCATAAAAATAATTTTAGAAAATATTATTTACCTTCCAAAAAAAAAAAAAAGGTATTAATTTTCAGGGATGTAATTAGCACGTGATGGGCCAAATTGACCCCTGGGGTAATATCATTTAAACTGGTTGTGTTGTTTGTACCATGGTTTAATTTAACCCAGAGTGTACGGTAGCTGGATATGTACAGTAATCATACTGCTCCTGAGAAAAAGGATGTGGCAATCATATACACATATAATACTTTTTAATTTCCGGCTTTAGCTCCTGTATATTATGCTTACACACATTTCAAGCAGTTAGTTGACTGAGGATGTTAACAAAAATGCAGTTAGATTTTGTGTTTACTAATTATATTCAGGTTTAAAGTCTAAAAATTAAAATGGAAGCCTAGGCAATCTGACTTTCCCATTTTGGGTATAAGGGCTGATTGATTGCTCAGGAGCACTGCTGGATCTAGCTCCTCACTTATTAAAACACTACACACAGGGTATGCATTTTTAAATGAGTTGGGCCATATGGATGGTCTTACCCGTTCACTTGGGCCTAAGAAACACACCAGCATCCCTTACAGCTCTGGTCTGTGATAGACACTTCAAGGATTGTTGTGAGTGCCTCACCTATGTCAGAAAGCCATTAATCACTTCAGTTAATCTATAGTGATATTGTTTGCTGCATTACTCTTTGGCAAGCCAAATTTCTCAGATAAACAAGATAAAACTGGATGGGTAAGGCATTTCAAAGCCAGATGTTAAAAGCTCACAAAGTGGAGCAAAGCAGTAGAAAGCTGAGCAAGAAGGAAAATGGTTAATGCCCTCTGTTCTCAGACAACTCCTTACTTCTGTAATGCAGCACTCCTGACTGACCAAAATTACAGTTGTTGTTTTACTTCACTCGCTATCCAAACACAAAGCTAAACAGAGCAAAGCAATTGCTTGACTGTAAAATTAACTCTGAAAAAGCTTCTGTAATACAAGTACATATCATTATCTGTATTAACATAATTACTGGCCCACAATACCACTGCTCTTGACACTGAATTAGTGTACCTTCTTGCATGACCTAGAAACGGGGCAGAAGTGCTTATAAAAAGCTCTTTTAACAGATGTTTGTGACTTTGTGGTAGACATTCATATACCGGTGCCCAACATGAAGAAGACGCTTTTATATGCTGCTGGAGAGTGACTGTAAGAGACAAGGCTTTTGAACATCTGTAAGTAGGGTGATGCTAATAGATTCATATTAGGAGCCAAATTTAAAGATTTTCAGAACTACTGCTCAGGTTCCCTGACATCTACTTGCTCACAATTTCAAGTCATTCTGCTTTCACTATGTAAAAGCGTCCAGTGTGTCACATGGTAGGACTATTCCTGAGCTGTAAGTGCTAATCAAAGGTGTATTATTAGTGAAAACTTTTATTTTTAGGGAGAACTGCCTATATTCCACTACAGTTGAGTTCCCTAGGCAGCATGATGGGAAAAATAGAATCACCTCCAAACAAACGTGGATTGGGGGTGATATCAACACGAGAGAAAGGTTGAAAGGTTAAAACAAGAGCAACAACAAAATAAAAAGGCTGGACTCCTGTTTTTGGGAGGTGTCTCCACCAGAAGCAGAAAACCAGAACAAATGTACCTAAGAAGTGGGGCTGGTGGCTCTGAAATCTTAAGATCTGAGAAAGATATGTATAGCATTTTCAAAACATGATGTCTCAATCTCAATTTGCTGTCCTGGTATCACATCAAGTAGCTGCACACCTCTTCAAGGTCTGCTGTCACCATCACGTCAATGACCACAGTAGCCGGGAATGTTGTCATTTTCTGAGGAAACGAAGGAAAGAGCATAAGTCACTGCCCTTGCTACAAAGACGAAGTTTGCAGTTTTAAACTTCTGTAATGCTCTTTTATATATTCTAATGTCCCTCAACCCAATATTAAAAATGTCTTTCACTGTATAGTTAATTCAGCTGTTATAAAATGCACAAGATATTGAACAGACATTGGTGCATAGCCTGTGGTTAATGAAACTGTGCATGAATGGACTAAACAGTGATCCTTTTTCAGCATAGATTTTGAGACACCTATCATCTGGGTGTCTTTTCTGAAAGCTCCATTTCTGACCCATGTCTTGGTAAGTCTCCCTTACCCATGCCGTGATTACAAGGCATGCATGATGTGGAGGTTAGCCAGCTGGAGGGGCACAAAAGTTGGGGCACTTTTGAGTTGCACTGCATGCAACTCTCAGAGTGAATTACTCTGTTAAATGCGTCCCTGTTTGCTGTTGCTGTGAACTGCAATAGTTTTTCTCTATAGCCTTTCTGCACCATCCGTAGAGCCTGGAGGTGGGAAACATGTTTACCTTTCCGTGTCAGTCTGTGCCACAGACCAGATCCTCTGCCTGCCCTGGACTCTGGTCAAGGAGGAGTACAGCATTTCATGCTTTAGAAGGAGGTAATTGCTGTTTGTACCTGCTTGTGCAACCGCATTCAGTTCTGAAGATGTAATGTGCGTTAAGAGCTTAGCACCATTAAAAAATGGATGTCAGCCAAACTGCTGCATTAACAGGCACTACCGCGTTTGCTACATTTCCCTCTCTTCAATAGCAAGGCAAACACGAGTGGTAAGTGTCACGAGGATTCGGTTACGGAAGATGCACGTTGCTTAATCCACAGAGTTAAGGTTTACGGTGGTAGTGCAAGACCCTTTCAGCACATGACGAGAGAAAGCTGAATTATACAGACTACATTATGGGACAGCATTTTCAAAATTTACTGGGGTTTGTAGCTACCAAAGCCCATCTTTCAGAAGCATTTGTTTTCCCCTCACACAGATGAAGGGTTCTAAGTGATTTAGGTACTTCTGAGAACCCTGCTCTGTCCCTGTGCATTTTTAACTGTTCTGGAGGAAAGTTATTAACTTTAAACATCCTGTAGCTTCATCTGAGTTTCTGAAATGTAACAGCACTTGCTTGTTGTCACAGCATGAACTTCAGCCCAGCTGGGTAGTCCTTCTTCAAGCAACACAAATGCCTGAATGTCAGAAATACCTTCAAGTATTAAACCCTGTGCCTTTAAGGGGGGTGCATTTGGCATTAAACAGACTTTCTAGCTAATGAATTTCTCAAGTTACAAGAATAATGGCCTTTTTAATCTTAGCAAGAGTAATTAAACAGACATTTGTTATTAATGATGTTGTTAATGGCAGTAGATATTGAATTTTCACTGTAGATATCATATGGTTATATAGCGATTTTTTGGAGGTTTTTATTAACTTGATTGGGCAGTGAAGCTAAAAATGTATCATATATTTTTTTTCCTGCTTCTGGAGGTATTGATTTTCTCCCTGTTGTGATGCAACTTCTTTGCCTTAATTTTGTTTTTATTGGAGATCCTTGCCTTCATCTTCCTTTGTTGGCCAACTTCACAGCAAAAAGACCAGATCCTGTCTGCTGCCACTCCTGAATTGCCTGGAACGATTTTTGCAGAAAGAGATATGGGCAGCAGTGACTGCTTCTGCAGTCCTCTTACAATGCTTGCTGGGGGTTCCCATCTGTGTTTCATCCCAGGGAAATATGAGTTTGTTACACGTTCAGCTACAAAACATAGCTTTCTAGCTCAGATTAAAGAAACTCATGCTTTTTAACTCTTTTTTACTCTTGAATCCAGAGTCAGACAAGACAACAGACAGAAAACCTTCTCTCCTTTTCTAGCTTATTATGCTCTCTTCCTTGTCTTCTTGCTGCCATGCAGAGTATGGAGAGGGATAGTATGCTTAAGTCTGAAGCTCAGGTCTCATGTGTTAGACCATTAATGAAGCCTCTGCTCTTAACCATTGTTCTGAATCAGGGACAATGCAAGTTTGCACTCTCCTTTGAGTACATAAAAACCTTCTCAGGGTGCAGTGCATTCTTTATCAAACAGTTGCTCAACCTTACTCAATACCATGGAGCAGTTTGTAGCTGTGGAGACATCCGTGTGGAGGAGACACCTTCATTCTACTTCTTTTCTTACACATGCACTTTCAATATTATGGCTCCAGATAACCCTGTGTTAGACTTCCTACTCCTTGCATTATGTAGCTTTCTCTTGGTTTATAGCAATCACTTACCAGTAGTTATTGAAATCACTACATCTCATGTTCTTTCTTACCATGCTTTACCGGTCCTAGAAGCAATGATGAATAAAATTGGGCTTTATTACCACGTGGGATTCTCAGCCCTTCCTGATAAGAAGACAGATTAATCACAATAATTTTTCCATGAAATGAAGGACTTTCCTGACCAGGCTTAGCAACAGCTTTTGCGGTGACGTGGGACCCTGCTTGATTCCTTGTGCCTTTCACATCTTAATTTCTCCTGAGAAAAACTCTTGATAAAAAGCTTTAAAAAATCCCCTGAACTTTAGAGACCAGGATTTGTCTGCTTTTGGATTGTGTCTGTCAGTGGATGCTTTCCAAGCTCTCATGTTTCTGTGAATTCCAGTTTACACCTTTTAAAAGTGCTCCTTCTGGCTTGGCTTGCTCTCCTTCAGGGCTTGGTCTCAGCTCTGAACCCGTTTCAATCACATACCTAACCTGCCTTTGCTGCCTCTTCCAAGTATTACTTTACACTAAAAAGAAGGGGAAAAAACCCCAAACAAAACAAAAAGCCCTGGCATCAGTTGCTAATTTCCCTTCCTCTGTCAGGATTACGCTAGTAGCTCTGAGTAATTTGGTCTCATTTTCTCAAGGGAGTAGGACTGAAATAATCCAATGTTTATTTTTATACAAATTCTCACAGTGCTACATGTTTCGGAGACTTCCTGGGATGTTTCTAGTTTTTTTCACAGGCTAAAAGGCCATTCTCAGAGGTAGCTCCTTCATGTAAACCTAAAAACGGCACTTTCCCACAATACAGCTTATCAGGAAGTTTAAAGTTCAATAGTCTCTCTCTCGCTCTCTCCCCCTGTCTCACACACATGAAAGTAAGAAATAAAAAATGACGGGGACTGTTCCAGTTCTGCTGAGAGTTGCCTTTCAATCATTTCATTTCAGTGTGCTGACTGATTGTAATAGTATGATGGGACTCGTGGTGGTCTAAGGACAGAAGCGACGCAAAATTTTTAGGGAAAGAGAGCAGCTTTTATTCAATAAATTTTGATCTACCTATGCAGTAGCTGGTGAAGGGAAACGAGATGCTCTCAGCATTCCTCATGCTTTGGATTTATGAACATACACCCATATAGGCATAGGCACAAAATTAATTTCAGTGCCACGACATTAAGACTGGAATGGCTTGATTGTGCTATCTCTAAAACGTTGGGCATGGTTTAATTAAGAGTGATTGGATTGAATGGTGCATAATTTTGGTAATCTAAGGATGGGATTTCCCAGACTGTTTGGTTTAGCTTTAATTCTGATTATTTTCTTTTAATCCCAACATGATTGCCAGTAAAACTGTTGAATTCAAGGACATCCAAGTTAGTGCTGGCCATGTTTGAAAACCTTGAGGAAAGCCCTGGTCCTCCAGTCCTTCTTTTCTCATGTTAAGGAGTAAGCTTGCTTATGTGAATACAGCTTAGTTGTGTAAGTGCTGGTTTCAGGGTCACAGAAAGAGAAGCCTGGTTCCTTTCCTGGTGCTTTGTGCAAGGTCTTATTATACTGAAGATGCATTGGAAAGAGAAAGCTCCTCGCTTTCTCAAAGTTTCAGACCCATTTGGTTGCCTGATTACTTATTTCCGTCCCAGGGACCCTTGCTGTTAGGATTGTTGTTAAACAAAATTACCTTGCTGGCATTGTGTTCTAACAAACAATTTACACCTCTGTAAACTGAATAGTGCAGTGGTTTTATCTTGACAGCTAATCCTTGTCTCACATTTTAAAGAACAGCTGAGGAGGACTTTCCTGTGCCCAAAGAAACAGGTCTGCCTGGTGAGGTTAAGGAAGCTGGAACATGAAATACGTAAAATGGAAAAGGTCTTGGGTTTGCAATTGTTTCAGACCTCTAAAGGCCTGTAGACCACCTAAGTCTAGAAAAAAAATTATCTTATTACAAGTATTTCTTGTAAAACAGAACTGGCAGAATGTTTTTTCTCCAGTAGGCTACAGCACATCATTTGGAAGAGAGGAGGGACTCCACACAGGTACTCTTGGGCTGGTGTACCCTGGACGTCATTGAAAAGGGACATGACAACGATGGGGAATTTCAAACCTCTAGCAGCCACTGACCAGCACCAAGATGAGCAGGTGCTGGCAGACTGCTTGTGTTGCAATAGCCAAAACTGGGAAGATCTAACCTCGGTTGAGGTGAGAGGACCCATGAGAAACTAGGTTTGCCACTTTGCATAGTAATCTACATTGGGAAGGGAAAAGTGAGTAAAACCTGCACAGCTCCAAGCAGAAGCCTGTAAACCCTATGCTTGCCCCAGCTACATCACTTGTCCCAGATGGAGACAGAAAAGGGAAAATTGCAGGGTATATGGTTACAATAGGAATAGGGAAAAAAAGTCACAAAGAGCCTCGGGACAATGACAGAACAATAAAAACAAGAGGAAGGTAAAAAGGCAATGCTAAATTGACATTAATAAAGGAAGTAATTATGACTAGATAGCCTTTAGAAAGCAGGCGAAAGCTGCCATTTTGGTATCTCTAAATAGCCAAGAAAATGGAGTAATAGCTTCAGATACTATGCATAAAACTAACTTCAGAACACAAACTCTCATCCTCATCACAAATTCTATTTTTGTAGTATTCTGAATACAAAGCACCATACCGGACAACCAGAGATAAGCAATAGACTCTATTTCATCCAGCTACAGTAGGTAGCGTGTATAATCTCAGAGGGCTTTTTAATTTTTAAGAATATGTTTTATCTTCCTGAATTGTAGCTTTCTTGAAGTTGGATGTGTGTCTAGCCTCAGTTAACTGTGCAGGTCTTTCCACTGCCGGGAAAAGACACAGGCATCTCCACAGGTCAATTCTTCCACAGAGCCACCTTGGCTGAGACAAAACCCGCCAGAGCTGTTGTACTGCTTTATGATCAGTCAAAATGTCTTTGCAGTGGTAACTACAAAACAAAGAAATACACTCTGCTGGGTTTCAGCCACCCAGTGGAAAATTTCAAAATAAAAAAAGACTCAAGTGAAAAACAGGCTTTCAAAATGTCTTCCTGAATAAGCCCACAGCTCTGTTCAACAAAAAATGAAAAGCTATTTTGTTCAATAGTTTCAAAATATTTCTTGCTGAACCTTCTCAAGTCTTGGCAAACTCCAGAGGTGGCACCTTGAGCATCTGTGTTTCCAGGCCTGGCCAGTCCATGGCTAGGAGCCTGGGACCTGGGAGAGCTCAGTCTCTTTAGCAGTATATTAGGGGAACAGGTAGCAAGTCACATGGGATAATTTTAGAAACCTGTCCGAGCAAGAGATTTTCAAAACTGGCACAGCTGCCAGTTTATTTGGCTTCAAGCAGAACTTCATTAAAATCATTCTGTTCCCATGGATCAGCTACATTTTGACAAATCAGCATTTTCCAGTGGGAAAAAGAAAAACGAAAACATTCAGTCGGAACAGTTGAAGTAATTTCTAGCAACAATCAAATGTGAGACGATAAATTGGAGAATAGCTCTAGCAATGGACATGCATCACAGCACTATGCTGAACATCACAACCTACCACATCAAGTGGAGTTCTCTCAGCTCTTGTGTTGATGCATATCTGTTGTCTCTGCCAAAATACTTGCATGAAATTGTAAGGAAATAATCCTTTGCTTCTCGATGGCATTAATTTCCATGTTTACTATGTAGATTTGATAAAATGACATAAAACCTGTAGGTTACAGGGAGACGCCATCTTCTTCGTCATCCCTTTCTTAGTATTTTTTGTACATTCAAATGTCAAATTACATAGTTTTTTGTTGTTCTTGATGGGATATACAAAATGCCCTCCTAAAGTTGCTCCATACAATCAGTGTCCTTGTGCTTTACTTGATGAAAACAGAACCTCTCATGGAGTCAGAAGGGTAGCATGCATTTCTAAAAAATATTTTGGGGAATAGGAGTCAGGTGCTTTGTGCATTATTAGTCTCTGGCAATGAGGAGGTAAAATAAAGCAGACAATCCTCCTTAGAAAGTTGAACAAGGAGCAATTTCCAGCTGTTGTCTCAGATGAGGCTCTTGATCAATAATCTTGTTAGGGATAGTTATTAATACATTCAAAGGTAATTATAGCAGAAACCTATTTTATGTGTAAGCAGTTGCCTTTATGGTAGTGTAAGAGACTTTGTGTGGGTCACCAAAGAAATAAACATCTGAACTTGATTTCAAGTTGCTGTTACTGCAAAAGGGGAAAAAAACCCATCAGACAGACACCCCTGGCACCTCCACGTATGCTTACCTCTTGCAGAGTTTTATTTCCCATAGCCAAGAAAGTAACCCTGCTTTGGGAACAAAAGCAAAGGATTTGGTTGAATTTTTGACTAAACTGTCATCTGTAGCTCTCTGTTGTCAGCTCTGTCAGGGAAAGTATTCTCCATCTTAACCTCTGATTCTTTCTTACCGTATCTGGCAAAAAGAAAAAAGAAATTCTCCTTAGAAAATGTGGATACCAAATGATGTATCAGAAACACTGGTTTAGAAAAGATGCTTGAGCTGCTATTTGCCTACTTTTTGCGCAAGGTTATTTCTCTGAGTGTCCACACAGAAAAGGCTTTCTTTTTTTTTTTTTTTTTTTTCCCCATGAGTTAAAAGACAATCAGGTCTAAAATTATTGATATTATGGTAGCATATTTGATGCTTCACCATAAAATCAGAGGACTATCGCATCAGAGAAGGAGATAGTCCTAACAGTTAAGCTCCTGCAATCGAAAAGGGTAGACAAAAGTGTGGGAGGAGGGGATATTGTATTATTGCATAGAACGTTATTACAGATAGGGAGCTGAGACATGAAGAGATGAAATGCCTTGGCCAAAGCCGCAGAGGAAGTCTGTGACAGACACAAGAATTAAACACAGATCTCCCAGCCCTCAGTCTGGTTCTCCAGTCGTGAAGCTATTGTTCCTCTCTCCCTTGTCTCCTAATTGGATCCATAGGCACCTTCTATCGCTGACTTCTGCTAAGTATTACGCCTGTAGGTAAAGCCCCCACGCTTTCTTTTTAGTGCTGATACTAAACTTTAATAACTAGGGCAACCTTCCACTTTTTTTTTTCCTGATGCCTGACAATAATGGCTCAGTAATTACTGAACTAATGTTATCAATTCCAACAGATATCACATTTATTAAACAGAAAATGCTATGTTGCTGTTCATCAGTTAGGAATGTGTATAATTGAAACACGAAAATGAAGTCTGTACGAATATGTGTGATTCATCATGAATTCTGCAAGCCCCACACTAACTCTTCTTTCCTTAATTAAGCTGTCAAATGGAAAACTTATAATTAATGCAACAGCATATTTTGTAGGAGTTCTTTTCTACCCCCATATAAAGCTCGATTCAGCAGAAACATTACATGTGTGGATTGGGCACCCTGGTCTTATTAAGCAAAAATTTTGCTGTCCTGCATGACTATTTTTAGTTCATTCCACTGGGATCTTCCACGAAAAATGAACATGGGATTGAGACTCACTCATTATTTTTCTCTGTCCCTTTCTATACACAAATAGTGATTCACTTGCTATGAGAAACTCATGTTACAGGACTACTGGAGTATTTAGTCCAGTAAATTAAGACTGTGGTGATAGGCACAAAACCAGCACAGTTTCTTAACTGCCCTGCACAGGATGAGTAGTTTGGTTCCTAGCCTGGATCTGGATTGATGCTCACAGTCAGGCTCACTTTAGGACATATGCACTCAGGACAACTAAGGGTTTGGGCATTGATTTTAAACCACCCAGACCTCCTTCAACCATAGCTTCAGGTAGTGCTGGGCTTGGCTTCACTCTTCATTCTTTCATGACAGTTAAAATGAGCACTGTGCTTTTCATTTGCTGTCCATCTTTCTCAAGTGGGATCAGAGATGCCAAAGTGAAGACTCATCTGCCCTGCAAGTACAGTAAAGATAACATAGTCCTTTCCCTAATGGTTTTCCACACTGCATTTCACTGGTGCTTATTTATAGGCAGCTTATGAAGCACCTTGCTGTGCTTATACCCCTGCTAGTCATAAAAGATAGTGCTTTAAAAGTAATCTCTTTGGCCTTTTATGCAAGAACCTGAGTATTTTACAGAATATTTACGTTTTCCGCTGTAATGTAATAACCTCCAGTATGCCATTTTCCAGTCGGAGAAAGCAAAGCAGGGTTCAGGAGGACAACTCAACCTCAACGAGGGATGCTGCGGTCAGCCTTGCCTTCTCCTCTGCCTGGTCTACCAGCAACTGCATCTTCTGCACTCTTGGTCATTCATCTTCTGGTTGCAGTTATTTTGCTTGTAGTTTCTTATAATAACCTCAGATTAGACAGAGAAATGCCAGTTTCCATGGGCTGGGGTGAGGCAGTGGGCATAATGCAGGAAGAGACTTTTCTCCTCTTGCAACATCAAAGCCACAAGATTTCCATGTGCTTTTCTTGTTTTTTTTTTTTTATCCTTTACATCTGATTACAACTGTTTTCACTTTAGTGCCAAAAGAAAATACCTAAAACAGAGTAGAAGAGGAAGACACAGGGGTTTGTGGGCACTTGCAGCTGCCAAATAGAGCAGCTGTAATGCTGCGGGTGCTTGGGAAACCAATTAGAAACACATGGAGTGACAAAAAAATGTATGTAACATAAGATTAGCACAGTGAATGCAGCCACACTGTGTGAAACTTATGCAAGCTAGGGCTGGCTGGCACCAAGGATCAGTGAAAGTAAAATGCAGTTACGATGCCTCAAAGAGAAATTGAACATTAGTGCTGGGAAATAAGGAAATATTCTCACTGTGATCCTAACTGTAGTTTAAGTACATGGATACATCAATGTCAAGAAAATTGTTTTTAAAATTTAGTATGTTCAAAGCAAGTCTAGTGTTCACAACCGGCTTCTGTGGGAAAACTCTTACCTTAAAGGATGCCCTGACTTTTTGTGTAGCATGGGTCAGAAGCTGTGAGTCCAGGCAGAAAGCTCTTTCTTTTAACCTTTGCTAAGCAATGGATCAGAGAAACTGAAGGAAGGTGTCAAGACAAATGTGAGACAGGTCCTCTTAAATAACATTAAAAAAAAAAAGTCAAGACCTGAAGAGTCCTATATATTCATTAGCTGGCAGTGTATTTTCAGGCATTTAGAGGTATATTTTTTTAATACATGAGAAATGGTCATGTCAAACATTAGCTCATTCAGTTACACAGTGTTGAACAGGAAAGCTGAGCTTTTCACTGTCTTCACTGTCTGTCATCAAGAAGAGAAGGAACTTAAGGCAGAAGTTTTCACTCTGCAGGTAGGTGTTGGTGATCCAAGATTCTTACTCCAAGAACAAAGTCTTGGAGATCACGAAAGACCTAGGATTTTTTCTTTTTTTTTTTTTTTTTGGTCAGAGACACAAAATGGAGAACTTTTGCTGACAGTGGTCCAAAATTTGTAAGGCAAGTAATTATGAGGATTGAATGGCAATGTAATCTTTTAATGCATTTACTTGGTGACAGAACAGAAAAGCAGGTTACAGAAAGCTGATTACTCAAAGGAATAACCAGAATGATAAGAGCAGAGACTCCTAGGTGGAAGCACAGATGACATCCTGTCATTGATGTCCTTATTATTGAAGTCCATCCTGCAGTTATGACATTCTAATAAACAGGATTAATTTTTTTCTGTCAAGATATTGCAGAAGTATATAGAAGAGATTTCCAGGGCCTTATTTTGTGGGCTTTCTAGCAATGTGCTGTTTATAGTTTTATTTTTCCTCTTAAAGAAAAATGAAAGACCAAGCCTCTCACAAGTCTCTACCCTTCTGTAAAACTACCATGGCCAAGCATAGTATGTGTCCTTCAGCAGGCCCCAAAATTCATTATTCCATGGTAAGTGAACAGAAAAGAGTTATACACCCTACATATACCTACTGAAACTTTTGAAGCCCCTTATTTATTAAGCCAGCTGTGTAAGCTTTGTCTTTGTCCTCTACCCTGCATAGGCATGGCACATGGTGCAAGTATGTAGGACATTTACTGTTGTTAGCAGAAAATGAGCAGGGAGAACAGGCTGCATTTATCTTCGCCAACTGCAGAATAATAATTATTAAGGAATGAAACTTATAAGATTTTCACAGTCTTGAAAATTGTCTCCACCTCTACTGCCAGCAGAAAGCATGCTGCATTCAAGACTGACAAGCAAGGGTGAGAGCTTTGCTGAGCAGAATACTTATAGCTTTCCGTAATTTGCCTGTTCTGGGGAATGAAGAACATAGACGGAGGGAAGAGACAGCACTATGGCCCATCTGTGCAAACCAAAAATGCTGCTAGTAGGTCAGAACGAGTTGTACAACTGCCCCCGATAATTAAATCTATGGCCTCCATAAGGCTTCTTAATGAGAGCGCTTTACTGACTTGGCCTTATATCGCTGGTAACAATTAATTTGCATTTTAGAATGTTTCTATTTATCTACTGTTTGCAATTTTAATATTTGTCTTTGCAGAGTGAGGTGCAAAAGTCTGGTTTGTTTGCTCAGGATTTACTCCTCTAATCTTGATTACCCAGATGGAAAAGCAACACTTTGAATGAGAATTTTTGTAATATTTCAAAATGGACAAAAAATGTTTTCCTCAGCACAATTTAAAATGGTGTTTGAATATGTAGCCCACAGAACTTTGAAAAACATGCTGATTTTTTGATAGCCTTGTTTTGAAAACCTTATCCTTAGATATGTCTACTGCAAGGAAAAATTACCCTTTGCATTTCAGGTCTATTCTGTGTAGAATGTGCTGAACAGGCGCTCCTGATCCAGCGACAAATTTCCAGCCAGATCCAAAGCAAGAACACCTTTGTTTGAGCCAGTGGAGGCACTCCTAAATGGAAAAGTACAAAAGCTAACCCTCGGAGTTTTACTTTCTTTAAAACAACAACAGCAAAAAAATCAGAATACCAGATGCGGATGTTTGCTCAGACATTTGTAGAAGTGAGAATGCGTCTGGCTGTTTAGAGCATTATTTCTGCATCGCAATGTCTTTTGTGCCATGGAACCTGCTGTGAAACCTGCTCTCTGTGTAACAGCTCATATGGAAAGATCAAGGGTGCATTGCTTTGCTGGCATGGCTGCAGGATAAACAGTTCTTAACCAGACTATCACACACTGCTAGAGTTTCTGAAAAAGAAGTTATGAAGTTAAAGACACTGGGTTTTGCCCTCATTTAAAAATAAAGTACTGCCTCGAAGAGATGAGATTGGGGAGGAAAGAGAAGGGGTTTGAAATCCACATCTGAACCTGGAAGCAGTTTCTCCCAATAGTGCCTTACTCTCTAACAGTTTAAAAACCTGCACTAGCCAAACATCATCATATATTTTGGCAAGAACAATCCACAATCAGAACAAGATCTGGATTAGAGTTTCATGAAGTTCCTTTCTGGTCAGGATTTCGTACAGATATTACTTTCAGCTATGACTAAACAGGGGAGCTCCATTTTACATGATACGAGTTAATGTCTTCTTGCTGGAGGGATTACATCTTATTGGGTTCAGATCTTGCTTCACCCTGTCTGTAATAAATTAACCAGTAAGTTCAGAAATATATTCTGGCTTTAAGGATCAATTTACAGGTGGAAAGACCAATGTAGAGAAGTTGTTAATGTTATTTGTTTTGAAATACAGTGATAAGGAATATAACAGAACATGTTAAATCTGCTATGGATTGACTTGCAGATTTGTCTATCGACTGCAGTAGGTTTGGGTAATGACTTCCAAATAATTCCTGTTTAAGCTGGACAGCATTTTACTGGTCCCATGCCTGCAGATGCTCTTCATATAAATATTTCCCATGAGTTCTGAGATGGGCAGTATAGAAGTCTCAAACCTGAAATAGTCAGTAATAATCACTTCTTTTGTTTGTTTGTATCCTTGCTCATAAATGCCCAATGCTTCTCTAAGCCCATGTTTTTAAACACAATTCCTCCACTCTTTGCACAGGGTTCTAGCACTATTGCTCCTCTACTGTAGAAAGATGACAATAAGATAAATGCCACAGATGACTCTCAGAATACACCCAGATCTGCCTTTCCCTGCTACCCATGGTCTTGTGAAGTAGGCACTTGACTATGAGTTATGGGGAAGACACATCTTCTGATGATAAGGTTGCGTGATAAATGTCCAAAGCCAGCATGGGACACTTCAGAGGAAGTGCCATAAATTTACCGCTGAATCAGCTCTAAGGAGGAGAGCTGGGGCTAAAGAATCACAGCTGTCATTTGGCTGTGGGAAACAGTTCAGGGATCATTAGTATTGGTCATTCCCATGAACTCGAGGTTCGCAGTGGGGAATGTTGGGAGGTGACACCGCAATCTGTGCAGATCTCGAATCCGAAAGATGAAAGATTGCCTGTTGTTAATAAACAGGTTACGTTTCATGTTCAAAACCAAATGTATTTCCCAGTTCTTAGTTTTGTTCTGCTTCGTCTAAAAATAGCAAAATAAAAAAAAGGTAATTGCTAAAAATAGGGGGTGGAGGGAAGGATAGTTGTTGGAGTTTTCACCTTAAACTTAGTTTAGTACAATGTCATTTTTTGTATAACTATGCCTAGTAGTTGGAAAATGCTCTAGCCCAGTCAAGCTTTTAATACTTTATATTGCATATCAAGATAAGCCAGAGATTTTTCGTCAAATGACTTTTAAGAGAAATGTCTTTTCCCAGTATTCCCCCTCCCCCTTCTCTCCTGAATGGTACTGCAGAGAGAAAGTTGGAGAAACACAAATATCATCTTGCTGGAAAGAATCAAAATGGTGCATAAGAGATCTCTGACCTGTATAATTTCTACCTCTAAGTGATTGGTATCATTGGTATTTTGACTGTATACTTTATAGAGAGCAGCACAAAAAACACACTTTACCCTTCTGCAGTGGTTGATTTTGATATTCTTTCCAGGCTTGACTACAATTGTGCCTTAAAACAGAATGGGCAGGGTTGCTAGTAACTCGGACAGATCCATCAAGTACCAGGGATGAGGTGCTGCTGCAGAGTGCACGGTGTTTCAATGGGACATAGTTAATGACGCCGTCCCAGGGAGCTGTGTGGGTCTAACTGGGACAGAGACATAAACTCTTTGGGCACTTCATTTCTGCTGTCACCCCAGCAGAAGGACAGCCCGTGGGAAAGCAGCTTCCTAGGGGAAGAAAAGTAAAACGCCTTGGTCTTCTTGTCAGTACAGGTGATGGACTGCTAGTATTACTATTTTATAATAAAAAAGCAGAGAGGAAAGAGGAGAGAAGGACTGTATGAAGGACAAAGCTGTGAATCACTCAGCAGCACCAGAGCAGATGATTCGATCTCACTGTGTCTGCAATTCAAATACATCAAGGTTTTTTGTTTAACAGTTTTAATGTGGAATAAGTTTTCTCTTCTGTGCTGCAAAAATACAGAAACCATGTCCAGAGTAATACATGTTTCCTGTAAAAAACTGAGGCAAATCATGGGAGAAAACTCGTGTCTCAGTCCCCAAATGTCAGTTTCCCAACTCTGCAATCCCACAGCAGCCTGAATATCACGAGCTCAACGTGCATCCTAATATCGGGAGAGAGGCTCCAAGGCACTGACAGCTGTGATCTCTAAACACATACACTTTCTTAAACGCATCTGAGAATCAGGATCTGAATGACCCACTCCCATTTTCAAAAGTAGCCTGGACGCTTTGCATTTGAAAGTCTCTTTGAATGTAAACAGCACGCATGTTTCTGGGTGTTGCAATCACTTCTCATTCCACATGTAACTTTCTGGCTTTCCTGAATGAAACTAGAATAGGGCCTTTGGCAAAAAAGCTGACTTAAAGCACCAAAGAGGCAGTGTTACTGGTGTAACTTCCTTATTTTAATGAAGGTTTCTGCTTAATAACACATTTCATGGTACCTCTGGAGTTTAATCTGAACGTTATAATTAATCCTTACCCATAGAGACAACAGATTGGATAAAATATTGTGTCCGTGGTATTGGGACTGCTTTTTTTTAAAAAAGAAAAGATTTTTATTTAAATTAAACTAAGGGAAACAAAGTAAATGCTTCCTGCTTTATTCCTCCATCACGCTGACAAAAAATAGGATATCCGCCTTTCAGGAAACCCTTGAATTTTAACACTTTTTTTTTGTATTGGGACAAGAAGCTGAAATATTGAAACTTTTCACTGGTTCAGATGATAACGCTTTCCAAAAGGATTTTTTTTTCATTCACAGCCTATTGACCAGCCCAACATTTGAGCTCATTTTGCTTTTGTCTCACAGCATTTAATGACTGTCTGCTTCAATTTAGTCTGAGAACAAAACGGCACCAGCTGATCTCAGAAATGAAGGCTTGGACCTTCACTTCATCCTGAGTGAGCAGCCTCCTGTCCTTGGACGGAGATTCGTAAAATTAGCTGAACTGCTGCATTTGAAGGCAGAAGTCTTTTTAGGGGGTAAAAAACCAGGGCAATTGCCCCAGGTACAGTAGCCCTAGCCTGCTGGTGATACAAGTGTTTATTCAGGGATTGCAAAGCGAAAGGGTGCAGTGATTTAGTCCCTGGCAGGCTAAGTCACAAATCCCTACCACCTTCACCTGGATCACCTGGAATTATACAACAAATATTGCTTTTATGTTTTATACAGCAGATGGGCAGAGGAGGTTGATGGCAAAACCTGTCCGCAATTGCAATACTGGCTTTACACAATGAAAAATAAAAACCTCAAGTGTTTTTTTCTACCTAAGCTACTCTTACTAAAACTTATTTACAAATATTTCTCTTTGCTAAAATTATTTTAAACTGTATTATTTATTAAACATTTGCATTTTGTCTTATAACAAACAGTCTAGGTGCCAACATATCAAACAAATACAAAACTCTTGTGCATCAGAAAAGAGCCCAGGTATTCAAAAATGCTTCAATTTCTGTTTTAAATGCCGTAATCTCAGCACATGAATTGTTATGGCATCTATCAAAACAAGCAAGCAAACAAATAAGAATAAAAAAGAAAATATGAAAAATTCAAAGTCAACAGGTAAGAAGCAGCATGGAAAATAAAAAAGACAGGGACTGAGACAGAAGAAAGCTGTAGATTTCTCCTGTCTTTAATCCAGGTTTCCTTCAGGCATCTTCGTCCTGCCCGTTCTGGAAAAAAAAAAGGGGCAATGGACTCATTTTTTCCTGAGCTTTTCTGCTTTTTGTGTGTGATCCTTGCCTTTGCAGAAAGACCTGCAGATGACTACATGTCACGCCTTAGGGAGGAGGCTAAAAGATGTCATGTTATTTTTCCCATGCTGGAGAACCATCCACTTTTTGTGGATGGATGCTTTGATAATCTCCTTTGGTACAATGACGGTCTGTAACTGTTGGGTATTTGATCCACTAACAAAACATCTGTTTTGAGATTCTGTGGATTTTCTAGAATCAAGCTGGTTCTTCTTCTAAAGACATTTGAAATAATAATTTTTGGCCCAAATACAGTTGCAAAATTTAGGTTTTTCTTCTTTGTCCCCTTTATTAACAATGTTAGAGATAATTTTAATACAATAAAAAGTTCTGCTTTGCAGCCCAAAGAAGATGCACATTTCCTGAATTAGATGTAGTCAGATCCAGTATGTGAAAGTTATTGCTAAGTCTTTTGCTAGTATTTACAAGGTCCCCTTCCAGGCCCTTTTCTAACTTCTGGGTTTATTTTCTTTGCCTGGTGCTTGAAGGTCTACACGTAATGGTTACTGATTTGTCTAATTAGGAAATGATTATTTGGTCCTTGCTGAATGAAGGGCAATGGGCAAACCTCCATATGGTTGCAGTGGAGTTGTAAGAGAAGACAGGCTTTCCTCTGCTTGGCTGATGCACACAAGCTGAGTTTACCATGTGGTTGCTTAACTCAACATTTAAGTTTGTCCTAACAGATGGAGAAGTTTTCATTTGATAGTCTGTGGTGTTGATCTGCATTGTATTGATGTGACACACTCATAGATGTTACTTGGTGAGGACCACAGATACCTGCTGCTCCTAGATATTCTCCACCGTGATGTCTCTACTAGCCTGTGAACTTCTGGGGCCTCAGCAGTCAGCCAGGATGCTCCAGGGTTTAGCAAAATTTTGTTAGTGAAAGGACCTCCATGGCTTGGATGGGTTCACTTCCCTCCCTTGCTTCAAAGTCACCAGTGGACACTGTGAGGAGCCCTTTCGTGGGTGAGGACAGCAGTTCTGGTGATAGCTTGTGTAAACAGACTGTCCACCTGTGGAAATACTTCTGAAAAAAGTAAATTAAATATCAATTTTTTTTTTTTTTTGAGAGGGGGCAACTACATGAATGGCCAGATGAGAGAGGAGTTGCTCACCTTGAATACTGCTGCTGAAAGAAACCCCCCAGTCCCCTGCTTGAGGCTGCATGTTCCCACCCACCCTAGTGTGGGTCTCATTCCCAGGGACCTGCTGGACTCGCTAGGCTGGCAAAATGTGGAAGGGTAACTTTCTGCAAATTTAGTAAGCTGAATTTACTCAAAAAGAGGGTCAGGTCAGCACAAGAGGGGCAAGCTGCGCTGGTGGGACAGAGGCAGAGACGGAGGGAGAAGGTCCTTCTTTTTCACCACCAAGTAGTTAAATAGGCTGAGCTATTTAATCTGTGCTGTCTGGGAGATCGTGTGACTAAGCTGAATTTTGCATTATGCACTGGCAGTGTGACCAGTGGAATTACTGTTTTTTTCCTAAGAACCCCCTTTTTTTTTGGCTGAAACATAGTGAATACTCTACATGCTTTTCATGAAAAGTATAAGTGAAAGTTGTTTTTTCCTATAGACAAGCTAGCTTTGATGGGAAAAACTCTGATTGACTTTAGTCTGCATCTATATTTTGGCTCCCTGGGGAGAAAACAGCCTCTTAAGCCCAGATAATATCAAGTATGTGAGATCCTGATTGGACCTCAAGGTACTATCCACGACTGCGTGACCACCAGCATTGCAATGCAGCAGAGAATAGCTGCTGTTCAGCATTTGCTAAATTATTTAAGTATAATTTAAAATGCTGTGTGATATTTTTGTGACCTCATGCATTGGAGAGTAACTAGCTTCTCCAACCCTTGACAGGTTGCTCACCCTTCAAGACAGCAGTTTGAGATATTAGCCATTGACTCCTTAATTGTACCTCTCTTACCCTTTCACTCTTAAAACCTCTGTGCCTGCCCTGCTGCTGGAAAGATGGAGAGATTTTTCTGAGGCTGTAGATGTGCTGAACATGCACGTAGCCTTTTTTGCGTACCAGTGCAAGCTGATGCTGCGAGCTGTAACATCCAAAGTTGGAGGAAAATGTAGCCTTTGTGGTGTTCATAAGTCAAGGAGCAAGAAGGGGCTTTTTTTTTTCCTTTTTATTTTTTCACTGTTAAGTTGCTCTTGGAAATCAAAACACACTGTTGATATTTTGGGAAAGGGTTCATTAAAATGGATTCGGTGACCATAAATCAAATTTTGCACAAGAATTTGGCTGTGTATAGGTTTGCTGAATCCGCATGATAAACAGTTACAAGATACAAGATCGCTACAGAAGGGTATGTGGTTGGGGTACAGGGGAGTGCGGACAACTGCACAAGAAAATCAATTATGGGCAGTGTACACCCCTTTTATTCTCACTCATAAGGCCAGTACACATGTTCACAGTGAGCATTACACAGGGCTGTATTTATTAAGACAGACAATTCTTTCTTTCGGCTGGTCCCTGTAGCAAAACCACAATGCCACCACAGAAGAGACGGGCCCAATCATGCTCACCTCGGCTGCCCTTTCAGCCACCACAAGCCCTGCTTCCCCCTAACAAAAAGGCAAAAATGTTGTTGCTTGCATAGCCTAAAAACAGACTGTGCCTTAGGAAAATAGCCAGAGGAAAAAACTACTTCAGAAATACTGAGAAAAAGGCTAAAAGATGTTATGTAGCCCTCAGCTATGCACTTCTTGCAGAAAAGATTTTTGTTTGAAAGTGATGTGTAAATCCATAGCATGTTTATAGAGATATTATTGTATGAAATTTAATTCTCCTGTGCATGTTGTCGTCTGTGGGGATTTTATTTTACACAGGCTATGGCTGCTGTAGGTAGCAGGATGTTGGTATTCTAATTACGGTCAATGCTGCAGTATTTCAGTCAATAGGCAGTGGTGCTGCTCAGGCGTGCTGAGAGGATTAAGAGACAAATGTCATGGATTATCTGTTACAAGAGGGCTGTTTTGAAAAACACATGGAACAGTAGGGCTTCAGCAGCAGAATTTCTCCTGACCACTCCTTTCCACTTACCCATCCCTCTTTTCTGCCTGCTTTTCTCCCTGTTTCTTCTTCTTTCTTGTCTGTTGCATTTCTTCTCCTCTTATTTCATTTCAACTGCATCATTACTCCTTTTTTCTTCATCAGCCCTCCTTTTTTTCCTATTTGACTCTGTTATTTTCAAAAGTAGGATGCTGGATGAGAGTTAAACCTAGACCATTCTCGGAGAGCTGCTTCAGATGTTTGCTCCAGGGCTCAATACACTCTGGATGACTCCAGCAAGGCAACACCAGCATGTTCATGGCAGATAGCATGCTAAATGTAGCCTACCATGCTTGAGAGTGTGATGTCCCTTTTATTTTGGCTTCATCTAGGTCTATGGCTCCATCTTCATAGGGACAGTGAGTTTGGTCATGAAAACAGTCCTTAAGAGGGCATAGTCCCACAGCCAGTAATAGAGGCATTATTCTGCAACTTTGTGCATGTACATAACATTGCTCCAGACTGTAGTTCAGCTAATCAGAATGGCAGTTCAGAACAGTTTGACTGTAAGGCCTTGAAGTGGCAGCTCTTATCAAATATAACTATTGTTGAAGCACATTTCTGCATTTTAAAAATATTTAGCTTACATAATAAATCTCTGTTTAAAGTTCTGCTAAACTCCCTCTTCTGCCTTTCATTCTAATGATAAATAAATTGTTTGCCTAACATTTGGGGAGATGTTTATTTTTTTCCATTGCAGAAGATATTCTCATGGAAAACACATTACCAGCCTTGGAACAAAAGGCGCAGAACGGGGAATTTCCCAGTGCATTCCACCGCCTGATTGTTCTGCTCTGTGTTGAGAACCAGTTGGTGTGCTCATTTATAACTACATGTTTTTGTAGACAGTCATCGGGCTGCTGAGTGGAAAACACAACAAGCGCTTGCGTGAGCAAAGAGCATCTTGAGAAGAGTCGAGCCGAGCAGTTAGATCGCATGCTTGCTTTGCGGTCCCTGTGCAGACCCAGTAGCACTGAGAGTGGGGTTGTGTGCCCCTGCGTTTGTTAGGTTATTTGACTGGGATGCCACGGTACACGTTTTTTAGGTGTTCATGTAACTGGTGGGAAGCGACATCCCACGTTTCGTTTAGAAGCAGATGGAGACACCTGTCCCAGCGTGAAAGGAGTGGTTCCTTCCTGGCCATCACGATAAGAGTTCCCAGACCTGTGTTGGTATAATTCAACTACTTTTGCCAAGTCAGAAAGCCACTCAGAGGTTAGGAGACTGAGAGGTGGCATCTCTCCTGTCTTTGTGGCAGTTATTTCACCCTCATATCTTTAGCCCTTTGTGGAGGGTGACAGTGTATGATGATGGTAGGGATGTCAGAGGCAGCACAACTGCTGAGTGAATTGGGTTACTGAGCTTGCAATCTCCTGAGCGCTTATTCTATGGGATCAGTTGTTGTGAGCACTTTATGCTAGCTAGTTAGATTTAGTATATCTACATTCTCAGTGATGTGGGTATAGTCACGCACAACATCATCTCTGAAAGTTTCTGTAGAAAAAGTGCGATTACTCCTTCTAGAAAGTTGGTTAGGATGCCTCTGTAGATACCTACAAAGAGGTTTCTGTACCCTGTGTCCTCTGGCAACGTTACCTCTCAGAGTGGGGAAGAACACTGCAGTCATTTCAGTCATCTCTTTTTTTTGACACAGCTGTTGTACGAATTCTTCATTGTATGTTACGTTTTCCCTGTGATCTCGTGTATGTTCAATGCCGTAATGCTCCAATGTATGCAGCAGTTTGTCTTCCCACCCCAGTGGTGTGTGATGGTTGTCACCTCCCCGTAGACTGGGAGCCCCTGCTTGCGAACCTGTTCCTGCAGCCCCGTGAGTCAACTTCTGGTGACGCTTCCAGAGTCAGAGATGGAGTGAACGTTATAAGTAAGAAGGAGCATGACCGACCCTTGATCTCTCTACATCAGGACCGCATGCAGCTGTTGTGGCTGGCTGGCTGGGTACAGGGGAACGCAGGGGTGCGTGAAGCTCTACAAGCAGTCCCAGGGCAGGTGTCCATCTTTCAGGAGGTATTTGCAGGAGCAGAGCCACAGTAAGCAATTATGCCTATATTGCAGAATAAACACGTTCTGAATGCTGATGAATGAACCAAACAGCTAAATTGCGTAATTTGGAAACATGGCTACTATACCCTGTCAGTAATTAATTTTCTTGTGCAGCCGGTGCCAAGTTCCCAAACACAAAGAGAGCTTTCTGACCGCTGCAAGGTGTGGCTGGACTGTAATGCTGTGCGCCACAAATTCCTTGGCCACCTAGTGCCCTTTCAGGAAATTTACCCTAGCAGTTCAGCAGTGCTTTCTGCATATCAAGCATGCTGTGAAGCAGAGGGATGAGTATGAAGCCTTCATTGCTCAGAGAATTAGAGAAGACTTAATCCACTGCCTGAGTCCTCTGCCCTGTAACTAACTTTGCTTGGCATGTAATAGGGTGGAAAGCTAAAACTCAGACCCTGCAGTCAGCCAGGTGGTAAATTATCACCTTCCCACATTCTGCTAACTTGGTGGGTGAACTAGAATACGGTTGTAGGAAACCAGGCTGCATGGAGAAGTCCCATGAAAAATGGAAGTGGGGTATTTTTCACTGGGGAAAGAAAGTTGGAGAGAGTTAAGGACACAAATGCAGGCTGGAGAGGCACGGTGCGGTGTGTTGGCAGCAAAGCCCCTTAGCTCTGTGTGGGCACGGGGCCAGAGATGCAGGTCTCCAAAAAGAAGCTGCAGGGAGGTATTTCTTTGGTAAGGTCTCCAGGCCAAATCTTTGGCCACAAAGCAGCATTACCAAGAGTGACCTTAAAGCTTAAGAGGGCATCTCCTGTGACCCAGAGACGTTTCATCTTGGTGTGGCCAGCTCAGTCAGTTTTCCTGACAGGCTCTAAATGTACAGGGAGAAATGCTTGAGAGCATAAAGGAGACACCTTTTAGCAGGGAAGGAGCCTGACAGAGGTTTGATGGGAAAGGTCTGAAGTTCAGTACATGCTCTGATGTCTGAGTGGTGCACTCCTCAGGGGTCCAAGCCTGCTGGTGTAAAGTAGAACATCTTTATAGCAACTCTAATTTGTGCTGATGGCTGAGTTGGCCTCCGGCCAACAAGAAGTTGGGGCAAGCAGAAGGAAGGCTTGCAATCACCTCTTCCTCTCCACCAGAGCCGTCGCTGTGCCGAGCATAAGCTTGGCTCAGTGTGGGACTGTGTCACTGAATGCTTCATAACAGAATGCATCGGGTCCAAAGCATGCATTCTGGTCTATCAGATAAGCAATATGCCTTTTTAAAATTGTCACCGGCACCTTTATACATGCCAATTCTGGTGATAATTGCTGAATTTCCACATTTAGAGGAAGCAAACGCTTCATTAATATCACAATGTGCTATTGTTTATTGGACGTGTTCTGTTCCTTCTAAATATAGAATTTAGGTGATTATCACTGTGGCTATTTATTTACTCATTATAGTTCAAATGTAGATACATAAGATCTTGCAGTAATATTTATTTTTAAAAGTTTGGAATCTCTGAAAAATCTCTCCCTTAGATGGGTTCAGCTCTTAGCTTCCTATAAAAATTTCATATTGCATTTTTGGATGGCCATCTGGTTTGTTGAAGCCTGGAAAATCTGCCTTACACCAACGCAGAAATTTTGCTTAACAAAAAAAAAAAACACCCAACCCTCAAAGAAATCAAAAGGCTTTTTGCTGCATTCATAGCAATTAAAATAACTCCGTATCTATCTTTTGTTAGTCCTTAGTACTGAAGGATTGCAAGCACTTCACAAAATGAACGTATGGAAAATAGGCAAGGAGATACTTCTATTTTTCCTCTACTGTATTAGTGTTGAGAATACACTTGGTTTTTGTCCAAAATACTAAGGAAACTTGGATTTACACTGTTGGCCTACCACAAACTTCAGTTGCCCTATGCACAGCATGCCAGTCATACCTGCACTTACAGGATCTGAATGGTCAGGAGTTGACCAGAAAGGCAAGAGGCTCCTGAAATCTGAGTTTTGGACTACCTATAAATTCCACTTCCGTGGAAATGCAACCTTAGTGTTTGTGTCTCTGTCTCCTATTGGTAAAGCACAGCCATTTGTATTATTGAGGTGTTTGGGGCTCTAGGGTAGGATAGCATCTCCTTGCATTAGACTATGCAAACATGGAAAAAAGTTCTTTCTGCAGAGGTTGCACTTGGTCATCTATTTTAAAAATGCCCATGTCTAAGGCAGAGTTGTGAGGCTGTGATGTCTTCAGACTTGATGCTCATAGGTTAAATAAGAAGCATCATTCCAGCCTCTGAATTGTGCTTGCTGTTAAAAGCAGAGGTCCTGAACAGCAGTACATTGACAGTGTCGTCCTAGTTGATGCTTGTGCCTCTGAAAATCTGTGAAAATTGGTGAAAAGTTTTGGTTCAGAAGGTGCCATTTAACACATATATCACAAAGTAAAAGCAAAGCAGCAGAAAAAAGCCAGAAGACATCTTTTTGGAGAGCTTGGCTGAAGTATAGCCTTTAGTAATTTTCCACTTCCAGTGATAGATCACTGTCTTCACTTTTTGGGCAGGTATAATAATAATTAATTACTGTCAATTATTTATATAGCTCTAGAGAATTGCAAAGACTTTCTTGCAAAAATTACAGGTCAATGGCCCAAGGAGCATTAAGATCTATACCAGCATTAACATAGAAGGGATTACGTTGAGCAAAGGGTGGAGGGGAAAACTGTGGGTTCCTGGGGAAAAAAATTACGGTAGTCTTGCTGTTCACTGATGAGGCTTTGCTGTTGCAGTCAAGATACTGTCAAGACTGTGCCTGCTCTTCATGGAAAGAGCCGCAGAACATCCACCACATGTGTGTCTACGGGAGATCCTTCAGTGTATTTAAGGGCTAAGCATGCCCAGAGATTTCCCATGCTGCTGGGCGGGTAAGTGGGTGGGGAACACACAATACTCTCAGCCACTCTTTTAAAGACTGATACAGATTAAATCCAACAAGACTTGGTAATGGCTTTGGGATTTGCCTACAAAGAACCGGTAATTAAGCCTCGCCTCAGGTTTGCTTACATTTCATCAAAAAATAAATTTGAAAGCAATGCCCAAATAAATGTTAATTGTGTTTTAAAAATACATTTTCTTTGTTTATACTTTTATCAAGTTTGAGTTTATTAATCTCTATCTTTTTTTTTCTGCTGTACTTTCTGACCAGGTCATCGGACTGATGCAAGATATGTTGTGTTTTGTTCTTTTTTGTTCTTGTTTTTAATGCTGAAATGATTATTGTTCTATCCTCCATGTATTTATTCATTGTCTTAGGTACATATAGAGAAATAAGCATTCCTGTGAGGCATTGCCTGTTCATGCTGGGGTGGTGTGTTTTGCCTTTCTTTGATGTATGGTGTTTAAATTGTTTGCTCACCTCTCTTTTCCCTCCTGCCAACCTCCCATTACCATGAGCTTGTCCTACATTTGTTGGAACATGCTCAATTAGAAACCTTCCTGCTCTGTTTTCCCTGTTCTGTACAATTTCATGTACATTTTGAGTGTTTCTTTTGCATATCCCTTCTTGTGGTGACATATCAGCATTTTTCTGGTTCCTCAAAATTGCAGATAACCCAGTCATTCTTGGTACAAAAAGAGTGGGCACCTATTGGAAATTATTTTTTTTCTTCCTAAAACTCCTTTTTCTTCAGTTTTACAAGAGAAGATAAGGTTTTTAATTTCAGGTTTCTAATTTAACAAATAGTTTGGCAGCAGGATTTTTCACACTCGTTGCCTCTTCCATAATAAGGTAGCCAACTCTCTGGCTAGAGGAGATGCACTAAGAGACACATTAATTTTTGTGGATGTACATCATGAAATAACGAGGCTTTTGACAGTTCTTTACAATTGATGTAAAGTGCCAGGCAGGAAGTAAAAATCTGTTTGCAAAATGACACTCAAAGTGGTTACAAACGGATATCTGTCAAAATGATTTTCTGTGAGGATCACTCTTGATCTGGTATTAAAAAAAATTGTGAAATCCTGGATGACCACATGTTGTGTTCATTAGCTCTGTGCATGGCATGAGAGGTTGGAAGAGTCCTGGAGGCTGGGGCTCAGAAGTGAAAAGTCTTGGAAAATTTGCAATGCCAAGACTCTTGTTGATGCAATTCAACGAGAACAAGTGCAAATACCTATGGTAGGCAAGACTAAATATCTGTACATGCCTTCTGTCTGTAGAGAATGAGATACAGGGTTGTGGGGTCAGCCGCAGCTGGAATGAGTTGCCTGCGTTATCCTGTTATGAAAAAAAAAGAAAAAAAAGAAGAAGAAAATCTATACCGAAACAAAGCTTGTCTATAAGAGATGAGGAGACCATTCTATTCTGTCTGATGACATCATAGTTGAAGGAAAGTCCAATTATTTGTGCCGTCCTCCAAGAAAGTCTGGATTCATGACTTTTGCCATGGCTATTTGCAGAAAGAGTGGTTGGAGATCCAGAAAGTATGATCTGCTAGGAAAGACTGAATGAATTGGGCTTGTGCAGCTTTGAAGAAGATTATGGTGGCAAAGGGTTTAGTAAGACACCAGTTTTGCATCCAGAAAGGTGACAAGTTTTCCCTGTGCTCAACAGGTCGAAAAAATAAACATTTAAACTGCAACATGGAAAATTGCATGCTAGGGTGGGGACAGTAGAAAAGAGAAACAGTGAAAAAGATTTAATGGTCTTTCCAGGCAGTGCCTTTCATCAAAGACCTTTAGGTGGGAAATCTGGCACAAGTGCCAGGTGTGACACAGGAGAATTAGGCTTACACTGGTGCAGGAGGATTGACCTGCCACAGTTTCTACTGCTACTACATTTCTAATAGTGAAACTGCACAGCTGCCACTTACTGACTTGACAGTGCCATATTCAGACATTTTAAATTCAACTTTATGAATGTAGCTATATTTTTCCTACTGGCTGATTGAAGATACCTCCACGGCATGTGTCTTAATGCACTCTGAATTGCATCTTAGGGGGCTTTAGAGGGACCTAATACACCAGAGTGTGTAGTCAGTGGGATTGGTCTGTTTAAGTATTTTCCTAAGGGCCTGTCAACATTCAGATCTCCTTCTTGGGTGTAAGTGAAATTTACCTACACAGGGAAACTAAACAACTTACAGTGGAATAAATTGTTCTGCTGTGACTGAAGTAGGATAGCTCTGACATGTGGGGACAAATTCTGGCAGCTACTGGAACTATCCTAGATTAAAGTCAGTTGAAGTAATCAGTTGGAAAAATACAGAAATGTTTAGAAGTAAAGAGTGGTGATCTTATAAACAATGTTCAAAATCCAGATGTTCCTTGGGAAAGTTTCACCATTGTTACTGGCTGATTTTTTTTAAGTTAAAGATTTTTGTCACTCAACATTCTTTAAACTGAAAGTGAAGTCTGTTTTAGATCTAAAAAGCTGGATTTACATGCTTTTTTTTTTTAAAAGGAAAGATGTTCATAAAAAAATAAATGTAAAAATATGCATAAACTTGAAAGCTGGATATTATTTTGCCAGACTACTTCCTTTCCCTTATATCAAATTTATTTTCATCACCTGCCAGCCTTTGCCTTTTGCTGTTGTAATTATTACTTTGGAAATCTACGTTTTAAGGAAGATTTAAAATTGAGATCAGTGGGTCTCAGTCTCCTATTAAAGATTAAAATATTAAGACAAGTTTTCAGTGAACAGTGTTAAAGAAGAACAAATACTTTCAGTCTGATCAAGTGTGTTCTTCCTTGCCTTTGTCTTCAGTATCAAAAAAGGTTCTGTGATCTATAGGATTAAATTAAATTTCTGCAAATGCTGGTCTTCAAATAATGAACTCTATTAGTTTTGGAATAAGGTTATGCAAGGAAATGCACCCTTTCAGATTAGAAATTCTGATTTTTCTGACTGATAGGTCACTGGAATAAAAAATGTTTTGTTAACATGAAAACAAATGTCAGAGCTTTCCGAAAGGAGTATTAGGGTTTTGGTTGGCAATTTGAAAGTAAATATTTTTCTTTTTCCAGGCTGAACAAATTTAGTATGTGTTCACTGAGATCAATACTATTCTATTTACAGAACTAATATTGGAGTAGAATTGTGCTTTTAGGTTTTACATGGATATAATTGATACATTACTATTTTTTTTTTCTCTTCATGGATGTTAGGACTAAGTTTGCTGTCCCTGGAATATTTCAGGGCAGCATCTTAGCCTCTGCTTCTCATATTTTTTTATAGCTAGTAGTAAGATTAAAATGACAGTATTTGAGTGTGGTAGCCTTATTTAATACATAATCTGCTGTTAATAGGCACAATGATTATTACCCTTACAGACCCTTTCTCATACAGAGGCACAGCCCTGTCTCAGTTTTAAATTACCAGTTCATAGAGCTGGCTGCTAGTTTAGTAGGAAACTGCTTCGATGATGCTAGATGATACGAACATTCTTTATTCTCTGTTGTGTTCGTAAGTGAAGTGCCATTAGTATTTAGGATTAGTAAACTCAGGGGGCAGCATCTACTTAGCGTGTTTGCTTCCAAGGTACAGCACTATTACAGCTCAGGATATTTACACACAAGTTTATTCTGGAATGGGTTAAATTAGTGACTTTGTTTACAAAAATACCGTCCCTCTCTGATCAAGTGAAAGTACATGCCAAATCACAAGGGTATCCTAGTCTTTTATGTTGACCTTAATGAGGCTTCAAAATTAATCCAGGAAGCATATGGTATTTTTGTTCTTTTAAATGGCCTTTTACCAGCACTCCTCCACACAAAATGTTCCCACACTTACAGGTAATAGAGCCTTAAAAATTAATCCTTAAAAGTACAGTAATATGGTGGGGGACGGGGTGGGGAGGAGGGAACTGCTAGACTAGGACTGGAGACCTTCACTTGTTCTTGGCTCTACCACTGAATTTCTACATCACTACAGGCAAGTTACTTCTCCGTCATATTTGGTCTCTCTGTGCTGTAAACCTTCCAGATGGCTTATTTCTGTAGCACCTAGCACAGTGGCCCTGTAACCTCATCAAGAATGCATTTGACAAATTACACAGCACCTTCTCTCCTTGAATCTGCAAACCCTCTCAAAGGGAAGTTCTGCTTACCGTGGGCACTGGTGCCAGAACTGGGTCACAGGCACTCAGAAGTGCTTTATCTTCTGAGGTATTTCTCACAGTCTTCCGATGTCCAAACTTAGCAAAATTTATAGGTTTAAATGCACCAGATCTGTTTCATGGAATGGTACATGGCAATGAATTTTTCAGGAGAAAGCAGTTAATGTTTGACTGCTGCAATCCATATATTTGAATTCAAAGTGCGATATTCTTTGTGTATTCAAACATAAAGTCCTAACTTTGCTGCTATGAAAAATACCTTGCTACAAAAACCAAGTTCTTCCCTTTAGAAACAATGTAGTAGAAACACGATTTCTAGCTTATCTCCTTATTTTAGTTTGGCCTGTTTGTTTTGCCTTCTTTTCATTTGATTGCATTTGACCCTTATTCTCATCTGATAAAAATTGTTGAATGCTTCAGAACTGGCACTCAAAAGCAAGAACTAATCCTCAGGGATGCAAGGCTTTCCGTCGCAATGCACAATCTGTTCTGTGCCACTAATGACAATATAAGACTATTAGAAGTGAACCGAATAAATGAAGAATAGTCTTTGCATTAGGGTAAGGAGGCTGTCACTCTGCCGGCAGCCCTGCAGAGCATCATGTATCAAAGCTACCACACTGAGCTAATACTGCACTTATCCCACAGCTAGTCCAACATCCCATATGCACTCACTGTGTGTAGGGTGGACCTGTGTGCATGAGGGGAGCTGACAACGTGTGAGAAGGAACTGTAGGAGATGAAATCAATGTAACTTTTATCTCTACTTTTTTTTGCAATAAAAAACCCCTTGTAATAACAGCATATAGTCTAAGTCTTCGCTTAGTTTCATTTTTTTTTGTTGTCATTAAGTAATTAAAAATGGAAAGACAATTTTGGTTTTAATGTGTTTAATGAGAAATCAGGGGGAAAGTGGTCAAAAAGTAGGAATGGTGTCCTAAGCAGCTGCCTCAAAAACAGGTAGTATTGTTCTTTGTGTGATGGTGACTAATGAAATTAGAGGTGTTTTCTGTGTTACTTTTTTCCCCTAAATCACAGGGAAATAATGATTTTGGTTTCTATTTTTTCACTACATACAGCAAGGATGGACGGGTAAAAGAATCTGGTTAAAAAAAAGAAGGGGCTGAATGTGCAATGGTCATGATACTGACAGCAACTTGGTAAATTCTTTAGCCTGACTTGTAAAGTATGGGTAATTTTAATATTTTGGATGCAAAACATCCAAAGAAATATGACCACGTGGCTGTGTTTGTTGCGGATCTGGGAGATGTACGGTACAGTCGCTGTGGTGTGTACCCCATTTCTCAGAGGGTGGAAGGTCCTTATGGGCTCACTTACAGCCAAAGTTCAGCCACTGCGCAAGTGTCAGGTTTCAGTGCATGCAAAGATGTGTGTGAAGTTCCCATATGCTCTGGCAGGTTTTAAAATCCTAGGATTAATTTGAAAAAAAAGATATATTTGCCCATTATAAGTTATATCTGAGAGCTAAGATTTTTTTTTTCTCAAGCAATGCAGTATGGCTGGTTTATTTTTAAACTCTCAAATAGCTGGGAAAAATACCAAGGACAGCCAGAATAAACTCATATAATCTAGATTTCTAATTTTACCATTTACCTTAAAGGAAATAGTTTAAAGACAATCAACACCCGGCCTCAAACACATATAACGGGTGACATTTTTTGTGAGAGGAAATCTTTGGGTGAATTGAAGAGTTTTACATACAGGGTTAATTAGGTTAAACCAAACTAAAATGGTGCTATGCTGGCCTTTGAGAAAAATCAGCCTGTCTCTGACCTCTGTGACATATTGAAAAATCTGTGTGTAGTGCTTTTGTTCCTCTTAATAGTTGTATAAGGAAGCATGATTTTTTTTCCTTTTTTAATTTTTATTTTAAACTAAAGCCAGCACAAGTCCTTCAAGTAAATAAAACTTATTTCTCCCTTTTTCTACCTGAATTCTTCCATACTGGTTTATAACCAGAAAACCAATGAAATCAACCCATGGTGACATCTTATACGTTTCCAGCAGTTTCAGACGTTGCTCTCCTGTCACTGGTTGATTCCTGTTTTCATTGTCCTATCGGCTCAGGCTCGTTATACCCAATAACTCAACTCCTGATCAAGACAAGGTTGTGATCATCCGGTAATAAGGCAGCAATGCTTCTGGGGCTGCAGAGACTGCTACTGGTCTCAGCACATTGTGAAGTATTATTTTGGAGTGTCGAAGCTGCTCAACAGAGACAGTGTGTTGAAGGTGCTTGTGTCACCACTAACACTGAGAGCCGTTCGGTTCCTGCCCCTGCAGCCCTTTCTTTTCCTCCAGTGATGTCCTGCACAGCCATTCAGTCTAGTCCCCTGCGGTGAAGAAGTGGCACATCTGTTTTAACTCCTACCAACCTGCACCTTGAAAGTCACAAACTCTTGTTCCTATGACTCTGTTCACAGCTTTAATGCCACAACTCCTTATTTAGAGTCTAAAAGCATTTATGGTGAGCTTATATTTGGTTTTGTATTAATGCTGTCTACTAGCATTGAGGCATTTTCTTCTTCACTGGTGCTCCTTCTTTGTAATTAGACAGAGCAGTCATACCACATATCACACTTTTTATCAGGCTAATCAAGGCATCGGGGGTGTCCCCTACCTGGGAGGCTTCTCCTAGTGTCTATCTGCGTGCTCTGCACTTATTTCAGCTGAAATTGAGCTGGTTTGGATAGGAAGAATAAAATTAGGCAGTCTTTCTCCGCTTTTTCATACTTCTATCATTCCTTCCTCTGTCTCTTTCCCTCCTTTTTGTTGCCTTATTCTGCTTCTGTCTCCTTGAAATTTGCCTTCCACTAAAGCTAAAGCAGCTTCTAGCTTCAGGTTTCACATGACAGTGGTGATGATATGTCTCAGACGAGGAGGGCCGGAGAACAGCCCTGCTCTGCTTCATGCCTGTCACCGAGATGCCCTATTGCTGCACCTGACTGTGCAGGTAGGATTTCTCAGCAGGCAAATAAAGCACGTGAGGTAAAGGCAAAATATTGGTAGCTCACTGTGCTCACACCCTTGGATTTGAAATCACAGCTGGGCTGTCCTTAGCCTCTGCTCCTCTTCTGATACAGAATAAAAGTTGGTTCAAACGGATTACACAACTTTTGATTCAGCCTTTTAGCTATTGAATTAAAGCTAAAGAGCCTGCCAAGGGAGGCGGGGAAGCCAGATTGGAGGGGGAGGAGGTGAGAGGTGGGAGAGGGGGAAGCAGGGAGAGGAGTGTGGAAAGTCTTAAAGCCAAGAAACTTGAAGAAATGGGGGGGAGGGGGAGTTAGTAAAAGAAGTAAGAGTTATTTTCAGACCTTTCTCTCTGTAGTTGGCATAATTTTTAATTAGAAACTATTTTTTTGGTAGACACTGGAAAGAATTATTTAATGAGCTATTGTCTTAGCCTTCCCCCCCCCCCCCCCCCCCCACCCAGAGCCCCCCACAACATAGAAGAGACCTTTTCAAAATTGTGGCAGCACTGTAGGGTATGCTCTGTTGGAGTAATATCCTTTCTTCTATGGGCAAAGTGCATTGCTCTCGGCAGCATCCAGCCTCCGGCATCATCTCTGATAACCTGCCTGAAGCTTAGCAATAGCCTGGCGCGACATCTGTACTCCCATGTCATCTCATGTGGAGACATATTTATCCCTGTTGAGTGCATTTCTGGAGACAGTAGCTAGAGGTCCAGTTCTGCTGTCTAATATTAGATCTAGAGAAAGCTTCCTAATGTTTTTGGCAGGCGAAGCCTGGCAAGAGCAGTCCTGGCTCTCCCACTTCTCCATTCAAACATCTTCAATAGTTTCTGTATCTGTTTGATTCATTTGGCTGTTAAATGAGTGAAGTGATGGTACAAGGCTTGGAAGTTTCTTTAGAACTGTTATCTTGAGTAGGCTCATTTGCTGGAGTCAGTCAGAGCATCGGTAAGCCATATACCCCAGCAGATGATCCAGCCCACTGTATTAAATTGAGACTAAATAACGCATGTTATCAGTGTATTCTGGCATGCGAGATCACAAATGAGCTTATATACATAATGGAATGGTTTAAATTTCCACGGAAACATATTGTCGATTGAAAGAAGGTGGATAAGACTGAGATGGGATGTTGCACACCATTTTAGTGCAGGAAATGAAAACACTTCAATTCAACCATTCAATTAAACTAAAGAAAGAACTTAGGTGGGTGGAATATAGCTACTTACATTTGGCACAGTATGTGGGATAATACCCCTGCTACTGTTGTCTTAAGCAGTTTTAAAGACTGGGAATGGCCAGGATTTTCATTGATGGATTGCTTTTTTGTTGGGTAAAAAATAATTTGAAGATTGTTTTTTTAAGTCTTTTAAAAAAGAAAAAAGTTTGGATTTTAGTTTTTTGGCTTAAAATGTGGGGTGTTTCACACTGACATTACTATTTGCAAAAACATGACTTTGTTTGATAGCACAGCGCTAGAAAAGAAAATTGGACCAATTTGTTTATAAGAATTTAGAGGTTTAGGAGCTAAATGTAGTGGTAGTAGGGGACTCTAATGGTAGTAGGGGCAATTGGGCTCTGTAATGGTAATAGGGGAAGGGAATCTGTCCTTCTCACTAAAATGATGTCTGATGAAGGAAAGCTCTCTGCCAAGGTATTTTGAGAAAACCATCTCCAACCTCAAATATAACACTACTATTTAATGTAGTCACAACCTGTAGTAATACTATTACTATTGAGTATTGCTCTACTATAAACCATAAATTGCAGTAAAACAAGCCCTTCCTAGCAGAAAAGGTGCTTTCATACCATTGCATTTACCTGTGTGCTGCTTTAGTTCCAGTTTGTGCTGGAAGTCATATTCCCAAAAGAAGGAACTTGTTTTGTGAGTACCGGTTGTTAAGGCTGTGAGAGAGCTCTTACTGCTTCCAGCTTCAATATACAAGTTTCTCTATCTCCCCTCAGCACTTTCGTCTAATGAAATTAAACTTTTCATTATTGCAACCCTCAGGAAACCACGATCTGCTTCAAGAAAATTCCGTGTTTATCTGCTTCAGCATATTCACGTATGACAGCAAACATGTTGCCCTCCCCTGCTTTGCCTCCAGTGTGGTTGCTTTTCACATTGTGCAATGTGTATTTCATTACACGTTTTCAGAAGCCAAGATCAGGACAATTGCCAACTTTTAATTCACAGGAATCCTCTACTGAAACCTGATATATTCAGAGAAAAAAAGGCAAATTGATCAATAGTACCTTTAGACCTTGCTAGATAAAAAAAAAAGAAACGGAGGCAAACATTTTTCCCTTTTTAATTTTTATTTTAATAAACCTAGTGAATAGTAATTTCTACTGAGAGATGCACAAGGCATAGGTTTGTGACTGAGTAAAAATGACCAGTCTAAAAAGTGGAAATTGCTGCTCACTCAGCCATGCACATTTTAGTCCTGTATTTCTGCTGGTCAACACTGTAAAGAAAGGTAGAAGGATAAGGACTGCAGAAGGATTTCTCCATTAGCTTTCCTGCCATTCATTTGATCAATAACCCTGTCTTGCTGACCTGTTTTAGAGCAGACTGTTGATGTCTGTTTGCTGCCTGCTGATGTCTGTTTGTTCTCATCTCCTGCTTTGAGAGCAGCACAAGGGTGGAGGAGCTACTTCTTCTGTATGTTTTGATGTTGTTAATAATGAGCCGCTCTAACTACATTTTCTAGATGTCCAGGTACTACTGGAAAATTTGGCTTTTAATAAACAGGGCTCTCATGAAATGGAATTAGTCACTTTCTTCATCTTCTCGTCAAGCATTATGCCCTGCATATAAATTAAACCCAAATGCGAAACTTTGAAATTGTCCCTGCAGGTTATGTGTGTTTGGGAGAGGTGGAACAGCCTTTACCTTTCTTCTCCATCATGTATTTAAGTTCAATATTTGCAGTAAAGGCCATCAACAAGAGGAAAGCCTGTGGCAACCTTCTGAACTTGCTTGGTTTGGGCTAAAGTTGAGGTGTATAGGAGTAATGAAAATTTTAAGAAATCCATGATACATAAATCAAAGTCCTATTGACTTTTGGTTAAATTAGGTGCTTAAGGCCTAAATTCACAATGCAGGCAAGTTTCCTTAGTGCCCAGGAATCAGGGAAACGTTGCCTGTAACATGTGTATTATTCCTATATGCATTTTTTACTAATTTCTTCTGGTTCCTTGAGTTCTTTTCAATGCAAGTAGATTGTTTCAGCAAATAATGAAAGCATGGTGAAAACACCTTTCTGTTTTATAATCTCAGCTTTGTAAAGATGTGTTTAGATGAAAAAAAAAACAACCCACCAAACAACCCTCCAAAAAACCAACCTGTGAAAATAACTTGTGGTAACAGGCACAGGGACAAGGGAGGGGTACATAACAGTTTTTCAAACCACATAAACTTATTATAGTTCAGAATACTGTTATGCATGTGATTAACAGCAGTCTGTCAGACAGAAAGAAATAGCTATGGAAAAAACCCCATCCTGGTTGTTATAGGAAGAACCCAGAGTTGAAAGTGCTTTGAGCATACACAAAGGTAATAACACTGCTTAAAATCCCTTTGGAGCACCCATGATGGACTGGAAAGCAGAGGGACAGAGGGAGGAAGAGCTGTAAAAATAATAATATTGTAAAATATGACTAGTGGTCTGTCTCTTAGAAAAGGAAGGTGGTTTCTCCAAGATACTCGCCCCTCTCCAGCACAGGAGGTGCAGTTGGGCGGCGGTGCCTGTTGCAGTGTGGCTACAGAGACTGATTCCTCCTGGCACAGTTCCTTACATGGACAAATTTCTCCAGTATTGCGTGGGTGTGTGGAATTGCAAGTGAAGGGAAGGAGGAGGAATTTTACCCAGAAAGATCTGAGAGGTTTTATTTGTGTATGGGCTATATGGTTGGACCATCATTTTTTGAAGAAAGTGAGACTTTTGGGACTGCAAATATGTTAGTACCCCTTTGCCAGCACTTTCTAACTGTTCAAGGTATGCTGTAGCTTAACCATTACATTTTCCTGCACCGTGAAATATTCACGTGACGCAACTGTCATGACCCAACTATCTTACAGAAGCCTGAAATACACTTCAGGTTTGGAAACTGTGAGTACTTAGACATGGTCATTTCTCTCTAAACATTAGGTTTGAACTCTCCACTCAGTGCAGGTGAGGAGCATCAGCTTGTAACCTATCTGGTACAACAATGGTCATAGCCTGTCTGTAGTATGCTTTCAATGTATTGGCCTAAAAAGTACGAATATATGAATACCGAGACTTTCATGTGATCTTTCTGACTTAGCTTTGTGTTCTCCATGCCAGCATAGGGAGTGCTGACCCTGAGATCTGTCAGTCATGACAGTCATCCAAAACGGACGGTGTATGGGTGGATAAGCCTTATACTGGGTGTATACTAGATGAGAAGCTGGACATGAGCCAGCAGTGTGCGCTTGCAGCCCAGAAGGCCAACTGTATCCCAGGCTGCATCAAAAGAAGAGTGATCAGCTGGTTGAGGGAGGTGATTCTGCCCCTCTGCTCTGCTCTCGTGGGACCCCACCTGCAGTGCTACGTCCAGCTCTGGGGCCCGCAACATAAGAATGACGTGGAGCTGTTGGTGTGAGTCCAAAGAAGGGTCACGAAGATGATCAGAGGGCTGGAGCACCTCTGCTGTGAAGACAGGCTGAGAGAGTTGGGGCTCTTCAACCTGGAGAAGAGAAGGCTCCGGGGAGACCTTCTAGCAACCTTCCAGTACCTGAAGCGGCTACAGGAAAGCGGAAGAGGGGCTTTTTCAAGGTCATGGAGTGATAGGATGAGGTGGAACAGTTTTAAACTGAAAGAGGGTAGATTTAGGTTAGATATTAGGAAGAAATTCTTTTTTGTGCAGGTGGTGAGACATTGGAACAGGTTACCCAGAGAGGTTGTGGCTGCCCCCTCCCTGGCAGTGTTCAAGGCCAGGTTGGATGGGGCTTTGAGCAACCTGGTCTAGTGGAAGGAGTCCCTGCCCATAGCAGGGGGGGATCTTTAAGGTCCCTTCCAACCCAAACCATTCTATGATTCTGTGATTCCAAGATTCTATGATTCTATGTATATAATGTAATGTACGAGATGTAATGCTAGATTAACATCTTACATGCTTTAATGACTATAGTTTTCCTGATTTTATAATTTAAAAGATTTTATAGTTTGAAGATAGAAGGGAAATAAAAAAATGTATACTTTCTTTGATAAATCCTACAAAGTCTAATAGTGGGTGCTTTACAGCCCAAATTACACAGAGCTGCACATCATCACTTTTGGTCAGAATTACATCTTTTGCTCACTTTAGTTGTAATGGTAGTCTTTAACAGAATTTGCTCAACTCATCATAGTCATTCTGGTAATATAAGACTGCATTATGATATTGCATTAAGATATGACCCTCCCCACCCTTCCCAAGCCAAATGAAAATTTAGGTATGAGTCAAATCATTAACACGGATCCAAATATTTAACCTACTTTTTATGTTTTACTATTTCCTAGCAATATAAAAAGGGTGTTGATACTACTGCAAATTATTTACATCCACAAACAAAATCAGTGAGCTGAGTTCTCGTTCGCATATTTTATAAATCGTAAGGTGTATACATGAGTTAAATCCTTCTAGTTATTGCAATAATATAGACGGAAGTGTTATCCAAGATGAGATGCTATGAAGTGCCATTCTAAATGGAGAAAGCAGTGATATTGACAAGTGCTGGTCATGGAGTGGTGTGAGATACCTGGGAAGGCTAAAATAGAGTAAACACAAGAAGCTGTTAGTTCTTTCCAAGAAACCCAGAAATGCCCCAGGTGAGTGTCTAGGACAAGTTTGAGTCTTTTATGCTAGTTATGTGCTGAATGACTGCATTCAGCTGGCTGAGAAGCTCTCATCCACTTAGATTTACAGCCAGTTGTGAAGGCTTATCTGGGTGAACTTATGGTTTAACTTTATACTTTAGCAGCATCCATTCATCACATGAAGGAAAAGCCTAACAACGTGGGTCATTCTGAGTATCAATATATTATGAATTGACTGAAAATTGACAAAAACCAGAGCCAGGAGCTTTCTGAAGGGAAACATTCAGCTCTGCTTCTCCCCTCTCCAGGTGTCCAAATCTGGCACATGTAAGCAAAGGTAGACTTGCTTCTTCACTTATTCCTATCAGTGTGTATCAGAGGTGAGCCAGCCACAGATAATAAGGACCATACTGATATATAATTTGGACAGGAGGGAAATAGGATATGGTTTCTCCATTACCCAACCCCTGCCACCCCCCCCCTCAAGTTTCATGGTTTAGAAATAAACCTTAGTGTCAGTGAAGCACATGAGAAAGTACCTTGGTCTTCAGAAAATGGACAGAAACTTTCCTGTGGCTATTGCTGCCAGGAACCAGGTCTTTTTAAATATTTTTTTTCAGTTATTTTTTGGGGGGTGAGCTGCAGTGTGTTTGTAGTCTTTAGAGAGTACTCCATATAAAGTAACTTCTACCATCGGGTGCTCCATATAAAGCCCTGCACTACAGGTCACAAAAGGAAGGATATATACGGGCTTTGTTTCATTGTTCAGATTTCCATCTGCATGTACAGCATGAGTGGGTGTAAATCATCACAAATTCTGGTTTGGTGCACAGTCTTGGAAAATCTACAGCTTTGTAAAAGGAACCTGTGAGTTGTTGACAGCCAGCTCTTTCTGGCACTTGATGGGAAAAAATCAAACAAAATCAAGACATTTGAGAGGATAGTATAATATGGTAGAATAATCGTGAGACTGCTTAGCTTTTCTCTTAATAACGGGAGTGATTTGTCTTTATGCTGGGGGAAATTCATTGAGTTTGCACCAGGATGATGGAGCTGCTCATCAGCCATTGCTTTCATAGAGCAACACTAGGAACAAGCCAAAATGAATGATAGCTTTAATTCCTTTATTCTGCAACCTGTGGATTCAGGATAGGAAAAATCATTTATTGGCACAGCAGGTTTCACCTCTGGGCTCATGTTTTTGTTTAGATCACCAGTGGCTAAGTTTGTTGCTCCCTATCTACCCATAGAAACATGAATGTTTGAGATGGAAAAGTATTATTAGTACATGTTTATCACCCTTGCTAAAGCAAAATTTTCCCCTATAAATCCCTAGCAGATATTTGCTACAACAGAAAGCACCACATAATTTGGCACATTTAAGCTTCTGCTCCAGAGTACTCCAGATGTCAAGTACTGTATATATTGTGTTTGTGAAATAATGTGTGCTGGTATTCTAGGGTTGTCTTTACAGAAATAAGACTTCCTTGAGCAAAAGCCTGCAGGATTGTGCCCTTGTGTTTTGAGGTTTGCTGTGTGGACGTGTGATAGGTTACATGATAGGTTTCAAGTGTTGATCTGGTTAGTTTTATTGGTCTCTCCTTTACATGAATGTCAAATTCAAAACAAAGATATGGGAGAAATAATCCTCTGAAAATTCTTAAAATAAGGCAGCTTTCATAGTGTGACCTAAAATACTAGCATAAATATCCAAGGGACAAATTTTTTTTTCTTTTACATCCTTTTTTTCTTGGATTTCATAAATCAAGAACAACTGCAAGATAAAATGACAGGTTAACCACTGTTCTGTTTTGTTCCATCTCTCTGTTCTCTTATGTATTAGCTTGATGGATGTTTTTTCCCTTTTTATTTTTAATGATTTAATTATATTTTCTTGTTTCTATATACCAGATACACCACACTGACATTTTTCTACAGGATCATGTTAGAAATGGGAGGATATTGTATGCATAACTAGATACAGAAAATGATGCAATTAGGTGATTAATCACCATTCTTCACCTCAGGCCAAAATTCTGATGATTAAACCCACCTCTTCAGCATGTAACTTCTGACACTCAAATTCTTTCCGGCTTGCTCTTTCAGAAGAGAAATTTTGTAAGCGCTTCTCATCTTCTGGGCATGGTTTGGACTGAGCAAGACTTTTCAGTTCTAAGAAATACTCGCTAACATCTTTAAGCCCTTCTGACATTTACAGTAAGGATTTCCACACTTTCTTATCTGTGTCAATACGCTGGACTCTGGATAAATGGCAGGGAAGCGTAAGGGCTGATACACAATACATATAAATCGACTGCAAAAAGCAGTTTAGTTTTGCATGAAGTAATACAACAGCTTTGGGAGAAGCATTTGTTGTAGCTTCTCCATAGACTTACCTGTTTCTGGATAGTTGAAGAGCTCATATGGGAAAAAACCATTCAAGCTTCCTTAGGCAAAAAGGAAACTTGAAACTGCCTTTGCCACCTTTTGCTATTGTATTGTGAAAGCCTATTCACAAAATGATTTGCCACCTGCCACGCCCCTACAGTGCAAAGCAGGACGACAAGGGCTCTTTAAAAAAAGCTTGAAAAGACATCTGCAGGGATGAAATGCTTACATCTTTGGTGGCAGTGAAGCCTGCAAGTTTGGAAAAACCTGGCATCTATTTGATGCAGCCTGCAATTTAGCAATGAGTTGGATGGTACCAACCCAGAGGGCACCATGTACGTGAGTTCTGTGATTCTGGTTTGTAGATCTTTCCCTGATTCAAAGCAAGTCTTACCACACAACAAAGTGAAATAAAGGCCTTTTATACAGCACATTAGGAAAACTTAAGTCTTGCAAGACTCACGGTTTTTATCATCCTTTTCCAGTTCTACTTTTTCAGCTCTTTTATTGTAAAGCTAGTCATGGTTCCACTGTATTCTGTCTCAGTGGTAATTAAGAATTAAGCAACAAAACCTAGTGCATCACATGTTGCTTTGGGTTCAGTGTTCTAATGGTGGGGAGGAATGTTCACTGCATATATATGGTATTCATCAATCAATTATATTCTTAAATGGTATTATTACACGGCATACCTGTAAAAACAACATTTTTTTTTATTATTTTGTCTATGAATTTATTGGATTCTAATTAAAAAAAAAATACATTAAAAATGCTGGATTACTTCCCATTCCAATAGCAAAAGGAAAATAAACCCAATCCCCACAACACAGTATGAAGGGCTATACTATGTATTTATATACTACTGAATGGGGCTGCCTGGGTTCATTGACCCCAGTCTGGCTGGTACTAAATGTACAGAAATAAACCCATCCCCAAAAGATTGCAATCAAAGGATAAAACAAGAAACAGATGGCTGATCCTGCATGGGGAATGTTAAAAATAAGAGGAAATTGACTGGCACAGTAGGCAGTGGTCTCGGCACACCAGATGCTTAAACCATGGACAATTTTTTTAAAGCACCATGGTGGAGGAGAATTTTTCAGGTTAGTTTTGAAACAGGAAAATGAAGTGGTTCTTTGTGTTTACAGGCAGCCCCATGTTCTCATGGGCAGCAAAGGTGAAAGCACGAAGGAAGAGTCTGTCGCTGGCTGGTTGGAGTTGTTGACATCTTGGTACAGTATGCGGAGTGGTGACTGGGACACGGTTGGAGTGCAAGCTGAAGATCTTCTTTACAGCAGATTAAAGTAGGGGAAACTAAGTGGACTGCAAGTAAGGTGATGTTATCAAGGCAGTGGCCTAGAGATAACTTTGGGAGAGTAATAGATCTTTACTACCTTTGAGTAGACATAACTGACTTCAGTGTTTACATGGCCTTGATTAGAGCAGTCAGGATTGAAGGGGGTAAACTGGAGAAGATTGTTCACTGGCAAGATGGGTAAGAAAGGTCTGCTGGTAATCTGCTATGCTCTGATGTATATTTATGTGAAATATATAAAACTCTGGAAAGTAGGCACCACAGAAGCAGCACTCTACCTTTGACTGTAGCATTCAAATGCCACCATCAGTGTTATAAAGTACTACAGGATAATGAGAAGGCAGATATAGTGAAAGAAAAATTATTAGCATATTTCTAACCTTGACCTCTTCATATGTAACTTTAAAAAATAATAAACCTGTTGTCCTTACCTAGTATTTTTTGTGGATCTCCACTGAACTTTTTTGTTGTTTTGCTTTACTTCAGAGCTTTTTCTCTGGGAAGGAACTATCTAACCCCTTGTTCTTCTAGTACGTGGCGCAGGAAGATGTCTGCCTGAGAACCTAGCAGCTACACAAAACTGGGTCAGGTAGCTTGAACTATTTTTAAAATTATAATCTTCTTTTTCCTTCACTTCTACTACTTCCAGTAGGTATTACAGTCTGTCTTAGTAGTAAACTGGCTTATTTCAGTCAGTGCTGTATAGACTTAATTCTCTGGGAAAAAAAAAAAAAAGAAAAAAAAAAGAAAAAAAAATGCTTCAGAAGTCTGAATTACACAGATCTCTCCTAATTGGTGAAAGAGAATGCTGAGTATGGATGGCAGATGTTTTCTTAATTAATATCCTACTGGGTTAATCAGCAGAACCTTGGGAGCTGCTATGAGACTTTTGATGTGTTCAGAGAATCCAAGCCTTGATCTATAGACTTTAAACTCATAACTGCTCTAGCCATTTGCCTATGTGATACTTGCAAATAGTAGAGAGTCTTCAGTCAGAAGTTGTCTTTTGTATAACCTAATTCTGTGAACATTTCAATGACATTTGTGTTCAAAATTTACAGTAAATCTTGCATGCAAATTGAGCTTCTCTCTAAATTTGAGATTTCTTACAGGTTTTTAAAAAAATGACTTATTCACAGTTCAGAATGTTTGCCTTTCAATCTCTTAAGAACTCAATACACTATTTTTAATTTTGTGAAGTCTGTGTTTTACCATAAGTAGGTTTGATACTCAGAAAATTTGTCACGGACCTAATGGCACTCATTAGAACCACATGTGCTCTCACTGAAAATAGAGCTAAGTCAGGAGGAGAAATTGCAGTCTAACTTTCATAAGCTGAAAACTTGGAAAAAGGCAGTAATTTATAAGTTTTTTCTTTTCACATAAGTCTTTCTGTATCTTCTGAAAGCTAAAAATTTGAACTTTTCACCAAAATAACAATGAAATGGGATGAAGAAAAATTTTTCCATTTCTCCTTCTGAATGTCTCATTTTACAAATACTCATCTTCTAAACATTCAAATTTTAATCAATTAGCATCTTCTGGAAATGCTGAAAACACATCCCCACAATCTCTAGTCATAATCTTCCTTATACAGCTGCATATGGAGAGGGTTGAGGGAGGACAGAGTGAGGAAAGCTGCAGAAAAACGGCTTTTGTACTCAAGTTAGCAATGGCTTCCCACTGCGACAAAACACCTGTGGGGTTTAAAAGCATCGTAGGACAGCTTTACATTTCTATAGATGGCAGGAGCTCATTTAGTGGCTTGGATTAATCTCCCTTTCTTTTTCCCCTGTGTGTTCTACCACGCTTTCCTAATCAAATCCTTAGCCTGTCCTTTGAAAGCTACTAACATACTACAGTATGCGTTTGTATGGTGCTGCATGATACAATTGTATGAAAGAGCAGAATTTGGCTCTTATCTAGGTCATTGTTTCCTCTTGGAGCAACCTCACACCTGTAACTAAACTGTCTGGAGGGAGGGATTGGGCAAAAGGGGCTGTGCCACAGCAGGACAATAAAAAAAGGCAGTGCAGAACCCTCTCTTTAAACAGTTCAGCCTTACTTTGCCTGACATGGGGCATTAAAATAAGGGATCTGTCTAGTCTTTTTTTTTTTTTAGTGGGTCCCTCTTCTGCTCGTCTCTGCCCCTCTGCAGTCCACAGCTGTACATTCCACAGAGCGAACCTCCACCAAGCAGAGGAGAGGATGAACCCCAATGGCCCTTCTTCATCCTGCTTTTACACTTCTGAATCAAATAATTTATGCCTTAGAAACTTCAGCAACTGCAAAGTGGAGGCAAAACTTGCCCTCAGTGAGTAGGAAGTAGAAATAAATGTTATACTAACCAAAAGGGTGTTTTTGGAAGGATGTGCCACCTACAATAATAGGGAAGAATATTGGTTCTCACTGGCTCGCCTCATTATTTTAAGCTGTTCTTTGCTCTTTTCCTCACTAGCTCACATCCCACTAGCTGTTTACAGTTATTTCACACATCTTATGCCAGCCTTATGCCATTCATTCTGTTGGGACCTGCTTGAAAACTCCTCCAAAACTTACTGCTAGAGATATTTTTTTTAACGAAAATTCTTAGCTCCTGCCCATCAAAACTGATTTCCCCTACAGGCAAAAAAAAAATACATCATTTAGTATATAAAACATGTCAATGATTATGCAAGATCTTGGTACTACTCGTGTTCTCTCTGTTCCTCCTATCTGTTAACAGCAGTCAGGTTTCTAAACTTTGCTTGTAGGCGCTTAGGTTGGGACTACAGAACTGGTTGTTCCTTGATTTACGATCCCTTTTTCCTACTGTGATGAGTTTATTCTCCAGTATGGCCCTGGATAGGACGGGGATAAAGGTAAGCTCTGAGTCTTACCTTCCCTCTGTTGTGTTTAATAAATGTAGATCTCAGTTCCTAGAGAAAGGGTGCTCTCATCTCCCCTTTAAGTGTGTATGACTGAAGGCATTCTTTACCGCTTAGATCCATTCTTTGCAGGGCAGGATTGATCTTGTTATAAATGTTAATATTGCGTCATTTGGGGTGGGATGGGGGTAGCTTCTTCCAATACAGTAACTAATGAAGAAATAAAATGGAAAGCTTTACAGCACTCAAGTAAACCAGAAATATTTTCTCCAACTGGCTTGAAAAGATGTAGCAATTCAGCATATGATTTTAATTAATGTCCATGTAACTAAAAATGTGTTTAATTCACAATAGCATTACAAGAAAACATATTGACATCTAATTATGGATCATAGAATTTGCTGCAGAGAAACTGTAGTGCATCTGTTCAATGAAACACAATCATGGAGAATGCTAAATGGCAAAATATAATGAAAATGTGAACCAATACACAAATGAGGCCATTAAATACATCAGTGTGAAACAAAGTGGGGATATTCAAGAGAAGAGCTCATGCATAGGGTTTGGTAGATAATACAAAGTAATATTGTCTAGTAAGGGTTTTTTTCTTATTATTTTCTTGTGAATAGCAGGATTTCAGCTGCTGGGGTTTCTCAATAGAGACTGCTATTTCCAAGTTAACATGAAAATGCTCGATGTTTAGCTGACAATTGGTAAAATAATTCTCATGACTTCTCACAATAAATGCTTCATTTGTTGCAGCTATTTTGCCAGCTCTTGTGCTAGTCTTTCCTCCTAAATACCAGTTTTACCTTAGCAAGTTGATTTCACTATCCTTACACTATACCCTTCATAGTGAAAGTTGGATTGGAATCATAAAACTGAAACTAAAAATTACCTACCTACTTGGTCATGAATCACAATAGTCAAGAACTAAACTGAACTAAATGTTACAGCAATGAACACTCCTGCTTGAATAAGCTATTAAAACACTCAATCCTCAAATGTCTTTTGATTTCCAATTTCAGTAATCCTCTTGTCTATGTCTTCCTTTGCCATATTCACACGCAAAAAGTGTTCATAGAAACATATGGAATGAGATTGTGACAGGAAAGTTTTCAAGTAGGATCTTTTTTGGATGATTTCTACCACTGCTAATATTTGGATTATTAAACTGGCATAAAACATTTTACAGAGAAAAACACATTTTAAATTCGTCATATAGGATCATTTGCTCCTGAAACCTTTGCTTATTCATGAAGGAACAAAAACATTATGCAAGATAGGAGCCAATCACAATGGAGATAATGAGCTTGAGGAGCTAGCCTTTTAGTAATGAAAAATGAAAACAGATCACTCCATCTTTTAATTTTGAAAAACACATACATTGAAAAGACCTTTAATCCTGCTGCTATAGAAACTTCTTTTTTAATCTGGTGATCCAGAACCTTACATCAAATTAGGTATTAGAAGATGCTTAGTCAGGTGTACCTGCAGCTTCCGACCTAGTAACTGAGTGCCTTATGCACAGTCATTACACAACACAAATATCCTCAGTTACAACACTGGCTGAAATACAGCTTCTGGGCTGGAAAAGATTAGAGTTGATTAAACTGCCTGTTGTTCTCTTTAATCTATTAACCTATATAAGACAGTGATTAGATTGCTATCAGCTCCAAACAAGCCACTTGGATGGACACATTATTCCCAGTTGTGCTTTCACTGAAATAAAACCAGATATGCTAAAACGGTGGACAAATTTCTCTCTCCTTTTGCAGTCAGAATTACATCAAACAGTTTGGCCTGCAACACACACTTCAGTGAGTACCTTTTCTTCTCTTCAGAGCACAAGGACCTGAGTGATCTGATAGGTAATCATTGTACAGCTGCAAAAAATTTGGAACCACAGCTGATCCTCTCCAGGGTCTCCATTTTCTTCCATCTCTTCCCATCTGCTGCAATATAGATTTAATTTTGTAGACTATTTCTGTTGCTCAAATTCTGAAAGAACTCAATAACTATATATCCTTTCAGTTAAAAGTCATTGGGAAAAAAATCCGGAAAAGTATCTCAGGAATAACTGAGTAGCTCCTGATGATGTTGACTGGGGATTTAAGGTGCAGAAAGTAAGTGATTTTCGTCTGAATAAGTTATTTAGTCTTTGAAGTAATAAAAGATGGGATTTCAGGACCTTGGACGCATGGTGGAGTGCACCAAGTGATAAAATCTCTGCTTTCAGAAGTGTATCTACTGGCACACTGATAAATGGTCCAGTAGCAGGTGAAGAGAAATCCCGAGCTTGTTGCAAAACATGGCCAACAATTTTCCATTTACAGGAAATGCCAGGTCTCCTCAGAATTTAGTTTTGCAGTCCAGTCAATGCAGGCAAGTACCCGACATGTAAGGATCTCCTGGTTTTCATGGCAAATGGTGCAAAAGTATTGTCTGTAGTGTCAGAGACACTCATAGCCAGAGTTTGTTGACCTACTTCACAGATCAGATCACTGCTGAGTATTTTGAAATATTTACAGCAAAAGATATGAGGCTGACTTATTTGTTGTGTGGCTTGGGGAAATTCAGACAGTTTTGAAGTTAAAAATATTCTGTCTTGAACTATTTGTTTTTCCACAGAAGACGTTGTCCAAAAAATTTAATATACCTTGAAGACAAATCATAAATAATGTTCTGTGAAAACGCCCCCTCTCCAGAGATGACAAAAGCCTCTGGGAAATGCTCCTCTGGACAAAATACCCCAAAAGTGCTTTAGGAAATAGTGAAGACTGCCGGTTTATTTAAAATACCAATAAGTGATTGTACCTCTAGCAAATATTTTATTTTTAAGCAAAATCCTTGATCAAATCACGGTTGTTTTCTGTACTTTTAAGCTGAGTTTATGATCCCTAGAGATGTACAAGTCATGTATGTTACTATGTAATAGTTTTCAAAGCAGATCCCAAAGACCTTTCTTAAATTAGATGTAGTCATTTTTAAAAATATTTTTGCTCATAAATAGTGGCTTACCCATATGCATTTTGCTTCAAATGTCAAAATGGACCCAGTTTTCTAAAAAATATTTTGCTTAGCAAGTCAGGCTTCTTCTCTAGTGGAAGGGAGCCTGCTTGAAGCAAAAAACCCCATTTGTTTTATTTAAATAGCATGTGCCCTTTTCAGCTATTTGCATTTTTAGCAAAAAATATCTGCTCTTGGAAATCCTAGAAAAAACATCTGAAAAGCAAAAATCTTTCTAATTGAAACAGCTGAAAAATGCATTAAACATTGACACAGAGAATACCTGTTATTAAGTCCTACCCTTTCACCCTTCTTTTAGTATTGTAGGCAGAAAGAAACCTAATGTCTCTGTGGACCTCTGGTATCAAATCTACCACATCATTGACAGGTACATTCTGCACTAAGTCTTGGCAGAGCTCTCTGAGAGCAATTCCTGCAGAGCCCTCAGCTGCGATTGAATCTCCTGGTCACAAATGCAGAGTTAACTTTGAGGTCTGCCTTAGAGAATAAAGGTCACAACTTTATTACTGCATGCAGATGGATTAAAGCGTTTTTGGCTGTTGCTACACCTCTGTGAAAGTAGGAGGAGCTCTGAAAGAGCCCTAAGATATCATGGTGGTAAGTGTACTTGTAATGAATGGATAGAGGAATTACAAACATTACTAGAAGGAATTAATATTGTGCAACTTCTATCAGATCCTCTGGAGGGGATAAAGAAGCTAGTAGAGGTCATGTTGAAAATGGGTAGAAGAAAGCAGTGCTCATAAGGTGATATCTGAGCTATGGAAGTCCTTACCAAAGCAGTGTGTGAAAGTTGAGACAACATGCAACCAAAGGAAAGCTGCAGAGATTCAGGCAGCAGCAATCCACTGGAGCTCACCAACTAGATAAAGGCCACGTGTTGCTCAAGAGGACCCAGAGCTGAAAAGGTCTGGAGGCTGAAAAAGTGTTAAGGGAAGTATTATGTATTCACCAGTACTAAGCTTTCCTCTGCAGTTGCTTCTGATTGCCATTGGAAACGTGCTGCTGAGCGAGATGAGCCCTTGGTTTGATGCAGAAATGCTTTTCTTGTATGTTTGCTTTCAGTGCAGCTCGTCTGTCTGCGTGCATAACTTACTTAATGAGTCTTTAGCTAACTACCTCTTTTCTCCCACCAGTGCTGTACAGTCAATATAAAAATGGGTACTGAAATTCATCACTTGCACTGTTTTAATTGCCCCAAGCCAACACTGGTAATCAACATGGATGATGCAAAAAGAGATAGGGCAAACAAATGGATTTTTTTTTTTTTTTTCTAAAACAGATTGTGTAGGCATAAAGGAAACAGTACAGCACTAACCCCTTACTTTTGAGATGTTTTCCGCAGTGGTGTCTGTAACATTGGATGCTGATACAGGATTTGGCTGCAAGATGCTTCCAAATTCAGTCATTAGACTTTTTCATTATTCTGATTTCTCATTGTAATGTCAGCTGAAAACCGGCAGCTAGTAGCTACCTCTGCCAGTTTAGGATACGGAGGGAAGTTTGTCATTGAAGGAACAACTGGTATCCCAAGCATTTGAGCAACTGTAAGTTAGTGTCTTCTAAGCCGTTCAAACATCGTATTACCATGTCACCTCGAATTTAAGTATGCTGCATGCACTACATTGTTTAAGGATGTTTAAGGCTTCATTTCATTTCTTCTAGTTCAGATATGTAATTTCCAGTCTTGACAGATTTTCTTTTTTACCCCATACATTGGTTTTGTTTTTTTTTTTTTTAATTCTGTTATCAGCAACATCTTTTCTCGTCGCTGTGCTGATTTTCAGTTGCAAGAGTGCAAGAACATATGTAGCACATTTTGATATATTGAAGTAGCTCACATTCCTGAAAGCTGGTGGGTCATACAAGGAAAGATTTCAATGGATGAGCATGTGCATGATGCTGTAGTGGCAAAGTTTACAGAAACAGCATTCTTGAATTATGGAACCTATCTAAAAGGCATATCTGTTTCAGGACCTTCACTGATATCCCTGCATAATCTTCCTTTGGTGCATGGCATGTTGAGTCAAATTGATTTTACAATTTCTAGGCATAAAGAAAAGTATAAAACTGAAGTATCAAAGAAGATGTACTGCCAGCTGGAGAGTTACTAGATATCATCTGAAAGGGGAAGAGCTGCAAGACAGTAGAGATCACTGAGATTACTTCACAAAACAAGAGAATGAAAGATTATTGTTTTCCAAATACTTCCATTTAACGTCTTCTGCAGATATGGAGAGAACAGATAAATGAAACAAGGTGAATAATATTCCATTAGCACTGTCAGAGTACTGGCTATGAGCTGACCTGAATACTTGTTTAGGGGTATTTGATGACATGGACTGAATTGAAAATGCAAATTACTAGAAGAGGATAATGATTTATTAGAGCTCACATGGCACATGGGACAGATTTTGTTCTTTTTACTGGAAAGCAAGAATACAAATCATAACATACGAAATCAATTTCAGTGAAGGATATCTATCAGGGAACTATTGCCTGGAAGCAGGCTTTGGGGTAGGGTCTTAGCCTTGTAACTTCAGGTTGAGGGGCAAGAGAGGGACTGCACTGCAGAAGACAGAAAAGCTGTGAAGTACAGTGTGGTGGGCTCGTGGTGTGCTCACGTTATGCATTTCACTGCAACAGTCACTCCTAGAGAGTTATGTGCTAGAGAATACGACCATCTTGTGGAAAGGCATGGGAGAATAAAGAAATTAAGAGTAAGGGTGACATCTTGAATGCTTTTTTGATCTTTTTCATTGACTATTGGTATCTATTGTAGCATTTCTATAGGCAGAGCAGCATCTGTTAGTATGACTTCTAAGAAAAGACTTTATTCTTTTTATTTATGATTACAAAGACTTACATATAGTAAAACCTAAAATAGGGAACATGTACAAAAGCATAGGATTGTTAACGCATTAGTGTATGCTACTAGGGAACTGTACTGGGTGAAGGGAGAATGCTTAAAAGCAGGTGGGAAATCTTGTTTGAAGAGACGTGTATAAATTGGATTGTATATGCATACTAATCTGTATTATCAATATAGATAGGTTAATTACTTGTCGTTTACGTAGGCTGAATATTGGGGACAATATATTTTCTTTTGATATGGAAGTAATCATTTCTGTGTAATTCTTCAGAAGAAAAAATAGGATCTGCTCTTGGGCTTGCTTACAGCAAGGAGATGCTGCCAAGGCCAGGTGATGGAGATGTGGGATTCTGCACACAAAGCATTGTCTTCTCACAGCTCCATCTTTATTCAGCCTCATCTTACTGCATCATCACTGGTCAAAATGTGTCAGCTTCTGACACCTCTCATGTTTTTATTCCCACAATTCCCATGATTTAGGACTCTTTTCTGTTGAAACACTTCCAAAAAAATTAGTCTTCTTTTGACTGAAATGCATAAACCAAAAATTACTCTTGTGAAATCTTACAACCTTATGAAAAAGACCATAGTTTATAATTATCCTCACAAATTTATCTTTGCTTGCCTACTGATTCCTGAAATTAGAGGGGGCTCATCCTTCTGGCATCCCTGTGAGGTTAATATCCCTTATATACTTTCTTTTCACTTTCCATCCTCCTGTCTGCAGCAGACATTGGTCATGATTTCTCCATAAAGCACAAGCTCTGTGTGTCCAGCAGCCACTCTCCAGCCTGGGCGAGGTATTTCCTTGCCTCACACTTCTCAATGGGTGCACTATGCTCAGTCAAAAGGTGGTGGGTTGCTGGATATGTGAGCTGAAAGTCTTACAAGAGAGCTTTCTGATCAGTCACAGCATTGCTGATTAGAGCAGAGTGCAGGGTGTCAGCAGGGGTTATACAGGATAAATTTATTTAGATGCCAGCCTGGCAACACCTTGAGGTTTCGAGTGATTTAACAATCTACCCGTGAAAAGGATGCAACAAGGGAAATCAATTTAATTAAAGATTTATTTGACAAGCAAGGGAAATGTTTAGATTTTGAACAAGCAGGGAAAAAAAAGTTAATTTCTAAATACTTGCTATTATGAGTGAATTCATAGCTTTACAAGGTATTTTTCATAAAAGATACCTCAGGCGACAGATGAAAAAATGCTGATCAATCATTCAAGCAATTCTTCTTCCCAGTAGACCCTAAAAAATGTTGTCATGAATCAATCAATTCTTTTCCATCTTACTTTTGAAGATGATGTCTGAAATGTAAGAAAATTGGGTTATAGACCTTAGGTTAGATTGGAATGATACTAATTGGAGCTCATTATGGTCTAATATAAATGCTAATCTTATAAATATTAAAGAGTCAAATCTATCTTAATGTATTACACAGTACTTACATTACCTTCAAAAAAGTCAGCTTCATATCAACAGAGTGGAAACTCCACTTGTCAAAGTTGTAAAGGAACTTTTTGAAACGAGCCGTCAATGTCCGTTATTAAAAAACCTCTGGTCAGACCCAAGCAGAACCATTGGCAAAAATGGTTTGTTTTTAACTTTAAGATGCATTTATTACCCTGCCTGCAGGCCTGTTCTTAGATAATTTCTGGGGATCTGCTTGCTTGATGGCAAAAATTCCACTGTTTTCTGAACAAATTGCCTTTGGAAATGCTGGCCATGTCACAGCTAAGCTATCATCTGGTGGGACGCAACTTTATTTTTGACACGTCTTGGGCGTGACTGATTACTTGTAACAAAATCATGTTTGTTATACAGAGAGGAATACAGAGCTATACTTCTATCCCTTTTGGTCTGTTCCTGCACAGTATAGTTAGGAGACCAGAAAGTTTGGTCGTGCTGCTATGTTGCGTGCTTGACAATGGTAAGAAAACCTAACTTTGTCTCTATTTTTTTCTTCTCCCCCCCTTAAAATCTTCCTGTTCTTCCCCCCAAAAAATGCAGAAACACGTACTTGTACATTGGTAAGGTCAATTCACTGTCGTCTGAACTCTGCTGAAAAAAAAAGAGATTGTGTGTTTTTCTCCTTCCAGCACCTTCTCTCTGTAAAACCAAAAAAAATATTTGCCTGATTGATAGGAGGAAGGGGAGCATGCGAGTGAGTTAGAGGATAGGAGGTTGATGGAGTTGAGCATGTAGGATTTACTTATGGGAGCAGTGAGGGGGGAGAGGGAGCATTTGGAGGAGGGAGGAGAGAGCATTGTGCTCTAATTGTAAAATTAAAGTAATTAGTTGGAAGAACAGAGTCTTGGGCTCTCGGCCCCAAATCAGAACATCTATTTAACATCTGTGCACCAGTATTCTGCTAAACAAAGCACAGAAACTAGTGTGGAAACATGCACGTAACCCCAAACATGCTGGCTTTTCTGAGTACTTCTAAAAATTGTGATATCTCCACTTTTCTTTGTTACCTCTTGCTGCTAGTCATAGAGTAGCCCACAAATACCTTTCCCAGGAAATCTAAATTAACATTTCACACTGCATTACCTAGGCACACTTTTTCACCTGATCACAGGTTCCTCAAATTTGTTATTCAAATTTGGTTGGAAATGCCTTTCTCTTTGTGGACAGTGAGTGAGCAGTTTGAGAGTATTCAATAATGACTTGGTATTCAGGCACGTTTATTAATATTGGCCAAGAACTGGCTAAATTAAAAAAAAAAAAAAAGAAAAAGCTAAGGAAACACCCAAACCTCTCAGCCTGCAGGAGGAATAAAGTGGTTAGTTTATTCCTCACTTTAACAGTGGCTGCAACAAGTAACTCAAAGGATGATAAAAGAAAATCTGCTGCAGATTGTTAATGGTATTTTTGTCTTTTATTTGTTTTTTTTTGCCTTTTCTTGTTAAAAATCTTTGTAAAGTTGTTTTTCTTTCTGTCTTATGGTTGGCTATGAACTTTTAGCTCTTAATACTTACAACAAAAAAGCTAGGTGTGAGGATAACAAACTCAAACATTTGGAAGAATTGCCAAGGTTATCTGTTCAGGCTCCTGTACTTATGCTATGCATAATACTTATTCACAATGCTATATAATTAACTCTTGGCTTCACTGGCATAGTTTCTTCACTATTAGCAGTGTTGATGTCCTTGGGTTATACCACTGAATTAGTGAAATAATCAATGAGTGAAATTTGTTTCTTCAGGTGTAAGAAATATGGTTATTTTGCACTGTATTTGACAGGAACTTTCCAGCTTGAGATGTGGGGCTCAGGGCTGCTGGCTTCTCAGACACTTCACCGGCTCCTCTTCTTACCACCCCATGGTCCTCTTTTCCCCTCGTCTCTCCCCCCAGTCCCCAGCAGTTTGCTTGCTGACCTAATGCTTGCTCTGGCTCTGCCGTAGGTCCTGGGTCCCTCTGAAGAGGATACTCACCCTGGCCCATAACACAGCTACAGCAGCTTCCTTCCTCTCTTCGTCTTAATATGCTCTTGCAAAAACGAAAGTAGAGATGAGGCAGAAAGGTAAGGTCCCTGTCCTGCCAAAAAAGGGAACACAGGACATGCAACGTAGTCTGAGGTGCTGGATGCCCACCTGCTCAAAAGCTCAAAATAAACCTCACACACTTCAAACCAGTGCTAAAAAAGAGAGAGGGAAGAAGCAAGGGGAAAACACCACGGTCAAGTGGCGTCTGCTTAGGGCTGCAGTTCACCTCAGTTTCCTCATCCTCTTCTCCTCACAATGGGCATGTTTCCCTTGGCTAAACACGTGCTCCCCTTTTTGAGAAGCTACCTTATTCTCTAGTGATCTGAAATCACTGCTCAGTGGTACCGTCAGTGACAAACATAGGTCAGTGGAGTTTATTCATTCCAAATTCAGGAAATATTTTTTCTTCTGCTATACACCAGGTAGGTAGCCACCAGCCACCACACCAACAGATTTTCCTGCTGTCACTCTTCTGTATCTGTATAGGAGATTTTATTTGCATTTCATCTTATGTATCCATATTGTACTAAAAAAAGGAGAAAAGAGGGAAGGGAAGGGAAGGGAAGGGAAGGGAAGGGAAGGGAAGGGAAGGGAAGGGAAGGGAAGGGAAGGGAAGGGAAGGGAAGGGAAGGGAAGGGAAGGGAAGGGAAGGGAAGGGAAGGGAAGGGAAGGGAAGGGAAGGGAAGGGAAGGGAAGGGAAGGGGCTATTGAGTTTTCATGTGAAAAAAAGGGCTGCAAAACTTGATTAGAAAAATCACTGGGTGAACAAAATAAATTTGCTAAGGCAAATATTGGAATAAGCTATAATATTTTAAAGGTGTTTTTTTTGTTTAAAATAAATGTTATTTCACTTAAAACATACATGAAAATATCTCCCTGTTCATACCCTATGCTGCTGTTTACAGAGAACTTTTTCTCACAGTAGGTGGGGAGTTGGGAAAGTAAGAAGTGAAAGTGTTTAACTAGGGGGAAAAAAATCATTGTTTTGTCAAAGCTTTTAACAAAGTGAAGAAAATCAAGGGAAAAGAGCTTGAAAGATAGCTGTCTAACTTTTGCAAGAACATGAAAAAGGGAAAAAGGCTTTACAGTTGTGTTTTTCCTTCTTTTCTTTCTTTATTTTTGCAAAATATACTTGAATGCACCAATTCCTATTTCACCGAAAATCATGACATACATTAATATGTAGTTTATGGAATCTGAGCCCTCCACGAATTTAACAGACATACACTACCAGTGTGTGTTTTGTTTTTTTCCTGAGTGCCCGATAGACCAGAGGAAGTGCACATTGTTTCACTTATGAGATACAGGTAGTTCAACAATCAGAAAGATCTTTATTAATGTCAATATTTGCATATATGGATATACTGTATCCTGATATTTGTACAAAGTAAAGGAACTGCTAGGGAAGCCCTAGAGAAACATGTATCTTAGATATTAATTACATTAATATCTTAAAGACTTCAAAAATCATTTGTCTATTACTTTTCCTCTTAGAATGAGATTGCTGCAACAAGTGAGGATAGCACTTTATGTGTTACTATTTGTTGTGAAGTGGTTTAATAAATGTTTAAATAACTCACTGCTGCTGTCTGTGTTTTTTTGTAAGAAGTTATAGCCTGGAAGACTTTCATGTGTGTGGTCCTGTATCTCAAAAGAAATAGCCCCAGATACTGTTTCAGCTATACAGTGGTGTGTGATCTTTTTTCCTCTCCCCAGAATGCCCATTTTGTTTTGGCAGAGGCCAAAGATTGCAGCTAGTTCAAAGTCACCTACCATGAAACCCATACGGTGCATGCATCAGGCCCTCAAAGGCAATGATTGTGCTACAAATCTACTACCACTCTGCCGTATTTGCTTGATGTAGCCTTGGACGACAAAACATTTATTTGGGTAAATCCACAGTAACCTAAATTCTGAACTAGGATGTATTTTTATGATTGACTTCTAAAATACCACAAAACTTAATGTTGATACAAGTTTTTGCAGGAAACAAATTTCTTCCTTGTAGGTTTTCCTTTAAGCTGTAGCTTGCAGTAGTCAAATGTGGAATTATTTCTACCTTGATATCCATCCTGTTACTTCTTAACGTAAAACGTTTTTCAACAGAGCACAGACGCTTAAATTACTCCCTCAAATGAGAAGGAGCTAGCAGTAAAGCTTTAAGTAAACATGTTTAAGCTTTGTACTATGGCTATTATAGAATACAATTAAGGCTGAGAAATACTAAAAAAATATTCCTGAATAACTTTCGAACGAAGTGAGGGAGATCAAAATCAGAGATGTTCGTTGGTTTTGGGGTCACCCAGGCTGAGATGCTTACAATCTGTTTCTCGATCAAAATCAGAGATGTTCGTTGGTTTTGGGGTCACCCAGGCTGATATGCTTACAATCTGTTTCTCTGTGGTGTTTAGCCTAGGTTCAGAGCACGACTCCTCTCCACTCCAACGGCAGCTCCTACTCAGACACTCTGTCTTCTGCTTCAAAATCGGTTTTCTTCCCCGTGACAGATCTCAACTGAGCTAACTCTTCTGGCATGGCCTTACTTAACTTCTCTTCCTCCGCATTTTTATTCTTTAAGCAGTCATGGCCACATGTCAGGGCTGATGGCGCAGAATATGCCTGGCTGGCCTCCCTCCCGGTTCCCTACTGCTCCAAATCTCTTGTTTGTTCCCCCACCACCCCCCTCTCTACTGCAAGCTGCCCTGTTCACAGCCCATGAACACGCCGATCAATCCATCATTTGAACAATATGATCTACTCAGAATTGGCCTCACTGGGGTTGCAAACACTGAAAAAGGAGTTGGTGGTTTTGCCATTATCCATATTAGCCTGGATCTCTGCTTGCTGCTAGACCTCTTCTTACTCCCTCCCTGCCTCTATCTCTGTCCCTTCATCTCTTATTCACCTCCTTCCTCAACTGGGAGACAGATCATGACTCTTTTCTTCCCAATTGCTCGGGCTGCCATGATGGAAAGAGAGGTTCTCATCTGTTAGTTATTGGTCTGAGTAATTGAAACGCAGGGTTTGGGGAGCAGTGGGCTTGAGGGTCTTCTTTCCCCTGCTGGGAATCGGAGAGTTGAAACTCTTTGTTTAGATGTGGAATTTGAAATGACTGAGGGGACTGCTCATTGCATATGCACAAGCATAGGTTTAAGAATATACATTTACAAAGTTGTAGGCTTTCTCTAGAGCCAGCTTAAACCCAGGCCTAGGTTTCAGGTGGACCAGAAATTTGCAGTTGAAGGCAAGGTTTTGTCAGACAATTTAATAGGTGTTACTCTTACATTTGACTGCATTGTGTTAGGAGAAACAGGGAGCCTGAGGTAGTAAATTTTAAGGAGTAATGTTATCCACATCAAATTTTAACACACCCTACAGTGTTTTATTTGTAATCAGGGCAAAATGAACCATCCTCCCCTTCTCTAAATCTTGCTCTACTTTATTCTACCTCTACTCTATATTTTATTATGAAGAATGAGCAACTTCATTTGAGGTACTAAAAATTTGTATTGAATCATGAAAAGAAAAGAATTCATCATTGCTTGCCAGGATATATTGTTGCTGGGAAACAAGTCACTTACAAATATTTGGTAGTCAGCACATATGAGATAGTTGCTGATTTTTATCAGACCATTTCACAATTCTGTTTTTCCTGGTAGAGAACATGTATCTGTTCACTTCTTTCTTCTCTTGTGCTGGGGACAAGACTTGACATTTCCCTCCTTTTCCTCAGAGAAAATAGTAGAAAGGGATGGGAGAAGCAGTATTAGGTTAGAGCTGCAGGTGGAAGCAACCTAGGCCAGACTGTGCTGGATTAAAAACAAGCTAGAGTGAGTGAAAAACAGAAAAGCACCAGAATGGGAGCAGAAGGAGAAATAGGAAAGATCTACAGCAATCTGAGGATAGTAAGAGTTAGAAAACACAGACCCAGCATCTCCCAGACCCCAAATAGTCTTTTTTTAAATTTGAAATCAGATTTATGGTAATCAGTCACGTTATGACAGGGATAAGGTTTTGGGTTGATTGACCCTAACTCACTCTTCAAAGGCATCGTTACTGAAAGCATGAGAGCTGAGTAATAATTGTAGTCTCCTTAATGTTGCCCTGAACTTAAGACCTATGAAATTATCAGATCATTAGTGATTTACCATGTTCTTTTTTTGTGAACCTCAATATGTGATTGCATTTCTCAGCTTTGCAATATCTGTTCTATTAGCACTTTTGCATATAATGTTGCTGTAAGTACCTTACATATGGTATTCCTTTGAGTTCACACACACATAAAAAAAAGCTTTTCTTGGTATGCCTTTGAGTTCATACACACAAAAAAAGCTTTACTTGAGAGCAAGGTATCCAGGTTTTTGTAATATGTCACCAAAGGAAAGATAAAAAGAGAGCTGAAGAAAACATTTGGGTGGAAAGAGTATGAAATCAGTACCAGACGGATGTCTGTTATGGTATCGTTTTCCTTTTTTCTCTTGAGGTCTGCAGATTCATTCATGTCATTTGCTCCTGTGTCAACAGGCACACATTTCTTAGTTACAAATCGCTCTAATGGGAAATTTTGATTTTGAATGCATATTGATAGAGAAGTTTGAAATGTATTTAATTTGGGGACCAAGCAAAATGATTAAGAGAGAAAAAGAACATTCCTGATCCATGAGATTTTTCAGATGAACTAAACCAGATTTGCAAATCATATGGTCCTCAGTAATGTGTCTATTGAAGCAAAGATACAACACCAAAAATTACTTTTGGTTCTAAAGATTAAAAAATGTATTCTGCTTTTTGTAGGTCATGACTGTCATGCTCCATTTACTGATGTAAACACCTTTTTTTTTTTTCTTCATTAATAATGAGATCAGCCAGCTTGCTATGCTGGCAATTAAAACCTGTACTCACTCTCAGTGATATATGAATGTTCTTATTCTCTCCTGACAATTCTTCTAGTTTGACTATTTTCTCATATTTTGAAATTGAAATCCAAAACAAAAAAAGTAAACACTACACAACTTACTGACAAGCACAAAGATCTCAAGGATATTGGCAAATTCTTATAACATTCACTGCTGAGATGACACATGGATGTCAGAGATCAGATATACCTTTCACTTGCATCTATTGAAACTCTGCTGTCATTGTTTGTCATATATACCAATTGCCTTCAAAACACAGAAAATTGAAAGAGATTTGTTGAATAATAGCAGGAATATTTTAAATTTTTTTCACTTTTCAAGCTGGATCTCATTTTTTACGTCCCTGGATAATCAAGATAGGTCAAAGGATTATTTAAGAAGAGAGGCAGAGACAAGTGTATTTTTTGTTTATGTAAGTTTAGATGGCTCATAAGTATTGTAAAAACACAAAAATTTTCACCATCTCAACTCTTCTATGTGACAGATGTATTGGAATTAGTTACATGAACAAAGAATGAAAAAAAAATGTTATCAATAATGACAGGGAAATTACTGACCTACTTGTGGCAGAGGGAAGACTTTATGGTAAAAATTGTTCTTAATTTGATTTTGCAGACCTTATGTACACTACCCCATAAACTTGAAAGTCTTGTTTAAATGAGAGTTTTGGAAATATACCACATGTTATACAAACTTAGGAAACTGGAATATATTGTTTATTCTTGGTTTATCATGAACTCTTCATGTGAGAAGTAGAAATGAGTTGGACAAGAAATTATTCCTTTGAAAATACAAAAGCACAAAAAGACCATTTAGAGAGTGAAAAGTATTAAAGAACAGGACCAATGTTTTTCTCTGTCTTTTATACAATGAGGTCCTTCCTGGTTTTGGAAGGGAGAATATGAACTTGAAATGGATTATAAAATGATAGATCAATTTTAACCTTTGGTACAATGATGACAATGTGTGGTGTATATACCAGAACTGTCTCCAAACATCTTCAAAGCAAACTTTTCTGAAACCGCCCTCTGCAGAACCAACACTTTTCCTTGCTCCTGTTAGGTCTGAGGGTACTGTAGAGATCTAGCACTGGAAAATGCCATCTATGAATTACAGCATACCTGGAGGCTTGTGTATTGACGTGAGATTCTAAGTCCATTCCCCCTTCCAGCTGCCATGCAGGTTAGGGTCCCACAGTGTGGCATAGTCATGGTCATGAACTGCGTGTAATGAGTGCTCCACACAACTGATCCTATGGGGACAAGGAGAAAAAGAAAAAGAAGCAGCAATCATCCCTTTTTTTTCAGTCTTACCGTCCCCTGCTCCACTTACTTGGTGAATCTTCTCCTCTTGTACACTTTCGCTTTCCTCTGCCTGGAATGCATAGCAAGACCCCTAGGTAGAGTGAACGTTGCATTTACTCTGCTGAGGCCTTTGTCTGATTAAGTCCAGCACCGTGTTTAGGAGTTTGACCTGGCATCTGTGCAGTGAATGCTACACACAGAGGGTAGATGAATTAATGAAGTTGTCAAGAGGCTGGCTCATACAAACTGTGAAAACGAGCAATCAACATGGAACACGCCAAGGGAAGTCAATAAGCGTGAATGGCTGTGCTTTACAGTGCTGAGCTCTGATATTTCTCATTTGTCTATTGCCATTCTTGTTAACTGAACTATTTAACTTACTGTATGAACATATGTAATGTTATAACTTTATTGTGCTGGCAGCAAAAGGCATTTTTAGATGAAGCTTGCAACAACAGCAAAAGACTCTCCATGTTCTTTCAAAGTGAAGCTCTGCCATGTAATCTTAAACTTCAGATGTTAGTATTTTACAGTTAAATTATGCTTTGTCAAAACAAAGACCCTTATCCTCACTTTTTTGTTGACTTTCCTTTACCAGGTACTTTGGAATTACATCTCTTCTTCATAAAAGAATCTACGTGTAGAGATAAACACTCAGAGAACTTTTGCATTCAACAATTTCTTTTTGCTCTTCTCCTGTTTTATGTCATTTTGTTTTATTTCAAATCACTTTTTTAAGTAAAGTAAAAAAAGGATTATTTTAATATAACCTTGGGATTAGACTTGGTCAGGAAGTTACTTGTTCTTCCGAAATGTTTTGTTATTTCTAGACTGTTCTATCCCTTACTATGTTAAATCCAAGCCACTTAGCATTCTCCCAGGAAAAAAAATGAGTCCGAGAGGCCGTCAAAGACATCTCAACCAACTCTATCAGTGATATAATCATAACCTAACTGGAGACTGGAGGTTTGCAAAGGTGTCAGGACTCCCAGAAGTGAGGTCAGCAGTGATGGAGTATGGAGCTTTATGGCTTTATGGTTTATAAAAGCCATTGAGTCTTATTATACGATTCCTACCACATTCTGCCCTGTCTCATGTCTTCCTAGAACAGCCAGGTGATTAGGGCACTAACCCCTGGTGTTGAAGCCCAAAATTCAATGAATACTTAATACAATTTATACAAAATAGAACTGCTCTAATAGTTGAGATTGAAAATGTTCCATCAAGAGTAATGGATAGCCTTGAGGGCTTACTGGGGAAAGGTTGAAGATGAAATCTTTGTTCTAACTCCAGGGGAACAGAGCCTGAACCTGGGTCTCCTGCCTCCAGGAAGATGTTCTTGTCACTGTGCCTATTGGTTATTCTGATATGCATAGTATAGTCTTCCTGAATAAAAAGTCTGTATTTGCTGCAACAGATGTGTTCTCTCCTACATGTTTTGACGTCAGTGAATCGACATTTTCCAATGAAATTTTATAAATGGAAAACTTGGGCACATTAAAGTGGAAGTCTACTCAGGATGGAAAAATTGGCATCATAAGGTAAGTGCAGGGCAGACACCATATTCTTTTAATGTCTGTATTTTCTACCTTCTCTATACTTGTGTAATGACACAGCTGACTACCTGCTAACAGTAAGGTAAATTGACGTGGCTTGTCTCAAGACATATTTCTCTTAATATGTACTTTTTTTATAAGTCCTATTGTACTTGCTCTAAGTTGTTTATCTCTGACTTGGTTAATTTTCTTTCCCCTCCCTCAAGTGATCCATTTTTACTTCTCAGTTTTGCTTCCTGCATTGCGTCTGACATCTTGCCCCTCATTAGTTGAATGTCATCTTGCTTTTGTTCTCCATCAGGAATGTTCCTGTCTTCCATACCCAGTCCATTCTCTTCTTTATGAGGAATCTTTCTTTTTCTATGTAGTTAGAGAGACTTCTTAAATTTGTCTTTTTACTCCTTAGTATAAAGGAGCCCACAACGGAAGAAAAGTGTGTACTGGCAAAGGTTTGGACATACAAAGACTTACTTAACACTGTTCTAGCATGTAGGTGATGTTTGTTCTGACTTCATGATGCGAAATTCCTACCATCCTGAAATCTGCAGTTCATTGAGCTCCTTGTTTTATAGGAAGCTCTTTGCTGAAAGATTTAAAAAAAACCTAATAACCTAAAAGTAATTATTTTCTGGGAACATCAGCTCTATTTAACTTATGTACTTTTGATACATCCCTTTTGCTACTGATGAAGGGAAGAAAGAGATAATCATTTTCACAAACATGCTGGAAAACACTGTGGGAGCATCTTTGTATGTTTTAACAGCCCAAATGATTTTGTTATTAATGTTGAAAACTTTGTCACTTTTGCCATGAAATTGCATGTGGCTCATGTTTTGCCATGATTGACAGAGGATTCTTTCCTGGAGCCAGCTGTTTGCTTACCGTGCACCATGGAAAAAGCATTTGAGATGGAGCCTTGGCTATCACATTTTCATGTGATGTGCACTCTCATATACATGTGCATATTACACAAAGAACAGAAGAGCTCACAGCAGCCCCAAAATGGCATCTGTTCTTTATAGTGAGATAAAGAAGCTGCAGAAGGTTTGTTGAAACTTGCTGATGCTTGTTGTCACTTAGCAGGAAGTGTTTAGGAGTTTGTGAAGAACAAAATTACAATTTGTCAAATGTTGCAAACCTCAGAGTGATCGCATACTATTTGATTTCACTGTTGCTATAAATAGGATTTTGCTTTTTGGGATTACAAAACAATCAACTTTCTGTTCAGTAAAATATTAGGGGTTTAGTCTTTTTTCTCCTTCATATTTTTCCATAATCTAAAGGGTGAAATTACCGTTGCTTTAGTAACTCATAGTATTCTTCTGCCAGCACACATTAACGTGTGAAATCCAGACATTATTTAGCCTTCTGCAGGATGACATGACAAACCCTGCGTTATGATGAGAAGATTGTCACATATAGTGGTAGTGCCTTCTATCATGGCTAGTAGTGCCTCATCTTCTAGTCCTCTCTGAAGTACTGAATAGGAAAAACATCAAAATGTGATGCTTGAATAAAAGGACATTTCGGCCAACAGGAATAATTTAATTCTCTCAGATCTTCCATTTGGGCCTAGCATAATCATCCATGAAGATCTATATGTGTCATCTTCACCTGTGGTCCCATGTAATAAGACAAGTGTTTCTGTTGTGGCTACAGCTGCCAATGGGAAATGTCAAGTAAATACACTGTGAAAGCTGGCAGTGTTTTTGACTTTGGGGAAAACATCATGTGTCTTCAAATACATTTAGGAAGGAAGTTCTGCAAATAAAGGATGAATGGGTCATTGTATATTCATGGTAAAGGGTGAATACTGTTTTACTTTTATCAAGTGTTGTTAAGCAGCAATTGTATTGTGCTTATTCACATGTAGAAAACTAGGATTTGTTTTCTATGGAAATATAAAACTAAATTCATTGAGCTATAAGGAATAAGTAGGAGGTGAAGCCCTTTGAGAGTAGAATGTGGAGAAAAAAATATTTTCCAGGACTAAACACATTTTTACAGACTACAGATATATTTAAGAGTTGTGAGCTAGATTTATAAGCATGACAGAAAGACAATGTTGTACTGGACACCTGAACAAGATGTTATGTCTCAGGGGTATCCTTATCTACTCCCCTGACATTAGCTGAGCTGGCAGAAAAATCAAGAAATAGACAGCAAAAGTTGGAGCTGTGGGCACAAGGCACTGCTTATGAATGATTGTAGAGATCTTTCAAGGAGCCCTCTCTTTGCTTGCACGTTATTGAATAACGGGTGACCACAGTTGAAACTCCAAGTGCTGGCAACTAAGTTAGACCACCTGAGATGCAGATCAGATGCAGATGACTCTTTTCCCAACTGTTATCGCAGGTTCTGCAAATGGGAACAGATACCTGTGAGGCTTTTATCCCAAGGGCTGGACGATAAGGCTGCTCAGGGACTCCTGGTGGCATGTGACATGGAGTGTGCCTTTCACCAGGCAGCACTAATGGGAGGGCTGCGGTCTTCTAAGTGCTTCTTCTAAAGCCATCCTTGGTTACACTGAGTCATTCACCATTGTCCATAACAGCCAGATGTACTTATTTTTCTTTACTATCAACATTAATGGGCTGGGTGGAAGCAAGAGCTGTCACTGCATTACTGACCAGCTGAGTCTGCCTTAAATTGAGCTTTCAGCAGAAATGGAATAAAGGTAATAAAAAGTTTTTCTTTTCCTGAAGCATGGAAAGCAGGCTTTCAAGACAAAATGAATGTTCAGAAAACCTTCTTTTCCCTCTTCAACTTCTCGGAAGTTTTCAGATACTCCTGCGTTGCAGTCACTTCGGATCATGCATGTGAATTAAGTCCACCAGCATCTCAACACAGTTTAGAAGTGGAAAGTGAGTAAACGTGACTCTACACCACTTTTGTTGCTTACTGACTCTAGAACGGGCTGAAATAACTTTCCAGAGTAACTCAGGAAAAACTGTGTAGAGCTCTTTGTGAAGAACTACCTGAGTTCTACGCAAAACTGAGCAATGACCAAAGAACTGGAGGGATAACACACAAATGTATGCAAGACTTTTCTTTCTCTTTTCCTCTGCACAAGTTAGACAGGGTCAGGGACGTGCCAATAGAGACTGTATGTAGGACGGAGAGACAATGGAGTAACAAGAGATACATGAAGTAAAAGACACAAAATGAACTGGGGAAAAAAGTATTTAAGTTTTATATTATTTATCTAGAAGATTTGCTAAAAACCTAAGTATTTCAATTTTCTCCTAATGTCAGACCATTTCCAAAGGAACACATTAAGTCAGAACTATAACTAGTGGGAACTGTGTGTAAGTATACTTCTGCCTTGTACAGACAAATGGGTGTAGGACCAGTTTGGGGTTTAGCACCTCACTGGTGTCAAGATGGACTGTCACGAGCCTCCATGCAGTATATCTCTACTACAATGAAGGATTTTCCAGTCACTGTTAAAGGACTCCTTGTTCAAGCTGCTTTTTCAAGCATGCTGGTTGTATTTAAATTCAGAAATATTAAATGGAACATTCTTTCTGAGTACAAAAGGTTATTTCTTAAAATGCACATTTTACTTACATTGCACTGGATTGGATGTTTGTCCTGGGTTTCTATAAAGCATTAGGTTTTAAGTTCATTCTGTACCATGCTTTTTGGTATCAGCACCTACCTTCTCCCAAGAAGCTATTGAAGGTTGTAACCAAAGTAAAAGCAGAAGTATGGTTGAAAGTTTCAAGTGTGTATGGAAAAAAACCCTTGCTTCCAGGCAAGGACGTATGTCATCAAGTTTGAAAGTGCTGTAAACTGGAAAGAAAATGAAGGCAAGTGAGTGCCCAGACCTGAGTCATGTCAACATAAACCATTTCTGACTAAACCCTGACTGGGCAATTCTCCCTCAAGCCAATACAAACCATTTTATAATTGCCGTAAACTTGTCCTCTGGCAAGGAGCTAAAACAAGATGAGACATATCATGGAAGTAAAGGGATTGGGACAAAAAAGTGAGCCAAGTCTGTATGATAGCAGGGTGTCACGGTTTAAAGCTGGGCTAGCTATTAACCAGGTGGCAGATGCTCTCTGTTAACCCTCTCCCCCCCCGCCAAGGGAAAGGGAAAGGGAAAAGGGAGAGAGACTTATGGGTTGAAAAGTTAAAACAGTTTTAATAAACTATAATAATGAAAAAGACTATAATAACAATAATAATAGAAATAATCAAATATATACAAATATATACAAATATATACAAAGCCAAGACTGAGAGCTTGGAAATCCTCCTCAGGCAGAATTGCTCCCCCCAGTACAGGCAGAGGGGAAAAGGCAGTACCTCCACCCAGCACGGGCAGAGGGGAAAATGCAGTAGCTCCACCCAGCACGGGCAGAGGGCAAAATGCAAAAGCTCCACTGCCATCACACCTGCAGGCTTTTAACTGGAGATTTGGCAAAGCTGGTACCAATCAGTGGGAGACAGGAGGGCCCCTCCCTCCTGGGCCCCACCTCCAGGAGGCAGTGGGTTAGTGATAAACAGGAAAGTGAGAATGACATGTATGGGATGGAATACCTTGCTGGTCAATCCTGGGTCACCTGCCCCGTCCACTACTCCCTGCAGGTACAACCCCCTTCGGCTCTTTACTCGTAAGCAGTGACCTTGGGTTCTCTAAGACTATTTGGCCTGGTTTGAGCCAAACCAGGACATTCCACCCCTTATTCCATACCATTCATGTCATACTCAGATCACCACTACCTTTTCATTTTCAAATATATATATACATATCACTAGTCTATGATTCATCTTTATGCGAAAAGTCCATCAAGTTCATTTGGTTCAAGATTGTGGGTTTCCATCTGGCTAGCAGTCTCTCAGCAGTCTCTCTGGCTAGCAGTCTCTCTTTCGTCATGGTTCGTGCCCACGGGTTGCAGGTTAAAGATGTCAGACTCGAGGAGGTTACTGGACGCCACTTGATGAAGCTAGTTCCGGTCGCATCACCACTGTCTTAACCTAAAAGACACTTATGCAGCAACAACATGCAGTTCAGACTTAAGTAGTCTCACCCATAATCAGATCACCTTCAGGGACACATCGGACTTCACCATCTTGCAACATCACCCACCAAGTACATCCAGGTCCCTGAGCAAAAGCAATCCCACGAATGGGTTTACCTTTGCCCATTACAGGAAGAATCCAGACAGTTTTTCCCAATAGATTCCTTTCATGCACCACAGGGACTTTATCTCCTTCTACTGTATGTAGAAGGTCTGACTGAGCAGGGCCAGCTCGATTGATAGATCCCCTGGTGTTAACTAACCAGGTAGCTTGTGCCAGATGTTTATCCCAGTTTTTAAAGGTTCCACCCCCCATTGCTTTCAGGGTAGTTTTTAACAGCCCATTATACCGTTCAATTTTCCCAGAGGCTGATGCATGATAGGGGATGTGATATACCCATTCAATGCCATGCTCTTTGGCCCAGTTGTCTATGAGACTGTTTTTGAAATGAGTCCCGTTGTCCGACTCAATTCTCTCTGGCGTGCCGTGTCGCCACAAGATTTGCTTTTCGAGGCCCAGAATAGTGTTCCGGGCAGTGGCATGGGGCACAGCGTATGTTTCCAGCCATCCGGTGGTCGCCTCCACCATGGTAAGCACATAGCGTTTACCCTGGCGGGTTTGAGGGAGTGTGATATAGTCAATTTGCCAGGCCTCCCCATATTTATATTTCAACCACCGCCCCCCATACCACAGAGGTTTTAACCGTTTGGCTTGCTTAATTGCGGCGCATGTTTCACAATCATGGATAACCTGTGCAATAGAGTCCATGGTTAAGTCCACCCCTCGGTCACGAGCCCATCTGTATGTTGCATCTCTTCCTTGATGACCTGAAGTGTCATGAGCCCACCGAGCTAAAAATAGTTCACCTTTGTGTTCCCAGTCCAAATCTATTTGGAACACTTTAGCAGCTTGATCCGCTTGTTGGTTGTTTCGATGTTCCTCAGTTGCCCGACTTTTAGGTACGTGAGCATCTACATGACGTGCCTTCACGACTAGTTTCTCTAGCCGAGCAGCAATATCTTGCCACAATTTAGCAGCCCAAATAGGTTTCCCTTTGCGCTGCCAGTTGCTTCGCTTCCACTGCTTTAACCACCCCCACAAGGCATTTGCCACCATCCATGAGTCAGTATAAAGATACAGCCTTGGCCACTTTTCTCGTTTAGCAATGTCTAAAGCCAGCTGGATGGCTTTTACTTCTGCAAATTGACTTGATTCACCTTGTCCTTCTGTGGCTTCTGTGACTCGTCATATAGGACTCCATACAGCAGCTTTCCACTTCCGATGCTTTCCTACAAGACGGCAGGATCCATCGGTGAACAGCGCATACTGCTTCTCATCCTCTGGTAGTTCATTATATGGTGGGGCTTCTTCAGCACGTGTCACCTCCTTTTCTGGTGGCATTCCGAAGTCTTTGCCTTCTGGCCAGTCCATGATCACTTCTAAGATTCCTGGGCGATTAGGGTTTCCTATTCGAGCCCTCTGCGTAATTAATGCAATCCATTTACTCCACGTCGCATCAGTTGCATGATGGGTAGTGGGAACCTTACCCTTGAACATCCAGCCTAGTACTGGTAGTCGAGGTGCTAGGAGAAGTTGTGCTTCAGTACCAATTACCTCTGAAGCAGCTCTAACTCCTTCATATGCTGCCAGTATCTCTTTTTCAGTTGGGGTGTAATTGGCCTCGGAGCCCTTGTATCCTCGACTCCAAAATCCTAGGGGTCGACCTCGAGTCTCCCCGGGCACTTTCTGCCAGAGGCTCCAGGTAGGACCATTGTCCCCAGCTGAGGTGTAGAGCACATTTTTAACATCTTGTCCCGTACGGACTGGTCCAAGGGCTACTGCATGCACAATCTCTTGTTTAATCTGTTCAAAAGCCTGTCGTTGTTCAGGGCCCCACTGAAAATCATTCTTCTTTCTGGTCACTTGATAAAGAGGGCGTACAATCTGGCTGTAATCTGGAATATGCATTCTCCAGAAACCCACAACGCCTAAGAAGGCTTGTGTTTCCTTTTTGTTAGTTGGTGCGGACATTGCTGTTATTTTGTTGATCACCTCTATCGGGATCTGGCGACGCCCATCTTGCCATTTAATCCCTAAAAACTGGATCTCCCGGGCAGGTCCCTTGACCTTGCCCCTTTTTATGGCAAAACCAGCTTTCAGAAGAATTTGGATTATTTTCTCCCCTTTGTCAAAAACTTCTGCTGATGTATCACCCCACACAATGATGTCATCAATGTATTGCAAATGTTCTGGAGCTCCACCCTTTTCTAGTGCAGTCTGGATCAGTCCATGGCAAATAGTAGGACTGTGTTTCCACCCCTGGGGCAGTCGATTCCAGGTATACTGGATACCTCTCCAGGTAAAAGCAAACTGTGGCCTGCACTTTGGTGCCAAAGGAATAGAGAAAAAGGCATTAGCAATGTCTATGGTGGCGTACCACTTGGCTGCCTTTGACTCCAGTTCGTATTGAAGTTCTAGCATGTCTGGCACAGCAGCACTCAGCGGTGGCGTAACTTCATTTAGGCCACGATAGTCCACAGTTAATCTCCATTCTCCATCAGACTTTCGCACTGGCCATATAGGACTATTAAAGGGTGAGCGAGTCTTGGTAATCACTCCTTGATTTTCTAATTGTCTAATCAGTTTATGAATGGGGATCAGGGAGTCTCGATTGGTGCGATATTGTCGTCGGTGCACCGTGGTAGTAGCAATTGGCACCTGTTGTTCTTCAACCTTCAGCAACCCCACAACAGAAGGATCTTCTGAGAGGCCAGGCAAGGTAGACAGCTGTTTAATGTCCTCAGTCTCTACAGCTGCTATACCAAAGGCCCATCTGTACCCTTTTGGGTCCTTAAAATACCCTCTCTTGAGGTAGTCTATGCCAAGGATGCACGGAGCATCTGGGCCAGTCACAATGGGGTGCTTTTTCCATTCATTTTTAGTTAGGCTCACTTCGGCCTCCAATACAGATAACACTTGAGATCCTCCTGTTACTCCTGAAATGCTGATAGATTCTGCCCCTTTATGATCCGATGGCATTAGGGTGCACTGTGCACCAGTGTCTACCAGGGCTCGATACCTTTGTGGTTTTAATGTGCCAGGCCATCGAATCCACACAGTCCAATAAATCCGGTTGTCCCTCTCCTCCACCTGGCTGGAGGCAGGGCCCCCCTAATTGAGAAATGGATTCATGCTGCTCACAGGGACTGGACCTTCATTTCTCCTATTCACACTTGGGAAAAAGTGATTTGAGGCCCATCTCCCCTGACTGGGGTCCTGCTCACTGGTAACTGGAGCAACCATCCTCCTAGAAAAATTCTCTCTGGTATTTCTTTTAGCTTGCAACTCACGTACTCGTGCCTGTAGGGTACTGGTAGGTTGTCCATGCCATCTGCTCATGTCCTCCCCATAACCACGCAGGGCAAACCACAGGATACCTCGTGATGTGTTCCTTTTCCTTTGAGCTGGTCCTGTAGGAGAACGTTTTCTCTTAACAGCTGCAACGCGCGCCTGTGTAGGTAGAGAGTCAAGTTTATTCTCGATCATGGACAGTTTGTCTGACAGTTGTTTAAATGAGTCCTTGTTCTCCTTAGTCAGTTTTTCCACAGCCGAGATGCGTGCCTGCAGTGGGGAAGAAATACTATCTTCATACTGTCGCATACAGTTAGCCATTTCGCCCACACTAGATCGTGCCATAGCATCTTCTCCCCATACTAATATTGACAATGTATGGGTATATGTCGGTGGAGCATTCTTCACAACCTTCCGGAACATGGATCGGTTGCATTCCACTTCATCAGGATCTACAGGATCTACAATGTCCCGTGGGTGTCTATAAATGATCTCTTGCACAGCCAGTTCTCTAAGGTAGTTAATACCTTTTTCTATAGTGGTCCATTTGCTTAGGTGGCTCATAACATCATCTTTATAGGGATACCTGCTCTTTACAGCTGACAAGAGTCGCCTCCAGAGACTGACAGTGTTTGACTTTCTTGCGAGCGCTTTATCAATACCACCATCTCTGGACAGGGATCCCAACTGTCTGGCTTCTCTGCCATCCAATTGCATGCTGTCTGCCCCATTATCCCAGCATCGGAGCAACCAGGTAATAATAGGTTCACTGTCATAACGGCTGAAGTCTTTCCTTATATTTCTCAGGTCCTTCAGGGATAAGGAGTGGTAGGTTATCTCTACGTCCGAGTCCTCTTGTGATAGTTCTGCTTTAGAAGGGCCTTTCTTCTGTGATGGGTCTGCTTTAAAAGGACGATCGAGGAAACCCCCATCTGTGTCAGGCCCTAACTCTGCCTGAGAAGGGCCCTCACCTGGGTCATATGATGGCTCTGCCTTAGAAGGCTCCGAGTCATCATCCTTCACTTCACGAGCTGATTTCTTTTGGTATTTCTTCCTGGTTACAGGAGCAATTGGTACAGATTCGATAGATGCTGGAGTCTGAGTAGATGCAGTGGCTGTCGTGGGAGAGCTGAGAGTCTGAGTAGCTGCAGTGGCCATCTTGGGGGGTGTAGCAGCTGTGGTACAGGCTGCTGAGGTTTCAGTGGGTTTAGTGGCTGTAGCGGCAGTACACACTGTAGGATCTGAGGTGGCTGCATAACACCTACAACTGTCCCTGCATCGATATTTAATCTTATCCCACATCAGAAACACATTCAGGACAACCAAAAATAAAAACATGCCACCTAGACAGCACCATCCTAATTTCGCAAAATCTAGTGGAATCAGCTTGGCAGAAAAGGAGAAGGTGCTATTTCCCAAAGTAAAACTGGAAGTGTAATCATTAACAGAATCAGCTAAAGGACGCTTGGAGCGTGCAGATGAAGTTGCTGCTACTGATTCGCGATCAAAGCTGCCCATCATTGTGTCATAGAGATAAGAGATCGGAATATTAACTGCCCAGTTTATCACAGCATAAATCAGTATCAAACCCCATACCAAAACAATACATTTCGACCAGCGCCCACTGCTAAACTGCATGTAAACATTCATAAGAAGCAAGCAATAACACAGTGCCCACGGCAGGTAAGGCATCATTGCAATACTCAACTGTGAAAGAAACTCCATAAAAAGATGAGATAACACAGCATTCAAAAATGACATCACCATCTTCACTATCTGTTTTAACTTTCCAACCCCTCGTAAATCTCAAAGGAAGAAATGTGATATTCTCTCAGCTGAGCTCTCTGTGTCTCCTCCCACCAGAGCCAGGATTCAACTTATCAGAGTAACCTGTTGGAGCTTCTCTCGAGCCCCACGTTGGGCGCCAATTAAATCTGTCACGGTTTAAAGCTGGGCTAGCTATTAACCAGGTGGCAGATGCTCTCTGTTAACCCTCTCCCCCCCCGCCAAGGGAAAGGGAAAGGGAAAAGGGAGAGAGACTTATGGGTTGAAAAGTTAAAACAGTTTTAATAAACTATAATAATGAAAAAGACTATAATAACAATAATAATAGAAATAATCAAATATATACAAATATATACAAATATATACAAAGCCAAGACTGAGAGCTTGGAAATCCTCCTCAGGCAGAATTGCTCCCCCCAGTACAGGCAGAGGGGAAAAGGCAGTACCTCCACCCAGCACGGGCAGAGGGGAAAATGCAGTAGCTCCACCCAGCACGGGCAGAGGGCAAAATGCAAAAGCTCCCCTGCCATCACACCTGCAGGCTTTTAACTGGAGATTTGGCAAAGCTGGTACCAATCAGTGGGAGACAGGAGGGCCCCTCCCTCCTGGGCCCCACCTCCAGGAGGCAGTGGGTTAGTGATAAACAGGAAAGTGAGAATGACATGTATGGGATGGAATACCTTGCTGGTCAATCCTGGGTCACCTGCCCCGTCCACTACTCCCTGCAGGTACAACCCCCTTCGGCTCTTTACTCGTAAGCAGTGACCTTGGGTTCTCTAAGACTATTTGGCCTGGTTTGAGCCAAACCAGGACACAGGGATATTTGCAATTTAGAATTTATTTTCCTTTGAGTGCATAATTTTTGAACTGTTCTTGAAATCCAGAGACCACCAAACTCTGCTTTACAGTTGAGATTGTGCCATGGAAGCTAGACCAAAAGTTAGGTGGAACTCCGGGAAATTCACAAATCTCAGTGTTCTGTGTGTACTCGTTTTTCTTCACAACACTAGAAATTGACTTGCTGGAAGAGGAATAAGGTAACATAATTGTAACAATTATAGAAAGGAAATGGCTCAGAAACTGTACACGAATCACTGCTCTTTTGTTTCTTTCTGATCTGTCTGCTCAATGACTGAAGTACAACAAGTAGCTGTTAAGAGCCTAATTAGAAATAAGATACATGCAGCATATACTACTTATATTTTGAGAATGCTAGCAGCTTATTAGTTTTGTTTAGTGCATTATTCTTACTAACTGTATTTGGCTACATGCACTGCATGCAGGTTAATGTAAGCTTTATGTCTGTATTGGGGCATGTTTGTAAAAATTGAATTCACTTAAGTATGTTATATAAACTGTACACAGATGTATCTAGAGTCCATCCCTGGAACAACAAAAGTGAAATGTTCAGGTGGTTCGGTCAGTCAAATATTACTGAAGTACTTTTATTAGAAGTGCATAGTTTTCATTGTCCTGGTCAAGAACAACTGTACAGTTTTTGCAGTCTTTCCAGGAAGAAGACTGCCTTTATCCTAAAAAATAATTTTTTAAAGTTATAAGTAACTGCAATTAGAAGACTTGCACGGAAATAAAGAAGTCTCAGAGTGGGAGTCATTCTTATTCACACTGTGTTGTCTATAAATTCAAGTTCTGTCAGTAATTGTATTTTTAATAAATCTTGTAATTTAAAAACTGTGAAGATGTTATTACAATGAGTGTTATCTGTTTACTTATCATAATGCTGCTATTTTGTCTCGCAGCTTCATTTATAAGATACAACTAATTAATATTAGAACAATATATCTGAATGATTCAGAAACTTATTGGATGGCACAATGATCAATACTAAACTCTTATTAAAAAAACAAATTAAGTACATAATAAAAAAGGGACTAATGCCTCTTTACCTAAAATAGGTTAGAAGTATGCTTACATTATACAGTATTTTCTGGTACATCTAAAACACTTTTCCACTGTAGTACTCTGTTGTTAATTATTTTGATCCTTTCCCTTTCCTCAGTCCCTGACAATGCACGAAGTGCTGTTATCTTCACTTCACAAAATTTAACTTGCTCATGTTCACACTGACTGTGCTATATCAAAGCACTACACCTTGAAGTGGTGCCTTCAAGGAGTGGACTGTGTGGGTAGTGGATGGGTTGTGAGGTATCTGCAGTGAGGACACAGAAAATTGTTAATTGACAACCAGGACAGAGGGTAAATATACTTTAATGAAGTGTCCCCGTCTTGGAATCATCTTAGAGGTGGTGACTGCAGTTATAAGGATAATATGAGGTGGAATGTCCTCCTGTGGATGGCCAATTTGTTTTGGTGAGACGGTAAGACGTTAGTTAGGAAGATGAGGGGTGGAAACTAGTATGCATGTCAAGAATGGAGATAGATGTTGTACCAGGATTAGCTTCAGAAAATGCTGGCAGTTCAGGCAAGGCAGAAGGCAAGAAACAAAAGCAGAGTGAACCTAATCAATCTTTTTACCAAATAAACAGATTATTGGAATTTTAACATTGACTACAAAAGCAATATACTTGAGGGGTAAAAAAAAAAAAAAGAATTTGACAGGATTTGTTAATAAACTTCCGGACTGTGACTGTCCTTCCTCCAAGTGTGCAACTGCCATTAACCTCAGTTCTGCTGTGACTGAGGGCAGGGCAGTGCCTAACCTTTTGCTGTCACTGCGGAGTGGCAGTGCTGTTAGGTACTGTTTCAGTCAAGGGTTCTGTCAGCATTTCCTATGGAATTTATACCTGGTCTATAAAACACACTCCAGTGCAGGCTGATATACAGTCTGCCTCCTAAGGAGTCATTACTATCTATCACTTCAATGATCTGCTGATAATGGGGGTGTATCATCACTTATGTGTGTAATGGGTCTGAAAGGAACGGGTCTGTTGAAATTGCACCGAGTCTGCGGAAAACGGCAGGGAATCAGTGGGAGTGCCTGTACGCTTCCCGAGATCCCTGGGGGCCGCTGTAATGCGGGAAGAATATTAACAGTCTTTAAATGGGAAAGCCTGTTATAATCTCCTTCATTAATCAAAGAAAAATCAAACATGCCAAATCTGAACACCATGTCGTCTAGACAATGGTGGGTACAATTCATGCTTTTTTCTGACATTTGCTAAAGGTTGCTGGATTTCGGCACGGCCACCCTAGAGCCCTATGAACTCAACTGGTGTTTTTCCAGTTGCATTGACTCTTGGTCTTTGCCTCAGACTCTTTTCTTTCACATATCAGCTATGTTTGTGGGCTGTTTCTATGCATATATGAGAGCTGTGCACAGCACGGGTGAGTTAAGGACAGAGCAACAAACCTTAACTCTGAGTTTCCTGGCTGCTCTACTGGTGTTGTTTTAACATCCTTTCCTATTTCATGATCATGCAGCCGTAGACATAAATATAAATACGTCTGTCTTTGATAAATTAAAATCCTAACAGGTGCGTGAATCCTTGCCAAGATAGTTACGAGCTGGTCAGTATATATTGCTTGCACTTGGAAGGGGTACATTAGAGAACACTCGACTGCTTCACTGCTTTATAAATAGATGGATTTGGCATTTCTGCAGTCATCTGCAGAGGGTAAGAAAGTAATAAATGGATAAAAGCAAGTATAGATCATGTTTCAAAGTCCTGTAGATGAAATGAATTGATTCCACAACATGTTCATTCCTGTCATTAGCTTTTCTGATCTTTTGTGTCATTTTAGGTTCAATAGGAGCAGCAGAGAGAGGAAAGATGTTCTAGTGCTGCGGGTACTAGTCCTAGACCTCAGAGACCCCAGATCAGTTTCCTTTTCTGCCATAGACTGCCTGCGTGACCTTGGGCAAATTTCTTAGTCTGGTTGACATCCAAAAAAGCACTTAGGAACCTAAAGTGTAACTCAAGATTAATTTAGGCGTCTTTGTTCGGGGCAGTGCTCCACGAAAATTCAGCCTGCTTAGGTACCTCAGAGGACAAGGATGCCATGGTTTTGGCTAGGAAAGAAAAGACAGACAAAGATCATTTAGATGTGTTCAAAGGCACCACTGTCCTCGGATGGGCTGAGAATAGAAGTAGCCTCATTTGGAGACTATTTAGAAATGACAAATCAGTTATATCCCTGAAGGTCCTGGTCTGCTAGGTGTCCTCTGAGCGCCTGACATGTGCTAAGAGTGTTGAGTTCAGCACAAAGTGTGGTAGTTTTGGCAACATGTATATAAATTTTTTTCAAGCTTGGAAGGAGAAAGACCCATTGTCCACCTCTTGTACACCCTCCCAGAGGACACAATGCTCTGAGAAGAGGGAATAAATAGCTTGTAAGGTCTTTTCAGTATGTGGCATTTAAAATTTACTACCTCTTACTGTGGTCTACGCTGGGATAAAAGAAGATAACTGCTGTCCCTATTGTGGAAGCTATGTTGCTGTGCAGGAAGGACAATTGAGGTTCATGACAGGAGAAATCACACATGTAGGACAAGACACATGACAGCAAAGCCTGTGGTTAGAAGGCAGAGCTCTTGGTTCTGCTTTCTGCTTCCACAGAAAATGGTTACCCATTTTACCCAACGACTGTAGTGCAATGTGGGGAAACTGTCTCTGAAGCAAGGTGCTGACACATTTTGTGTTTGCAGTAAAACATCAGAGAGTGGAGTTTGAGCCAGAGGACAGGAAGGTCTTAGAGAGCTTTTCTGAGGTTGTGGATAGATGGGAAAGCATCAGAGAGGACAGCTCTTTGCCAGGCATAGCCTGTTGGTCTGTGGTTGGTACAGGCTGATCAGACAACTTTTGCTACCTTCAATCTACTTCTGGATGTACTTCTCTACCTCCACTCTGAGGTGAACTTTGAGAAGAAAATATTCTTGAGTTCATGTTTGGGCTATGTCTATTGCTCGTTTGTGTACCAGAGCCCTCGACTCTTCCCTCCCAGGACCACTGACTTCGTTTGCTATCTTCTAGCCAAACCTTGTTTTATCTGGTCCCTGCTTTGGTGGGTCATCTTGCTCTATGTCCTTCTCCTCTTTTCCCTCACTGTTAGTTTGGTGATTAAGAAATTTTAAAAAGTCTGAGACATGAGTTTAAAGTCTCCAGATTTAGGAGGGTTTGAAGTCTAGACCTCCTGCTTTCCAGGCAGGTATGCTCTAAACATCTGCTGCCATCCTGCTGTGTCCTCTGTTACCTTTATAAAAACTCCTTTTTCTGCATCTGAGTATTTGCTTTAGGTGTCTTAGTCTAGTCCCAGCTTTGCAGCTCTGAACCTGCAGAGATACCAAACTCACAGATGTCTTTAGGTAGGACGGGTGGGATTTGAGAAACCCTTTGAATTTAGTGTTTTGTGTTGACTGCTGTGAATCCTGTTCTAAAAGCTGTATTTCATTATAACAAGAACCTGATTCTGGGAATTATATACTGAGGCTGGGTGCTGAGTTATGATTATGTTCCTCTGTCTCTGAGGTTTTGGCTTGTAAAATGAGGATGGGATAACTTGCACTAACAGTAACTGTGTGACTGTATTTTGAGGTAGGACAGTACCATTTAATCACTATATGCTGCTTGGAGATCAGAGTAACAGGGGCCATGTAAGACGGAAGGTTTGTCCATTGAAATTGAGAGTTGTATTTAGCTTACACTGTAAAATAAAAACCCTTTCCTTCTCTTTCCAAGCATTTCTTGGTCTAATATAAGATAGATAGAGATCAGTCAAGGTTCTGGTGTACAGCAAAGTGCCTGTTCACTACATGAGCCTTACAAGTGATCTCAGAAGGATGAACTGGTCTGAACAGATTTTTTGAAAGTTCATCTTTCTGGCCACCGCATATTTGTTAGTGCCCTTGTCTCACTTATAATACCATTTTTCTATTATGTGGTATATCCCTTTAGATACATCTGCGTTGGAGTCATTGCATTGCAGCTTATGTGCAGACACTTGCATCAGCACTCAACTGACCCTAATGTACCTGCAGCAGTATGGGACTCGAGGTGAGCTTCACCATCTGAGTGCTTATAAAGCTCTCTGACTGCATTTTGCAGGTGGCCTTGAACTCCAATTTGCTGTAGCTGCACTTATAATAAGCTCAAGAGGCACGTTTGGCTATCTCTGCACCAGGCTTAGCCACCGTGGTTGCTTCAGAGTATTACATACCATTTGATGTGGGTCCCTTGTTAAGTGGGGTTTTGTGTGGTCCTTTCCAGACCAAAAACAAACAAAAGAAGTAATCTTTTTTTTTTTTTTTTTTTTTTTTGTGCACACTAAGTAATAAAGAGAGCTCTTTGGCTAAAAATTATAGAGCCAAAACACATCACACATTTTAATAACATGCTTGCTCATAATAGCATAACTTATACACCCAGATGGACTTTGAAGTTAGACTGGACAAAAGACCAGGAAATGTTCTTTGAGGAACAAGCCTGTACTGGCAGGAATGGCTGATCTAATAGACATTTTCTATTTGTGGTGTCCATGAACCACAATTCCAACATGCATGTCTTAAACGCTAGTATTTGAGAATCACTTGGCAAACATATGACCAAACTAAAATTCATTTAATTGTGAATATCAGTGGATTAAGGTGATTTCAAGATGAAATCACCTGAGAGAACAGAAAATAATTTCCCTATGTATTGTATTCTAGCCAAAACACTATGGTCTTGGGTTAAGGTATCAAATGCTATTAGTCTTATGGGAATTTTGGAATGAAGATTGGTAAATGTGGAGCATTCTTTCTATTCCCCTTTATTTTCTAAGAGATTCTTTTCTACATGAAAACGTGCATGCAGAATTTACTTCTATTCTTGGTGGATCATTTATTTTTATTTGGAGATTAAATAGCCTCAGATCACCAGATAAGTTTTAGAAACCATATTTCTCATCATTTTGCATCCCTAATTTATTTATGATATCACAGAAAGCATGAGAGCTGTGATTTAGCAAAACTGTGACTGGATTCCTCTATCCATTAATTCCCACTGTTACAGCTAAAAAGCGGTTGGGCACAATGTCTAGAACTTATGTCACTTATACGTAAACAACTGCAGAATAGGTATCAGCACCAGTGCAAGTTGTTCATATGTCTGTATACTCAACAGAGGGAGAAGTGTATTTCCAGGAGGGCTTGGTTCATCTGACCAATTTTAGGCAAACTCCTTAGAACTAATGAGTTGCTGTCTAAAAAATCCTGCTTCTTTCAGTGAAGGCTATGAAAGCAGTGCAGGTAACTAGTCAGATCCAATATGCAAAATCAGATAAGATGGGACGCCTTCTGTCCCAAGAACTTCATGCAGGATACTGCAGTTCACAAATTTATGAAGTTGAGAGGCTTTACATGTTAAGTGTCCTCTGAAGCAAGTGGAAAGCCTGACTGATGAGGGTACATGTCACAATGATACCACAAATATAAGGCTGTGCCTTAAAGATATAGTTTCTTCTATAGCTGCTTCAATGATGATCTCAGCTTATATTAGAGATGAGATTAACCCTAGCCTTGGAATAGAGATCTGGAACAGATCTTCAACTGGTGCAAACCACGGTAAGGCTCCGTTTGAAAGCACTGGAGTGATGCTACTTACCTTGGCTGAGGGTCTGTTCCATCTGTTGTTGTTTAACTGTAGACAGAATGACATCTCTTTGTTTGACAGCTACCAGAGAGATAATCATAGCAGGCATATCTCTCTCTGGAGATGGATCTGTGCCCGGGTTATCAGTATTCAGATATATCATCAGATTAACTTTGAGCTTGGAAGCTTGGAGTTGTATTCTGTGCATTTTTTTTTCCCAGTACTGTACAAGTTGGGATCTTTTTTTCCAAAACTTTTAAAATAGATTAATTTGTTTTGGGGCTAATTTCATCCTTGAACTTTCAGATTCCTGCTTTCAATAATTCACATTTAAAACAAAGTGAATCATTAGCCTGATCTCAGCTGTGTTGAGATATGTTACTTTTTTTAGCAGTGATTGCAATTATTTCTGTTGTGTGGTCACAATGGTTGGGTCCTGTGCTCCAAATTATTGATCCAATTGGACCACATTTCCTCTCTGAGTTTTCAAAATGGTTTTTCAGTTTTATATTCAGATATTCAACTGCCAGAAAAGCCTTTTCAAGGCTCCTGATATTTATTTTAAGTGATTCCAAAGCAGGACATAATTGCAAACTCTTTCTCTTCTATTGCTCTCTCTGTATCTGCAACATTTAAGGCTGTTATCCATGAAAGTAACCCTCTTGCCTGGGCAAAAGTTTACTAGCTGTAACCAGAAAGCATTTTTCATTTTGCTTCTTGAGATGCTCCATGCAGATTTTTGAGAACTTAGAAACTGTGGTAGAGGCACCATCCAGTCCCTTTGAGATCCGAACAAACAAACAAAAAGTTGTTTCAAGGTTCTTACCTTTCCTCATCCCTTGGGCAGAATTTACGAGTCTTTCTTCTCCATTCCTTCTCCAGCAATCCACCTTGTGCACTGTGGGCCTCTCAGAGGACCCCATTGAGCCCCAGTCTGTTGAGAGCAATGCCACTCAAAGCAGTCATCGAACCTTTTCCCCTAAGGGAGCTACTTGAATATAACACCGGGTGTAGCGCTTTGGGTAACTGACCTGAACAGTCAGTGTGTGTCTGAGTAAGCTCCTATGTTTCAGCAGCCATCCTTTTCATGACACTGATGTCCCTTCCCTTCAGCATGAATCCATCACAATGGAGTGGTACAGTTCTGATTACAAGGACTATCAGCTGGGAAAGCAGAGGGAGATATGACATTTTCTCCTGGTCATACAGGACGCGTGTATTTTTAGTTGGCAAGGCTCTTTAAAGCCAACTTTACAAACTCTCTTGTGATAAAATATTAAGATACAATATTGCGAGGGTAGCAATAACGCACACCATTTTTCCCCCTATGTTGATATTTAATCCAGTTCCCTTTTATGCAGGGTTACAATGAAAAAATAAGGGCCTAGAGCAGGAACATTAAGGAGATGTTGAAAATGTTGTGTAACCACAATTTTATCTATAAAAATTGGAATAGTTTTGCTTGATTTCTAAACTGGAATTATTAAAATGAGTGATTTTAAACACTGACGTCTGAAACCCTGTGTGTCTGTGGTTCAGCTGGTGCAGGAACTGCTGGTTCCCACAGTTGCAACTCTTGTATTTCTGTTCAGAACCTTCCCATTTGGAAACTGATCTGTCTTGGCATCAGGGCAAATCTGCACTTTGGGTTTGACTTGACAAAATGATAAGAAGAAAGGTCTTACCCCTTCTGTCACCTCCATAGAAAGTTCAAGGAGAAAGCATGAATTTTTTTTCTTTTAGGAGTACAGGAGGATTTGGGGTTCTGAACATATAAGTCTACTTCATCTGAGAATGCTTAAAAATGCAATAATTTTTTTCTTCTTTGTGTTGTCATTTTGGTACAATTGCTGGCAGCTAAAGTAACCATATTTCTTCATATTTTAGATTGTCATAGCTTGTTTTTTTGATTGATTGTAAAAACTGTGGAAATTTTTAAGGGAATGGATCTAATCACTCCCTGAAACTCACTTTTCAACTTCAGAGAAACAATTCTTGATGAATTTCTAATTAAAACATTAAAAAATCAATTTTCAAAGAATCTTGTATGAAAGAAGACACAAGCATTTTGCATGTGAAAAGACAAACACAAAATGGGAAAGTAATTCAGGGCTTGCAAACCAAGGGGAAGGATAACATTCCTGTGGAAAAGAAACAAGCATTGACATTTCTTTCATTCTCAGTTACTGACAGACGTGGAGATGAAACACTGTTGGGGGAAAATAATTTAATTGAGGTCTGAAGAGAGAGAATAATTCTACAGTGCCATGCAGAGGTAATCAAACCTTAGATAAACTCATATATCTACCTTTCCCTGGCAATGTACTGCAGAAGTCTGGTCTCTCTGTCTATACCTATGCTGCAGAACAAATGTTATTTGAAAAGTGGCCACCATAATGTGCAAGGGAGCCTACTAGACCCAACTCAAACTCATTTCCATTGCAGCTCTCCTTCAGCCTCTGTCCCCATGTTTCCTTTCCAGAACAACAGGGAGGATAATGGAAAGGTTTTGAGCTTTGGTTGTTATGGTCATAGAGTTGGGATTTAGTCACAGCTCATTCAAGATGGTCTTCGCACCAGTTGCCCTTCCACAAAATGGAAAAGGCTGTACTTTTTTGCCTCATGGAGCCTTCAATCAGGATCTAAAAAATGTTATCACTTACAATGATCAGTAAAGATTGAATTGATTCTCATGGTCAAATAGGTAATCCGTCTTATTTTTTCTGCTCTAGTCTCAATTTACTCTTTCACTTCAGTGAAAAAAGCATTAGTGAACTGTCTTTAACCTTATGAAAAAATCATGCTCTTTTTCTAAGCAAGAAGAAAACCAACCAAAAGGCTTATCTATTTATTTATAACTTTTCCATTTACAAGACTCTTCTTGGCAATATGGCCAACTGCTATCCTGATATGATTGTAGGAAATATTTATAATACCATTAAATGAGACTGATTAATCTTGACTTGCTTTTCACCAAATTTTCTATAGTTAGATGATGGACTTTGGAAGCTAATCATCTCAGAGGAGAGTTACTAGAGGCTAATTCATCATACATTTTGTATCACTTGGCTGTTGATTTAAGTTTTAAGATTGAGTTTTCTCTGTTTTTTCGTGCCTTGCAAAAACCATTAGAATTCATGCAGCACGTGTGGAAGAAAACTCAAGAGGATCAGTGTGAAGAGGTGCTTGTTCTTAAACTCATTTACTTCCCCTTTTGATAGAGGGAAGATGTGACCTGTAGCTGTACCACCACACTTCTTCACACTGCAGTGATGATGAGAAGACTCCAAGACCAAGTTTGAATTGTGAATTGAGCATGGCTGCAGGATTGCCTGTAAATCTTGACTTCCCTTCCCTGCATCTGCAGAACCTGAGCTTGCAAATGCAATGTGCTGTGGCTGAAGCACACTTTTCTGAACCTAGCTTGGCACCTGGGCAGGACTGGGAGCTGCACACCACTAAACATGTTTGTCCAGTTGTTCGTGCCCTATTTACAGCTCAAACACCTGTTTCAGATGGGGACAAGAAGTTTTTATAGTCACTCTAGGGACCACTCTGTTTTTCAGCTTGTTGGATTGTCTCTCTGATGGGCTGTTTTGGCAAATACAGCATTTTGATATTGATATTGTATCACCTACAGCAGGCTGAGTCAATTCAGTAGATTTTTTAAAAAAAGCTTTCTATAAGAAGCAGAGGGAATGCTGTGTGACCGTTTTTCTGTCGTTCAGATAAGAAAAAATGCAGTGATTTCCTGGCAATGTATAATTAATGATTAAAATGGAGTAGCTAAATGTCCCTTGCAGTCTTTTGATGTACCATGTAGATTTTCGTCTGCTATCAAAATTAACAGTGCTATACTGTTATCTTGCTGGTATAAGATGAGATTTCTTTCTCTCTCACAGTCTGTCTTGAATACAGTTAGAAAGTTTTCATTTGTACAGCACCTGAATTAGCTCAGCTTTCTGTTTTACTTGGATCAAGGTTACTAATGATTTTAAACACCATTATTCATGTCTGGACTTTATTAAATGATATTCTCAGGCTTCAGGCTTCCCCTTTCTTTTTCTGTTTATTTTCCTTTGTTTTCCCACAGTAAAGTTACACTATGTAGTTTCACTAATGCCATATATCTGCTCTCAAATCCAGTTACGGATACAGAAGCCATATTTTCTTATTAAAAGTATGAAGTATATATGGAGAACACTCTTTCAGGTAACCACATTTGATTTCATTGAGAAATTGTAATTTCCCTGTTGACACCATCATTACCATCACAGTTATTGGAAAAACAGGTAGAAAACTACTTAAATTCAGTATACTTCATTTTATCTGATTTTTTGGTCTACTTTTGGGTCCCCCAAACTGCAAAAGTAGTTCTGTTCCTTGACTGCAAAAAAAAAAAATACAGCAGCTTTTCTTAATTTTCTGTGCAGGTCTAAGCCTGGCATATATTTTTGATACCCTTCTGCACAGGAGCAGTAATTATCAGTTATCACCATCCATGACGATTCTGTATCACGAGTAACAGCTGATTTCAATTCAGCTGACACTGTCGATACATCTGGGCTCAGGCCCCAAATAATTACTAGGTGATAGTTGTTACTGGCTACTGGATGGATTGTATAGAAGGGAACTAAGAATAAAATACCCTTCTCTTTTGCAAATCTTTCACAGTGCAGTGTTCTCATAGCAAGTCATAACATCATCCTAATTCCTCACAGCTATCCTTCCCACCTTACTTAAAACAAATGACATGACAATCAATGTCACAGATTCTTTCTTTGTGGATTATTATTCTAGTTAATTCCACATGTTGCATCCTCAGCAATATCTGAAAACTCTGTCTTGCCATTCTCAACTGAAGAAAGCTTGAGTACGTGGAAAATATTGACTATTAATCAGATAGACAAACCTTTTCTTTTTTTAATTTTTAAAAAGGTAATGAAAGAATCAGAAGAATCAACACACATCCTAATTATTGTGAGAGAAGGGTTGCTGGAAAAGCAAACATAAATGCTCATCACTCTTACATATGCATTTGTTAAACCTGGTTTTGCAGTAGTCTCACTCTTATTAAGAGGTGAAATTGTACTGGATAGGGAATTTTTGCTCTGTGCGTAATTCATAGTACTCACGATCAGGCAGAATCTTGCAAATTTATACCAGAAAAACTGAGGCTGTGCAAACCTCTAGAGACAACAGCAGTGTTTGGAAGTTGATCACTGCACTGAGCATGACGAAGCCAGCGTGTAAATTTTCTCTAAGATATTTTTGCCTGTTGGTGTCAGAGAAGCAGAAAGGTGGTTTCCAGCCACCATGCCTTCCTCTCTGCAATCCTCTGCTAATTGCATCTTCACTAAATCTGACCTGAGTTACTTTCTACTTTATTTCTTTGTGGTTGAATATAAGAGTCTCTGAAGTTTTATTTTTTGCTGTACAGCACATTGTGTAGGATATGTGAGTTAATGAAGTGGACAGTGCGACAGTATCTATTAGGTGTAAGCCAGGACTGGAACAACATAGTTGTCATCCTCAGGACAGGTTGTACGAGACCCTCACTTTTCCAGAGGAAAAAAATCAATGAACCTGCTGAGATGTACTTCCAGCAGCATAGCGGCACTGGGAGCTTTAAATACTCTCATGCTTCCCCACATTAATTCCTGCTGAGTGACTTGGAAAGCTCCAGTGGGTGAAACAACTGCTTTAAAGAAAAGGACATCATAAATAAAACTGTTCTGTTTGTGGAGAAATCAGCTGGAATATGATTAACGGTTGATTTTGGTGCAAAAACTTCATTTTAAGTTGCAGTTTATAACCTGGAAGAGTTGGTGGTATGTTCTGAAAGTGGGAAGCTTGAATTTTCTTTTTTTGATTTGTTTTTTTGGACATCCTGTAAGCAGCATTTGACCCTTCTGTCAGAGAGGTCTTTCATTATTTAACGCCTTTAAGTTATGAAGTGAGAATGGTGATTTTTTTACATAGTGGACCTTCTGTCGTCCTCCTTAGAGTGCCAGCAGCAAAAACATAGATGTGTGCAATTGTTCTGCCCCTGGTGCCTTTCTCCTCGAGTTCTGGTGCACCTGACACAATTGCACTCTATGTCTAATATCTGCCTTTGTAAATTGTGGATGTCATTGGCATGTTCTCAATTCTTGGAGTCTAGGTTTGGGAAAGTTCTTTAGGTTTATATCAGATTTTTGTGGGGTTTTTTGTTGTTGCTGCTGGTTTTTAACTATTTCTTTCAGACTCAGCTCTGACTTAGTGCATCACTGGGTGTGCAAGGGTGAAGGAGGTGTGGTGCTCATTACGAGGAGAAGAAAAATATCAGTGGTTTCGTCGGAGTTTCCTTCTGTGGAAATGTCAGGGAAAAAGAGGTCTGTAAAGGATTTGGAACTTGGCCATGCAGGTCTGTAATTTCACCTCTTTTCCCTAGCAGCTGGCTGGTTCAGTTAATGGCAGACACCTTTCTATCTGGGCTGTAGATTTTAGACAATGTTCATTGCACAAACCAAGATTTCAGAGGAACTTCCTCTGCATTGATCTTTCATTTGTGAAGCTCTGCTGTTAAATTAACTGCTGACAATGTCACATAGAATTGGGGTGAAGATTAATGTATTCTACAAGGATTAAATTTTCTCATTTTTCAGACTGGAATACTCATGCAGTACTAACCACCCCCTTGGCAGAGCCACCCCTGAGTTAATGGCATAGCACAGGATGACAGCTTAGTTCTAAAATCCTTTCTATTGCCTTTTTCTTCTTTTTTCTTTCCTTTTTTTTTCAGTTGGAACTTTATATAGTAGATGGCATAGTAATATATCACAAGCTTGGGACCAAAGAGCTTCTCTGTTATCCAGGCAACTCTAAATCTTTTTTAACATTTTCTGCTTGAAATGTTGGTATCTGCACGAGTTTTCTTTCACGTTTCTGCCTTGCTGCTTCTTGTAACTTCCCCTTAAGTCACACCTGTCAGTGTGATGACAGGTCTCAGTGCTCGAAGTGTCAACCAACACCTGATACACCCAGATCTGGGAAAATCCTCAAACAGCAGCTGCAAATCTTGACCTAAACCAAGACTCTCAGAACCAAACCGCAGGGAGCAGTGTACTGGAGGCACTCTTCCTTCAAGTCATTCACACGTCAAATCATTGTTTACAAGAAGAGGGAGAAAGGAATTTCTTGACTATATTTTTTTCTTTGCCTCCTGATGATCTGTCCTCAAAGCATTTCTTACTGGTAGATTTCAGCTTTCATATTTCACTGGCATTTATATTTGTCAAAATTAAAATTAATGTCTCAGTAATGATATGGGGCACAGATATTTGTGGCAGAATAGGAACCAGGAAGATACAGAATCCAGTGAAATATAGTATTTAAAACTGTGCAGTGGCTTGTGCACATAAATACATAGAAATATGTTTCTAAAATCACAACATTTTGTAATTACTCCCAGAATTATTTATGTATGGACTTTCAAATCATTGCAAATAGGGATGGGCATTTCTTAAAAGTAAACAAGTGAACAAAACAAACATCCCTTTACTGAACCTGGTCCAGAATGTGATGATTACCATGATATAACTTTTTCAATTTTTTTCCTAATCATGTAATTTTTTTTTTCACAGAATCTGGCTTTTCATAGTAGCTGTGAAAAAAATGGTTTATTTGAACAATGAGTCCCTGTGGGATAGATGAATATATGGGACAGACTTTTTTTTCCCCATCTTTTAGTATAGCTTACAACTGATCATTTATTTGACAGTCTGCATGGAGTCACACACGCAGGATCCTTATAATGGCTCTAAGTGACTAGTCAGAGACATTGACGTGACCATAATTTAGGAGAAAGAGGGGGAGAGAAATGAAAGTGTAGGATAACGGGCAAAGTAGCAGTGCATTTGTTTAACATTTTTACTGAACATCATTCCTCCTATACAGCTGCTTATTACTTCCTGTTCCACTTCCAGTAACCCCACAATCCCTTACCTCCATTTTCCCTGCCCTTTTTAAATTATTGTTCTTCCCTCAAGGACTGAAGTGTTTGCTGAATGCAGATGCTTCCTCCAGCCTTGGGGAAAAAAAAAAAAGCTGTAGTTTACTAAGGATTAGATTTGTATTAGGGCTTATATTCAAGGGGAAGGACTTTAAAAAAAAATAAAATATTGCTGCATGCTATTTGAAAATGCCTGAAATCTAGTGTGCTTGAAAGAATGTCAAACTTTCTATGTCAAGCATGTAAAAAGCAAAAAATGCCAAAAAGAGGATTTCTGGTCTCACTTTGAGCATTACCATTCTGGTACAAGCTTCAGTTATGCAACTGCCTACTGTCACTTAAACTAGTGTAATACTGGAAAGAAGAAGGTCATCATCACCCATGAGATAAAGACACTGGGCAGACCTAGATGTAACTGGTGGGCTTCACAGAGTGCATAAAAACAGAGGGCAGTCGAGACTGGGCATGTTCCAGATTTGTGAAGGGTCTCTTCTGTCCTCCTTATGGGCCCCTTTTTCCTTTTTTCCTAAACCTACCCAGTTTTTTTACTGTCAATTCATGGCCAAGCTAAATCCAAACATTTACTTGTGTATGTATGAATGGAAGCTGTTTTACTGAAGGCAGGTTCTGGAACGTGGGGATAATGAGTTCACGTGAAGGGCATACTCTTCTTTGCCAAATTTCACATTGTTACTCCAAAGTATGAGGCACAGAAGTTTCAGTAAATCATTATCCTGTCTCCTTTGCTGTTCCATATTATACATTTTCCATTGTAATTCCTTTCATTTATGTGACGGGATTGTTTCTGTTGTTGTTCCAACTTAACAGCTGCCATTCCTTTTCCTACCTTTTATTAGTCTTTGGTTCCTTTCCTACGTGATCCCACAGACCCCCTATTTTTATAGGCATTGTGTTAACCTAGGAGTTTAAATGAACGGTATATGGAGTGTGGAGTTTCCTCGCAAAACCACCAGGCGGTTGTGATTTTTCATGTAGGGCACAAATGCCTACTCACTTCATCTCCTTCTCTCCCCCGCCACCCCCCGCCTTTATGTAAAGGATGCAGAAATAAAATTAAAACTCTCTCAATAAAATCTTTACCTGTCAAATAGCACAATTTTAAGCCAGTGTAGCCTGCCAATGCTCTTGATTCCACTCCAGGAGCTGCAAATAAGAGAGAATATCTTCAGTAATGATCTTTTATTATGAGGCTCCTGTCATTCTTCTGAATATATTTTGCAAAAGAAAAGCAAAGAAAAAGCTAACAACAAAACAGACTCCCATCATGTTTCTTCGTTCCTTTTTTTGCTACTTATGCAAGCAAGGCTGTCACTGTAAGGGAAAAGCTCCAGGAGGTCTCAGAAAAGCCATTATTCCTACAGTGTTTACAAGCCTCCCTTGAGTATAAAATCCAGACCATTGCACAGGTGGGAGCAAAGGTCTGAGGGCTACTGAAACTCTACATTTCAGCAATGCATCACATTGAAAAGAAGCACTTGTGTTTCATAATTTTGTGCTGACGTGCTTATTCCGTGGTCCAGGGATCAGGTACCTTTTGCACCCCACTTTAGCTTGTTTCTGAGTAGTGAGAATCCTGACCTTCACAGCACATTTGCATCATCGCTGGTAGAGGGGCAGACCATTCAGATAAGGTTTAAATTCTGAAAATGGAAATGAGTACCTGCCAGTTCGCAGTGCATCATGCTTCGTTGCTGATAATTAGTTGATTTGTTCCTGAACCTGAATAGCATCAGTGAAACACAAGGCTAAAATTAAGCGTGGAATAGCCTAAAGACTCCAGCAAGGCAATGACAAGGGAAGAGACTGGAGAGATTGTGAATTAATGGAAAAGAACAAGAGGTCAAATCCTGCAAATGCAAATTACTGCATTCTTTATATTTGGATGGACCTAATTTTGTGAATTCCCAATTTGCCCTGAATCCTTTATTGACCATAAAGTAGGAAATAAGATGCACAAGACTGCACGCTTTTGTCAGTTACATATTCGTATTGTTCCTAGCCTTGTGGGACCCAGGTTCATGACTGAGAGCCTTGCATCTTAATACAACATTAATAAATTTTAAGTTTAAAATTAGTCTTAAGCCCTAATTTTCCACTGCTTAGTCACAGCTTCCATCTCAGTTGTATGTTACAGCCAGTAGCTGATTAACAGCATAGGCACTTATTGCAGGGCAACTGTTCAGAAAAACAAATTCTAATCCAATTCAGACTGAGACACCTTAAGAATCCACTTTTCAGGCAAAAACTCCATGGGTACCTACAACTATGTTTTTTGGGCTTACTTAGTGGTTTCTTTGTTCAACAAGAAGTCAGCTCAGCAAAGAAGTTACCTCCTTCTTTGGGGATCAGGAGACCAAGCATCTAAACACTAGGCCCTCTCATGAGCTGTGTTGTCTAGTCCTGACCTGAGCTGCCTAATTATCCTGCACTGATTAGGGTAT